>NW_017732216.1:541414-591221 GCF_001890085.2 Hipposideros armiger
AGCTCCAGGTTGAGCTGTTGTTCAGCATCTTAGCTGTAGAGGGCAGTGTCACTGGCCCTCATATGTGGGATCTGAACCGGGGCCCTCTGGCATCCCAAACCAGTTCTTAACCATCGCGCCACTCAGCCAGCCCGCTTTTAGTCTTTTTATCTCTGTGTTTATAAGCTCTTTATCACTTTTTTTCTGTGATACATGTTGTGACTATTTTCACCTAGTTTATCATTTGCCTTTGGACTTTGCTGTTTTTCATACAAATTGTTTTTATTTTTAGTAGTCAATCTTATCCATTATCCTTTCATTGCACCGGGAGATATATATATATTTATTTATAATAACATTTATAATATGTATATATTATATACAGAAGGTGCCAAAAAATGTATACACATTTTAAGAAAGGAAAAAACTAAATTAAAATTATGCTGATGGTAACCACTTTGAGCACCTCTTGTAATTGTAAAAGTCAAACGTGGCTTGTATTCATCATTTGTTATCAATATATATTGAGTATTACAATTTTAGTACAGTTTTTTCATTTCTTAATCTGTGTATCCTTTTTTGGCACCTTCTGTACATATTATATGTATGTATATACTACAACCATAGTATAGTATATATTCTAGCATATGTATGTGTATATATAACTCTATAGTTATAATATCTATACACTATAATAATAGTGTATGTATATATGTATGTATATAGATATAGCTATATATAAACAGCTATAGATACAGAGACAAATATGTCCCATTTTCTCAAGAGTTTTTACTAGGAATGGTTGTTGAATTTTGCCAAAGTTTTTAAAATCATCTATGGAGATTAATCTTATGGTTTTCCTTCTAAGCCCCATTAATATGGTGAATTATATTAAGAGATTTTCTGTTATTGAGCCTTCCTTGTACTCCTGGCATAATCCTCAGGTAAGGTTTTCAAGTCCCATATCTGTGTCTCAGATATCAGCTCAGGTTCTCTATTGCAGTGCCTTTGACTCTATTCATGGCCTCCTTTCTGAACCCTTTAAAAAGTATTTATCAACTCTATCCTTGAAATGATACCTTCTTCTTTATTCTTTTCTCTTCTTTGTACATACTTTTATTTCATATGTATCACACTGTACTGTATTTATTTGTTTAAATGTTTGTCTCTCACATTAAACACTATACTCCCTGAAAGCCTGGAGTGATCCTTAGATGTTTTTTATATCAGTTTCTTGAGTGTGAAATGTAAAAGCCCCACACTGGCAATCCAAAAGAGGTACTCCGGGGCAGTGCTTGTCACTCATTTCTGTTAACGAGCCACAGAAATTAATTTCAATTCCTATTCATAATTATGTCAGATTCAGATCTTTGAATCAGTGCAACAGCTTTATGTATAAGAAAAATCCAACATAACCCAGTTATCTATAAGAGCAGAATTATGCTGAACCCAAACTAGTGGTCCTACCATAGAGAGAATTCTCAAATCTCCATTCCTCTTCCCATTCAGCATTAACAGATATTTTTTGTCCTGAAGAGTGAAAGTGCAGAATAGAGAGGTGAACTCTCATACATGGTTCTCAGGTCCACTATCAAATTTCTCTTCACAGTTCATGTAATTTTTGTTCCATCCCCTCCACCCTGTCTTCCCAGCAGTTTTGAGTATTTGCTAGTGATAGCTAAATGGCATGATACTATAATCAGTTTTATATGGTGGTCTGACTTCTTTGGACAGTAAATGGGGAAATTCCTGACACAACTAAGGGCAAATGTGCACACTTTCCTGACGTTTATCAAGGGATGTGATCCCATCCATGTTCTTTCCTTTATGTTGTAATCTTGGGTTTGTTACTCTTCCCTTTCATTCTCTTAAATGTCCCTTCCTTTAGTCATAATCTCACAGAGCTTTTGAGCAAACATGAGGAATCTGAGTGAGCAGCCCAGGCAAAGAATATAACAGAGGTTAGAAGAGTAAAAAGACACTGGTTGGGAAGAAAAACATAAGATTCTATCATTCTCATTCCTACGTTAATCTGCAACCAACTAAGGTCCAGACCCATCACAGAAGCAACAGACAAGGTTTAAGAGTAATTTCAAGTGTTCCCTGGCTCTGATCTTGCTTAAGGCCATATTTTCCTGCTCCCTAGTCATGTCTTCCTGACTGCACCATGGAACCTTGGTAGTAATCATAAAATCCAGGAATAAAAAGACCCTTTGCAGAAGCTGGGAAATAAAATGTCCTGTTGCCACCATCTCAATATGTGTTTCTAGGTGGGACATCAGCCCATTTTACCAGTTAATGTCTCTCCAATAGTCGTAACTTTTGCTCACCACTTCAGTTCTCTCTGTTGGACACTTAAGCTTCAGCTGGTTGACATGGCCATGACGGCTATTGTCAAAACTCGAGCTGTGTACGCATATGTCAGCCCTCACAGAAAAAAGTCTCTTTTCAGAGATTCAACCTCCAGGTTCAAGCCAAAGCCACTCCTAAATCGGAGTGCCAAGAGGGCTGCCTTCCAGAACCTCTTTCCCTGCTCAGAACCTCTGAGACAATGTCCTTTTCATTATCTTGGCCTTGGTCAGTTTCTTTAAACTTTCATTCCAGCTTCTGATCTTGATTACTTTCTTTTCATTTTTCATTTCCTAGTCATTTTTCTTCACACTTTCTTGGCCCTCCCACCCGCAGGGCTCAATTATTTCTACATTTGTTTTCTGTCAGTAATTTTTTAAATATACAACCTGGGCACTAAAAAAATCAATATTTACTTAAATGTACATGAGACAGCTCTCATCTACAGTAGAAAGAGATAGAAAAGTAATTAAATATCAGTGTACAAAGGAGAGTCATCACACTCTGGAATGGAAATCAGAGAGCTAGGCCACCATTTTGGCTCTATCACTTCTAATTATGTAACCTTGGGCAAATCAATTTCACAGGGCTTCTAACTCCTTATCTGTAATATGACCTCTAATGCATGTCTTGGTCAAATATTTTAAGATTTTAAAGATCTATACTGCAAAGTTAATTTGGTCAAACCAACCATATGTTCTTCAGTTAAAACAAAACATGCTGAATCAAAGGGAAGACTATTTTTGACTGAGGCACACATTTTATCTCGCCCTAGGCACCTGAATGTGAGCAAAAATATGCCTACCTCTGGACTTACAAATATAGGTTAACGATTGCTACAATAACGCTATGTAACAATCACACAATTTTAGTGGCACACAACAATATTTAATTTATGTACCTTTGTGGTAGTCTGGAGGTTTGTAGACCTACATAAATTGGGCCTGGTTTGAGTGGTCCTACTCCTCTTCACGAGTCTGTCATCTTCTTCTTGGAGCTAGTAGGCTAGTCTGAAAATGTTCTTCTTATGGTAATGACAGAGAAAACGAGAGTGAGTCTAATCATATGTGCACCATTCATGCCTTGGATGAGTCATGTCTATGATATTCCATTGCCTAAAGGAAATCACACAGCCGAGCCCCAAATCAAGGAGTGCTCACGATGCAGGTGAATAAGCAAGTGAATAGTTTTGAACAACAATCTAACACACCGCTCTTTGGAAATGAGTGATGAAAATGCTTATGTATGGCTTCTTCTCAGTGAAAATAAAGGCAGTGATGAAGACATGCAGAGACCTTAGGGATTAGAGTCTACAGTGCTACTTTTCCTCCTATGAGACATAACTGAATGCACTTTGAGAGAGACATGTTGCTGATTTGAGACAGCCTTCATGAACTTACTTGCACACAATTTAAAGGTACAGGTAAAACTTATTTTAATCAAATGAGGGAGGTCAAGATGGTAGCACTGCCTGAAAAGGATCTAGAGTCCCTCTATTTTGCAGATTTGTGAAAAATTCCTCTGAACCACTGACCACGTACCCCTCCTTGGGTAAGTACCTGCTCATTCTATTCAAGTTGGGAATGATTTTACAAATGCTGACCAGGACTTACTTATAAAACCAAAACAGGGTGCTTCAAAGAGAAGCTAATACAAAAACACTGTGAGACACCTGTTATATGATAGATTAAAAAATCCCATGACTTATGTTTTATTTATGTATGTAAACTGTCTAAAACAATCTAAACACACTCAAATTCTTCCACTTTTTATCCCAATACCTCCACTCGTATTTATGTCTCCTAATAAAATAGCAAAGTAAAACCACAATGACCTTTACACAATTTACTGACGATTAAGTTGTATTAAATAAAAATAACTGTACATGAAGCAATAGTCATATATATGAAGTTAGCCTTATTTCTTTCTTGAGAGCTAATGAGGAATTGAGGGTCATTAGGGCAGGAAAACATTAGTTTGTTTTTCCATTTATTGGACTGTATTAGTTATCTATTACTGAATAATATATTATACCTACACTTACTGGTGTTAAATAATAAGTATTTATTACCTCACACAGTGTTTGTGGGTCAGGAATTCAGAGAAGGCTTAGTTGGGTGGTTCTGGCATTTATAAGGTTCCAGTCAAAAGATCAACTGAGGCTGCAGTTATCTGAAGACTTGAGTGGAGGCTGGAGGTGATGCTTCCAAGACAGCTTAATCACATGGCTGGCTGGCTGATTCTTGTTGATAGGAGGGGGCCTCAGTTCCTTGACAGGTGGAGTTCTCAATAGGGCTGCTTGAGTGTCCTCATAGCATGGCAACTGGCTCCTTCCAAAGTGAGTGATCAAAGAGAGATCAAGGCAGAAGCTACATGTATTTTATGACCTAGCTGTGGAAGTCACACTCTGGTCATTTCTGCAGTACTGTATTGGTTATACCAGGCCTGGGACTGGTACTTACAAGATTCTGTAAGTGCATGACCCTGAATGTGAATATCTTCTTATATTTTACACACTTGGTGTCTTGTTGCCTTACTCTTGTCCTGACCAGCTATACAAGTCATCTGTATTCAGTGTCAGAGGGGACTATATAAGAGGGAGGAATCATGGGGGACATCTTGGAGGCTGGCCATGACAACAGTTAAGGACTTAACCAAGATTCTGATTAATGAGAAGGGACTTCCACTAGTTCAGCAGTTCTCAGCTTTGGCTGAACATTGAATCATCTGGTAGTGCTGATGCCTGGGCCTCCCTCCACAGAGATTCTAATTTAATTGATCTGGAGGGACAGCCATGATATTAAAAAAAAATTCTCCAAGTTATGCTCATATGCATTCAGGGATAAGTACACTGAAAATGAACTAAAGGTTCTTTTTGAGACTAAAGCCCACACAGAATTTGCTCTTGTATATATCAGTAACAGCTTCTCTTCCCCCCTGGGACAGGGGTGTGTGGGGAGGTTTAGAGGGACAAGGGGCATTAGTAATTTATTCACTCACAAACTGTTGCTGAATACAGAGTGGGTCAGGCTGACTAGGTATTTTTTTCCCCTCTATCACCTATATGTTCTTTTTGAATTGTTTTATAAAAGATTGGGATGAGCAGGGTTAATTCATCAATGCTAGTCTGATTTGAGGCTCTTTATTTGTTTCAAGATATATCAAAACAGGCAGATTGGATGAACAGGGCACACACATGTAAAGCTGAGAATGAGGTCACTCTTAGCTCATATCGATCCTTCTTTATCCCATGGAGCAGGATCCTGGGCTGAACATGATGAGAGGAAGGGTGAAAAAGGATTGGAGCTGGGTTCTTGTGCAAGATATTCTGTTTCCCTCCAGTAAAAATAAACAACAGAATTTCAGTATGAAGACTAACTGTACTTTCCCATTATTTGGAATCTTGCTAGAACTTCCACATTTTCTTCTTGTAATTTTCCTTGGAAATGCAGCAAGCCTCAGAGATTATCACAATTTGACAAATAGTGTAGAATGTTGGCAGAAGCCCAGAGAAGAGAATCTGGTACTGACATATGCTTGAAACCATTGTCATCACCTCAATCAAAGAATTAAAATGAAAAATAAAAACACTGCAAGTATTTTTTAATGACGGCAGCCTAATTTGCACTTCTTACATAAGCAAGAACATTCCTACAGACTGCATTGGGTGTCAGCACAACACCCTCTCATTCTTGTTTAAAGGCATATGCAGATGAAAGGGGGTGAGTTGCTGAGAAAACAGGTCATTCTCTTCCGATGTTCATTTCAGCTGCAGTAGAGGCTTGGCTAGAAGGTGAATATTTAATAATGCAAAATATCGACTTTTTCAATAGGACTTGAGCAGAATTTCATTGCATGGCAAATCTCAAAGGACTAGAGTGTTTCCATCTCATGAAAAGGTAGATCATTTCCCATGGACTCTTGAATGCAAGTGTACTTGATGGGAGGCGGAGGTGGCTTGAAAGGCGGGGGTCTTTCCATGCTACAAATAAAACATTGCTCTTTCAATGCTAAGAATGTGAGGGGGTGATTGAAGGACATATACATATATATATATATATATATACATATATATACGTATATATATGTTTATATATTTATATATATTTATATTTACATATTTACATATATATGTAAAAAATACTTTAAAGTAGGAAACAGAGAGAGACATGCCCTACTAGTTCTCTCAGAATTTTTCTTGCGTAACTTTCTGCTTATTAGCTTTATCATAATATCACTAATTAATATTTAATGGTATTTTATAGTTTGCAAAGCACTTTTATTACAACATTATTTAACTTGTACTGAGAAATTGGATATTACTGTCACCATTTCTTAGATAAAAATGAGGCTCAGCGGTTTTAAGCAACTTGCTCAAGAGAACCAGACCAGCAATGAGTCTTTTAACCAGAACCTATACTCTTTATGGCAACTGCTTCCTAAGAGAAGAAGTGTGTCTCTTATGTGGATTAAAACATCCCTCAGAAACAAAATTTAAAAATTCTGGGACCAAAGACTGAAGCTTTTCAAATAGTCCCTTTGCTAACCATACCCCCAGTTCACTCAACGTGTACTGTGAGGATACAGTCAAGGTAGGAGGTACAGCTTTTCTGAATCGCTGAGGTGGTTGGTGCTAGATGGATAGTGCTAGAAGCTCTTCTCTTTTAGTCAGTGAATGTTCTTAATGTCATCTTTCTATACAGTCTGTTCTCTATTAGCACAACTCATCTCTTGTCTGAAATGCATCAAGCATACAGGTGAGTGTGGGGTTTAGCTATACAAATGCTCCAGCCTTCTTGATATTAAGAAACAGAAATATATCTGTGAGTAAACTTATGTCTGTGACTCAAACACCTCCACCCTTGTCTGTCAATTCATAGTACCTTAACTTTTCTAGATCAATCTATATCTATCTATCTATCTATCTATCTATCTATCTATCTATCTATCTATCTATCTAGCTGGTCTCTCATTTCTATATAACACAGACATTTGAATACAGAACAACAAAAACTTCAACTCAGATTTTCAGACTACCATTTTCTCATTTTAATATAAAAATCCCTAATGCCTATTACCCGGCTTTCTGATGTTTAGTGGAGACAATATATACCAAAGGTAGATAAAATTCTAAGAAATTTGCACTTCCATTTTTTGTTTTCAGGGAAATTATAAATTTCTCAAGGTCATGTGGTGGCCAGAGTGTAGCATTGGACAAAAGAAAACAGAATTTCTGACTACTAATTTAGTGTTTTATTCACCATGAAACACTCCCTGCACATGTTTATAGAGTCTTCAAGTATACTCTAAGCAAAGCAGAAGAAAGTATTGTGCAGTGGTCAATGTTATATTAGATAGTAGTCATAAGATACATGGAAGATCAGCGCTATGTATTATGAGAATCTCCTCTAATCATAGCCCAGTCTGGAGTGATCCAAAAATAGCCAAGTCAGAGAAGTGAAGCTTGACCTTATATGTCATTTCAGACTGCTGAATGGAGAAAGAAAAGTTCTGGAAAATATTTCAGTAAGACAAAAAAGGGTAGCAAACTGTTTACTTTTTTTTTACTTGGGGAAAAAGGAAAAGGGTAGTAAAAGCTCATTCTGCTGAAAAGCAGCTGGAAATTTCTTAAAATTACCTTTCTCACTCAATTTCACACTTGAGCATCTAGGCCCTGCTAGGCCCACGCAGTTCAGAGATGCATGAAAATTAAAAAAATAGTGAAGATTAAAATAAAAATTATTTTCCATTCTGAGGTGAGGTGAGGCTCAGTTTTTATTTCATGCCCACTGACTTGTTACACCTGGTGAGTGTTACAGCCTAGGCAGTGTTACAGCCTAGGGGATACCAAGTCAGAAGTCGTGCATCTAATCCCAACTGTGTGGTGCTGAGAAGGCTACACAGCCTTTCTGAGCTTCTCTGGGCCTTATTTCCTCAGTTAAATACGTAGAAGAGGGACTCGGTATAGGAATGATATTTAAAGTGCTGAGTGAATATTGAGTACTGAAAAAGTGACTGTTTTTGCATATGTTAGTATTACACTCACATTTCCTTTTGGTATTGACACCATCTTCTCACTCCAAGACCAAACAATGCCAGGCAGAAAAAGAGTAAAGCTGCTACAATAACTGGCCAGGACATTCCATCCTTGGGCTTATTAACCACAACATCTGAAAAGGACATGAAGAGAGAGGAACTTTAACACCGAACTTTGGCAACTGGAAATTAGGATTAACTGAACTGTTTCACCTACCTGACACATGTTTTCTCCAAGGGCCATGAGGTATTCACTGGTCACAGTCATGCTCTGGGGTCATGTCTGTGCCTTGTTCTCATTTATGGCTTGATGTTTATACAATTACTTTCTTACATGAATGTCTTTCTTGTTAGGATGTTCTATAACTGATCTTTCCTTTCATTTTCCCAAGGCCCAGGATAATTCCCATCACGTGGTGCCCAATGAAATGTTATTTGCAAGAATAAATAAATAAATAAGAATAATAATCTGTAAATATGTATTCCAAATTTACTCCAGTAAAGAAAATTTTATGTGTGAAGTGATGGTCTAGTTTTGGTTTTTCTTATTCTTGAATGAGTCCTTAAGTGCTTTATGGACTATTAGTGTGTTAGGAAGGGGAAGACAGAGTACAAAGCATTATAACTTTCTGAAGCCCCAAAAGATCAAAGCTGAGAAGGCCTAGCTAAGACTTATGGAGCTGTGGTGCGGAAAGAACTATCATCCAAGGCTTCTCAGTTGAATGTCACTCAAGGAATCATATCCAGGGTAGAGGTTTTCTAATCTTTTTCTATTGCTTTCCCTCTTTTTCTTGCTTTCTCCTGTAGCCATTTCCGCAATAGAAACAGGAGAAGGGACAAAAAGGGTAAAACTAAAGTCAGTCAATTTTGTTGTTTCTATGGTCTGAAAAAGGAGGAAATTGAAAGTAAAGGGCTGGCTAAAATTCTATTGGTGAGCAATCAATGGACTGCTTTTTCTTATCCATGCTGATTATACCTATACTCAGCTCATTCATTAAATTTCTAATATTTGAACACCAAGTCAAACTGCAGGAATCAAAGACTTTCAAACATTGTGGATTCTATACCAGAAGCAATATAATACACATTCTGAATGTTTTACTTTTTCTCTAACATGAAGAAAGAAGAAAATTAACTCTCTTAAAAAATAAGATTCTCTGGTTCTACCTGGAAGAAAATAAAAGGGACTATTTACAATTATATAGCTACTTAATTTTTTCCTTTTCAAATATAATTTATGATCACATTAAAAATTCAAAGAGTACAGAAATATAAAACTACGATGAAAAGGAAGTGTCTTTACTACTTCAGGTGCCAGTTGTCAAGTGTCAGAGGCAGTAACTTTCAATTGTTAATTATGTATCCTACCAGAAATTTTCTATGCATACATAAACATATATATGTAGCATGAATATATACCCCTTTTATTACAAATGGGGGTACACTATACATACTGGTCTGTCCCTTGGCTTCTTTCTCTTAAAAAAACATTCTTGGAATACTTTCCAAAAAAATGTAGGGATTTACCTCATTTGATTAAAAGACTGGCTAATTTCCCAAAGTATGTATCTACCATAGTTTAGTTAATTGGTCTCTTACTGTTAGGTGGTTAAGTGGTTTCTAGGTTTTTGCTATTTCTAACAATATTCCAGCGAAATTCCTTATACATTACACATAGATCTTTAGCTCTTTAGATTACAAAGATCATTTGGGTAAATGGTGTATTTTCATATCAGAATTATCTGGATTGAGTTTCTTTTATTGTTTTGACTAGATTATAAATTGCTTGCAGGTAGACACTAAGGTTTTTAATTTCTTTTGTTGCCTAGATTTATCATACTGCTTTTCATACAGCAAAGTCTAAAAAAAAAAATACACAGGCTAAAAAACTGGATTTAAAATGTTAATTACCAAATCTTTTCTCTGTTTTATATAGTTTAGACAGCAGCTACATGATCGTGTCTTGTGAACATTGGTTATCAGTATGGAAGACTTTTCCTTTTACATATACATCCAGGGGTTTGAGGTCTTCCTGATGCTCACCCTACTTCAGCCCTGTCATAGAAGACAATGATGGTACCCTGGAAGCTCACATAGTCCTACAGTATATAACCATGTGATGCTGTGTATGTACAGGTGGCTAGAGAGTTCACAGTAATTCAAACCAGCAGAGTATCATGATCACAAAAGAAATAATGGACTGCCAACTCAGGACTACACAAAGTTCTGTTTTAGTTAAGTTAAAATTTACTAGGCTGTACACTAGTAATATGGTGGGATATAACATTTTTCCCCCCAAGTTTTAGAGAAATGAAAGGACAAAAGGTTTTATATGGGTGTTATCTCAAGGTTCACAAATTTTCTCCCAATCAAATATAGAAAATGAGACCACTGACTTCAAGAATGTCTCTGCAGAAGCAAGGCTCCCATCTTTCCTCCTCTCTAATGTAGGAAGTCCTTGAAGTCACCAATGCCTTAAAGATATATTGGTAGGACATCAGTTTGGAGCTGTATTGCAGTGTTGTGTGCAGGATGATGCTCTAATGACCTGAGGGCTGTATAATCTTCAATATGAAATAAGCTGAGTACCCAGGTGAAGAGTTCATTAGTCAGGTGAACACTCTTAGAAGTAAAAGAGTTGATTATGACTCTGAATTTATAATCAAGGCCAATACTGGGAGGGTCCTAACTTTATTGAATCCCTTGCTCTCTCTTGATATAAAACAAGGGATTATATTTAGCATTGACAAAATTTTATTGGTTGAATGACAGGAATACTCTTTGTTCTGATGATCTCTTTCTTGCCTCAGACTATATTTTCACAAGACAACTGTTTCTCACTACTTTTCACCTGGCTATTTCTTACTCATTTTTCAGATTTTAATTTAAACATATTCTCAAAAGTCCTTTTCTGTTTCTCAATTAAAATCAGATCTTTCTGGGGCTGGCTGAGTGGCTTAGTTGGTTAAGAGCGTGAGCTTTGAGCAAAAGGGATGCAGGTTTGATTCCCACATGGGCCAGTGAGCTGCGCCCAAGCTAAGCTGCTGCTGAGTTGCCAACAGGTGGCAGGATGGCTCAGATGGTGAGAGCACGTGCTCCTAACAATGTTTCTGGTTAGACTCTGCATGGGATGGTGGGCTATGCTCACCCGCAACTAAGATTAAACACAGCACCTTGAGCTGAGCGGCAGTGAGCTGCCAACAAGCAGCCGGATGTTGACTGGACTTGGAGCTGAGCTAGCTGCGCCCTCCACAACTAAGACAAGGATAACAATTTGACTGTTCCCCTTCCCCAATTCCCCAACACTGTTCCCCTTCCCCAATTCCCCAATAAAATCTTAAAAAAAATCAGTTCTTCCTGTTAGACTCCAACAACACCTTGTATATATCATAGCATTTGTCACAAATAAATTTCATTGTATGGTTACTTATTTACTATACATCATCTCTAATAGATTATAATCTTCAGGAGGCCTGTGTTTTCACTGTCTACCAAATAACTGGCACAGTGCCTAACAAATGGTAGACAATCAATAAATATTTGTTGAGTGAATAAAACATAAAATCCAAAAAATAACTGGCAAATGACTCACCAGTGATACGGATGTAATTCTTTTTAGTAGATCCATTGGCAGTTGTGGGAACTTCTGAAAATACTTCGGTTGTGCTGATGAAGACATCATCTGGGGATGCAAAGGGGATATCGGAACTGATAGTAATAGTTATCTCAACCTGATCAAATGGTAGAAAACAATGATTGAATTTCACTTGTTATTAGGAAGAGCTCAATTGGAATGGCTCAAATATTCTTAAAATATTATGTGTAAGGTTTACTAAGGACCAATCTACAGCAAGGTTAGGATCCTAGGGTCTAACAGCTATCAAAGGAGTGAAATTTCATATTAATTTATCAAAAACAAGAGAAGCTGTTCAACACATACAACAAAACAATATCTGCTAAAGGTTCTCCAGAAGACATTTATGTAGTTACAGTAAAATGTCTTAAGTGAGGTTCTGGAAAGATGAGGTCTATCCCTATTCCACATATCTGTATTTGATAACAGGGTATCAGAGGTCCAGCCAATCAAAATACTGATTCTCCTCCTTCTAATGTGTTTGAAAACACCAAAAAAATTATATTTCTTTGCAATATTAAAGTAGACAAATCCATGCTGATAAATCATTCCATTTCCAGTGAAAAAATAAAACTTAAAATAAATTTTAATGGATTTAATTGGCAAAAAAGAGCTATCATATAAATTTCATTTTTAAAACCAAGTAGAGAAAAATCTAAAACTTGGTCTCTATCATCTTTGAGTGACTGGGAAGAATTTTAGTTTCATTCATTGTTATTTTCATCATCACTGTCATTTTCATCATCAAATAGCACTTTTGAATACTTATCTGAGATTGGCTTTTTCTCAGTCCTTGTTTTTCCATCTTTGCCCTGATAAAGCAGACCACTACCTTCCTTGATCCTAAGTCTTCCCCAAGTACTCACCATAAAGTGTTGAGCCTGCACTTGAGGGGAATGAAGTGTATGTTTCACTGGGCATCAATGAAGCTGATAAAGGAAGAACATATTGGCAGAATTACTCTATATAAGACTAGTTATTTTCTCTTCTTGACCATTAATTGAATCTAATAATTATGAAAAAGGGATATTAATGAACATTTAAAGTAAGATCATTGAACCACATGCATAGAATGTCTGAAAATAAAGTGGGAGCTTAGGGCATGCTTGGGAAGGTTTTGATCATAGCCACTTAGGAGAAGGAAGAAGGAATGCAGGAAAAACATTAGGAGGGGTTCTTACAACCACAGGGAATGTGTTGTGACTGTTCTCATGTCCATTGCATAAATGAGCTAAAAGAATAGGAGAGAATGAAAGCCCAGGTGTGTGATGGTGGACTTTGATCACAAAAAGGTGAAAATAGGACTTTGAAGTCTTTGGTAGAACATGCACAGGGGAACAAAATAGTTTGTATTTGTGGGTAAGCTGACACTCTTGTTTAACTGTGAAAACTGAACTGTGTTAATAGTGAATTATCAGACCCATATGGTCATAGGCCTGTTAGATTCTGAGTCCTTTCTGATGCATTCAGAGGTAAACCTCTCCTTTAAGTGGATGGTAGCAAACTCAGGCAACATATATGGCTTTTGAAATAGATCTATCAACTCATTTTGTTTAGTGCCCCATCTCTGTTAAGAAAAATCCACTTCTTGCCAAATTTCACATATCTGTATTTGATAACAGGCCTATTATGTGATGTCAAGTGAAATAACTACAGTAATACATGATTAGTATGCTCATTTATTTAATACATTAGCATACATGGCTTTCCAAGTCAAGTGCTTTCTTGTGTGCCCAACCCCAAACAAACAAAAGCAAAACCAAAATAAAATAAAACAAACATTAAAAAAACCCTTAGCCCTCCCCTTTCTTGGTTTCTCCCTGAATGCCAATGGCAGTTGCAGTGCAGACAAAGGTATGTTATCAGATCCTTCAAATGAAGTATACTTCAGTGCTTTCCAGGGATTGCTCATAGGATAATCTGTCATAGCGACTCTCATGTGGATTCACCCCACATGTAAGAGTGGCTTTATACATAGCTATTTTGAATTTCACTAGGCCAGGAAGGTGTTTTTGTCTTCAGTATAATTCTCTGACCCTGCACCTGTAATCTTGACTATTTTTTTGTTCTAGACAGAATACCAAGGTCTATAGATGATGATGAACTGAGTATTTTTTAATGCTGGTTTTTAATTAAGCCAGGAATTTGACAAAGAGCAACAACTATAAAAACAAATTAGGACCAGCAGGCCGAGTGGTGTGTTCGTTAAGAGCTGGTTTGGGATGCCAGAGGGCCCCGGTTCAGATCCCACATATGAGGGCCAGTGACACTACCCTCTACAGCTAAGATGCTGAACAACAGCTCAACCTGGAGCTGGGCTGCCATGAGTCGCCAGCGGCGGCATAGGCTGCAGCCACTGCTGCAGTGGGTTGCTATGGGCTACTGTGTGTAGCCAGCAGCCAACGTGAGTGGCCAGCAGCCACCATGAGTGGCCTTCCAAAAGCTGGCAACTGATCTGCCTCACCCGGGGAGAGCGCAATGATGATGCCAACTTGGGCCAGCGAAGCAACGTCCTCCACAACTAGACTGACAAACAAAAGGACAGCAACTTGTCTGTTCCCCTTCCCCGGTTCCCCAATAAAAATCTTTAAAGAAAGAAAGAAAGAAAGAAACAAACAAACAAACAAAAAATGAATTAGGACCAGGCCTAGATTTAGGTACAATTATAAAGGCAGTTTGTTCTGGATAATCTTATCAGTTTGTTTGTTTTTTTTGCCTGTATCATATCTCCCTTACTTCCTATATTTAGGGGTTGATGCTTTATATCTTATCCTTCAAATTCTGTTTATAAGAAAGAATGTGATAAATTAATTTATGCTAAGATATAAATGGTTGAACAAGTGCTACCCCTTTAAGCAAAATGGGTCTTTGAAAAGGAAAAGATTTTCCATGTATGTTTATCAGCAGGTCAATAGAGAACATTTTGTAATGACCAGTTCCATGTGGACACCATAGTTTTGTTTGTTTGTCTGCCAGATACAGAGTGCCAGTCTTTTCTGTTCAACACGGACTTTCTCCAAATGAAATAAGCAAGCGTAACATAATTTCAAGAGGTGGTGATATCATCAACATGATACACTCTAGTTATAAAAACGGCAACACTTAAATCATGAAAATTATTTGACCATTTCATAAAAGTTCTTTTGAGACTAATAAGAACTTTTCAAGTGTAAAAAAACACCTCAAAAAATGCATGAGAGAATCAAACTGCAAAATCTACTTTAGAAAAGTAGGGAGTTCTAATTTTGGCTTTAAGATTTTTTTTTCAACTTTGTTTAAAAAATACAGTTGAGAATGTATTGAGAGAGGTTAAGAAAAAGGAGCTTCCAGTTGACAGATTCAACATGTCTGAAAATACTAATTAATGTAAAAGAAAAGGTTTAAGAGCACGAATGTATTATAAATAAGAGTCAGCAAGACAAAGAGATGAACAATTCTTGCATCAATTGCTCCCACAGGGGAGAGGTCTTAGTGAAGAATGCTTGTTTATAGAATCCTTAATAAGACAGAGCTGGCTACCTCCAATGATCCATCTTTCACCAATACAATATTTTCCTAAAAGCTCCTACACTCTATCATTTCGATACTCAAATTTTAGAATGCGTTCCACATTGATGACTCCATCTACCATTTTTAATCTTCTTGAGATTCAGCAGAATTGTGTTGCTATTGTCTTTTTTTTCCTTCCTTTTTTTTAATTTGTTGTCTTTTAATTGACTGAAATATTCTTCATTCTTCAAGGCACCATAAAGTTTGTTAAATACAAGAGTTAAACCTCCTTTAAATCCTTTGAGCACTCGTTTTCATCAAAATCCACGAATGAACATGACTTTGACATTTGGATGATAAATACCAGCTTGATGGATAATCTCCCTTCTAGTTCATCTCCATTATCAACTGAAAATATGAACACAGGGATACTGTGCTGCTGGAGCTTCTCAAATAAATTTTATATCCTCTCTTGAGCATAACCTTGGTTTCTTCCATAATTTCTTTAAATTTAACTTCTGGTAAAGCTTGTTCAACAAGGAAACTATGTGATTTAACACACCATTCTACCATAAAAGGGTACTTCTCTTCTATGGTAAAAACAGGATCAACTTCACTAACATAGTATTTTTCATTTAGTTGCAATAACTTTTTAAGACATCCATCTGTAACCAGTTTACAGCTGTCAATAATATTATGACATGTTAGGCATCTTTTCCATTTGTAGAAAAATCTACTTAGTGTCATATAAAAGTTTGTGATTATGTGAAGTTCAGCAGCATCTCTTTTTGATGAAACCACAGATACTTTGTTACTATTATAGGGCTCTTTTTGCAAACTGAACTTCTCTAGAATCCTGGCATCATTTTTACATGTACAGACTTTTTCTTGGTTTCCCAGTCTTCCTTGCGGTACTCTGAGTTCTTCTGTTCATGATTTTGTCTTAGTATGGCAGCACAGGTGGCAGGCAATGTTTGAAGATGCAGGGCTTTGATACAGAGATCTCAATGACCTCGGTCTTCTGCCTCATCTTCCTCTTCAGGGTGAACATGTAATGGGCCAGCACCACTGCTCTCACCAGGACATACTTGCTGCCACTAACTGCATTGCCCACTCTTGCCATGATCACATAGTCCATAGATGGGACCCTTATGCTCTTCCCAACCATAAAAAGATGACATTCATGAGCTTTTGAAGTGTGCGGCTTGTGTATTAGCTGTGGAAAAGCTCCCAGAAATTGGTCTTTTAACAAAAGATAGAATTTTAAATCTGGGAAATCTTTAATTTGAGACTGACCAAATCAGAAACTAGGTGACAGAATGGGAGGAGAACAACATTTTAGAGAAGAGGAAAATGGAATGAGAGGTGATCTGGGACATAAAAGATTTTAGAATTTGAGGTCAAGAGTGGTGACTTTAGAGAATCAGTATACCAGTCAACAGAGAATAGAGGGACTGATGATGATCGGGCAGTCTGAATAGGAGCTTAGGTTCTCTCATTGCTATGTCCCTGCCATTGATCCTCAACTCAAGCCCTCAACTCCAGCCTCTCCACTCTCCATTACCATCTCCCTATGGAAAGTAGAAAGGGATGTTATGAAATTATTAGGTACAGCTACCAAAAGCCAGAGAAGAACCAGATAGGACTAGGGACAGGATAAGCAATACATCTATAAGAGTTAAGAAGAGTATGTAAATTTTGAAGGATAAGAAATGCATGGTCAAAGAACAGAAAAAAGACCCCATGTGAGGTCAAAAGGAGGTACTCTGAGGTCTGTGTGTGTGTGTGTGTGTGTGTGTGTGTGTGTGTCGCACATGCTTGTTGCTTTTGGTAATGGGGCAGGTTGTAGTCACAGGGTTCCGTGGAGATTCATATTATTTTTCTACTTGTCCAACTTAGGCTAATTGAAATGTGGCTTTAGGCTCCAGTGGACCAAATGAATGATGGAAAACTAGAAAGAAAAATGTAATTAAGCTTCAATTTTCTGCTACATGGCCTGATCACCTGAGTGTCAGGATGAAAATCTGTCCCAGAATGTTAACAACCTTACAAATTTTGAGCATTTACGTGGTCAGTTTTGGCATCCCCATTTCATAAGTGGTTAAAGTAAAATAAACATTTCTGTTCTAGATTGTAGAAAACTTAAAAGTTGAAATATGATTAGATTCCAATATTCTTGAATTCCAGCCTAGACCTCTTTAAGCTGATAAAAAAAAGTGGCAAAAAGAATATATTAAAACATATACTGTTTTGATTACTGTAGCCTTGTAGTATGTTCTAATGCCTGGAAGCGTGATCCCCCCAACTTTGTTCTTATTTCTCAGGATTGCCGTGGCTGTTTGGTGTCTTTTTTGGTTCCATATAAATTTTAGGATTATATGTTCTATTTCTGAGAAAAATGCCCTAGGTAGTTTGATAGGAATTGCATTGAGTCTATATATTGCTTTAGGCAACATAGACATTTTAACTATATTAATTCTTCCTATCCATGAGCATGGTAGGTTTTTCCATTTGTTTGTATCTTCTTTTATTTATTTCTTCAGTGTCTTATAATTTTCAGAGTACAGGTCTTTTACTTCTTCAGTTGAATTTATTTCTAAGTATTTTATACAGGCACATAGATCAATGGAACAGAATAGAGAGCCCAGAATTAAATCCGGGCATATATGGGCAGTTAGTCTATGACAATGGAAGCAAGAATTTACATTGGGGTAAAGATAGTCTATTTAATAAATGGTGCTGGGAAAATTGGACTGACACATGCAAAAAAATGAAACTGGACCACTTCCTTATGCTATATACAAGAACAAATTCAAAATGGATTAAAGACTTAAATATAAGACCTGAGACCAGAAAACTCCTAGAAGAAAATATAGGGTCTAAATTTGCAGACATTACCCTGAGCAATATTTTTACTGATACATCACTGTGGGCAAGGGAAGTAAATGAAAAAAGGAACATATGGGACTACATCAAACTTAAGAGTTTTTTCATAACAAAAGAAACCATCAATAAAACAAAAAGGAAGCCTATTCAATGGGAGAAGATATTTGTCAACGAGATATCTGATAAGGGGTTATTATTCAAAATATATAAAACGCTCATGCAATTCAACACCAAAAAAACAAACAACCCAATTAAAAAATGGGCAGAGGATATGAAGAGACATTTCTCTAAAGAGAACATACAGATGGCCAATAGCCATATGAAAAAATGTTCAAACTCACTAAGCATTAGGGAAACGCAAATAAAAACCACAATGAGATACCACCTTACCCCAGTCAGAATGGCTACCATCAATAAATCAACAAACAACAAGTGCTGGCGAGGTTGTGGGGAAAAGAGAACCCTGGTGCACTTTTGGTGGGACTGCAGATTGGTGAAACCACTATGGAAATCAGTATGGAGGTATCTCAAAAAACTGGAAATGGAACTACCTTATGACCCAGCAATTCCACTCTTAGGTATTTATCCAGGAAAACCCAAGACATTAATTCGAAAAAATATATGCACCACTATGTTCATTGCAGCACTATTCACAATATCTAACACTTGGAAACAACCAGTATGCCTATTGGTAGATGACTGGATGAAGAAACTATGGTACATGCACACAATGGAGCATTACTCAGCTATAAAGAAGAAGGAAATAGTACCATTTACAACAATATGGATGGAACTAGAGAACATTATGCTAAGTGAAATAAGTCAGTCAGAGAAAGACAAATACCATATGATCTCACTTATACGTGGATTCTAAAAAACTGAATAAATCAGAAATGTAAATAGAGAACAAAAACAAAAACATATACTTATAAATTTAGTGTAAATGCAATGCACTCAGAACCTTCTAGTGACATCCCAATGTATGCAAGCTGCAGAAAATACATATATAAGCAAATATTCCATAGAATTTGTTCACAAATAGCAAGGGCCATAGAAACATTGCTAGTGGGCCTTTTTCACCAGAAATGTATCCATTGTTCTTCTTTGCATGCCTCTGAACATTTCATAAATCTACTGAAATAAACATCCTGGAAGGAAAAAAAAATTCCATTACCAATGCCTGTCATGAGTCTTGCCAAACACATCATCTAATACTGGATGTCACATTACAGACCAATCCAACTAGTAGAAACATGTTTCAAAAACAAGTTGGGAGTGAGCAATCAATATTCACTTGTTGGAGCTTAATGTGTTTTTGTCAATGATCATAAATAGAACAACTTCCTGCAGGAAATTTTTCTCTAAGTTTATGGACAAAAAATGACAATTAGTTAATAAGATATTATTCTTGAATAAGTAAGAATGTGGGTTTTCACTGCCAGAAAAAATTGCTTGTTAGGTTTTGAAGTCCCTTTCTATATTTCACAGTTTCTAAGGCTATTTTTATGGTAAGAATGATAAAAAGATATGTGAGGATAAATTAAGTTTTCAACTGGGGAAAGACAGAAAATGTGAAAGATTGCAGTAGTTCATTTCATTATAAAATATATTTAAAAAACCAAGAGCATGCTTGTGTAAATTATAAAGCACTTTCAACAAGACCCTTTTAGTTTCTGAGACAAAAATACCTTGGATGGCTTGTATGCCTCATATTGATGTGATGCATGGAATGAAAAAAAATTCTTTTTTATTCTTGGCACACATAGTATTGTAATAACAATTTAAATAAAGCAAGCAAATAAAAAGTTCAAAAATTCTAATTAAGCAGATGATTTCTTTTCTCTGTGTGTGTTTTCTATCTTGTCCTTACCCATATGTACACATATCCTTTCAATTATTCAAGAAACATTTGCTGAGCACCTATTGTATACCTGCCATTGCTACAGACAGAATATTATAGTGAACAAGACAAAAAAAAGTTTAGGTCCCTGTTTTTGTGTATATTACATCCTAGTATAATTTCGATAGACAATCAAATAAATAAAATAAAGAAAAACATCAGACAACAAGTGTTATGCTGAGAATTAATACACACACACACACACACAGAGCAGTAGATACATACATTCACATATATATATATAATTTAAGTTGGAGTTCAGTTTTTTCCTATAATATTGTCCAATAAACTTTTATCCCCAGTGCTACATAATTTCCCCTGTATAACCAACAAGTATTATTTCATTTACCTGTTTAATAATATTTGTTAAGCACTAATGATTACATATGCCAGGCATTATCTTAGGCACTGGGGACACAGGTAAGCAAACATACAAACAAACAAATAAACAAACAAATTTCATGAAACTTATTTGCATATAGTATCAATAATAAAGGATGACAAATTAGTGTAGGTAGAGTTTCAGCATAGTTAATTGCAAACAACTCAATTTTATGTTAGCACCATATAGAGTAAATGTTAGTCTATTAAGTATAAACTTTCATCATCAGTCTAATACCTTTATTCTCAATTTATATCTGATTGGTAAAAATTTTCCAGCTTGTATCCTTGTCTATATAATAAGATATACTGGCTAGCTTAGTACATTATGGCTTTTGTTTTAATTGGCTTCTAGTATTTCATTGAGTTAGTATCTCATCTTATTCCACAATATCTTATTATTGGACATAGTCTTCCTAAACACCCGCTCATCCTCATTTATACACACAGATTTTTTTGGTTATTATATTGATAAATAACATTATAAATGTCTAACTCTGTCCCAGCCCTGATATGCCCATTCCAAAGCAAATGCTGTTCTGAATATTGTGTCTATTATTTACTTACTTAGATAGTTTTAAAATTTTTATCACATATTATGGCTAAACCATATAGTGCTTGGTTATAGTACTTGCTTTTAACTTTTATTTAAAAATATCATTCCACATATTGTCACCTGTCATTTACTCTTTTGACTGAACATAATATTTTTAAGATTCCTTTATGGTGTTGTATGTGGCAGTCATTTACTCATTTTTCATTGCTTTATGATATTTTATTATATGATTATGCTACAATTTATTTATCTATTCTCCTGGCTATGCTCTTTTAGATATTTATAATTTTTGTTATTATGAATAGTGTTTTCCCTCTGACATTTGTGTCCATATCTACTGGACATACATACTCATATTTTGTGTGCATGAGCTGGGTATATATCTAGGAGTAGAATTGTAGGATTGCAGGGTATGAAAATGTGCAGCTTTAAAACATAATGCTGAAGTGATGGAAACTGATGGTACCAATGTACCGTCACCAGCAACATATAAGAACTTAAATTGCTCAACTTAAATTGCTCTGCATTCCATATAACACTTGGCAATTCCAGACTTTTTAATTTTTACCAATCGATTGGTTGCAAAATAGTTATCTGATTTTAGTCTTCATTTGCATTCTCTGATTACTAGAGAGGCTGAGCATCTCTTTAGATGTTCTCTAGCCACTTGTTTCATGATTTGTGATATGCCTGTTTGCTCATTTTCTATTGCTTTTTCTTTATTTTATTGATTTGTAGGCATTCTTTCTATACTCTTGGTATAAAGTTTGATCATTTGTCAATTATATATTCCTGATTATTTTCCAGTTACCTATGTGACAAATATCTTCTCCCAGATTATAGCCTTCCTCTTTGACTTTCTTTAAGGTGTATTTTGATGAAAAACATTTTTCTTAATTTTATTTTATTTTATTTTATTTTTTTCAATCTTTTTTATGGTTTGTGCTTTATGTCTCTTCTTTGAGCCCTTCCTATCCCAAAGCCAGGAAGAGGTTCACATTTATTTTATTACAGATTTTAATGTTTTGCTTTTGACATAAAGAACTTAAAATATATAGAATTGATTTTTGTGTAATGTGCATGGTAGGGGTACTTTTTCATGTTTTTTTTTTCTTATAAATAATCAGTGTTTGCTGAACAGTTTCTTCTTTTCACAGTCATCTGCCATGCCATCTTTGACCTACACTTAAGTTTCACTTATGTATGGATCTCTGTGGGTTCTCTCTTCTGATACTGCCCTTCTAGTCTTGTATTTAGACACTGAGTTCACAGGTGTC
This sequence comes from Hipposideros armiger, assembly GCF_001890085.2. Taxonomy (NCBI): domain Eukaryota; kingdom Metazoa; phylum Chordata; class Mammalia; order Chiroptera; family Hipposideridae; genus Hipposideros; species Hipposideros armiger. Next base: position 563,902 of record NW_017732216.1, read on the forward strand.
TATTACAGTTGACACTTGAACAACATGAGGGTTAGGGGCATTGAACCTCCATGCAGTTGAAAATCCACATATAACTTTTAATTCCTCAAAAACAACTACTAATAGCCTATTATTGACCAGAAGCCTTACTGATAACAAATAGTTAATTAACACATATTTTGTCTGTTATATGTATTATTAATATATACTGTATTCTTGTAATAAAGTAAGCTAGAGAAAAGAAAATGTTATTAAGCAAATCATAAGGAAGAGAAATACATTTATGGTACAGTACGTATTTATTGAAAAAAAAATTCCACATATAAGTAGACCCGCACAAGTTCAAACCTGTGTCAATCAAGGGTCAACTTTATTAAAAAAAAATGCTACATTAAATTATAGAGGGTCATGCACAGACTAATGGTGAAAGTGTATCATGAATTAAAGATTATGATAAGCCCAAATCTGAGAACATGATGCCCATAAAAGAGATGAAATAAATAATGCCACAAAGAGCAACAGTATACATGTTCCTTGCCTCTCTTTGATTTATTTCCTAAGGACAAGTTTCTAGCAGTGAGATGACTAAGCCAGTGGGTACAAAAGACTTTGAGAGGTTTTAAATGTATAACTTAAATGCTTTCCAAATGAAAACATATATATTTAATTTATCATGGCAACGGGCCTAGTAGTTAAATTCAGAGCTCTGCCCCTGTGGCATCCGGGGTCTTCACTTCTCTTTGCTTCAGTCACATCACTTGCTATGACACCACAACACTGATTTTTGTCTTAATACGACTAAGAGACAGCATATTTCCTCTTCAGCCCCTGTCAGTACCTGCTAAAGCGGCAGCAGATGCTGCGGCTCGTAGTTGGCCAGACTAAGAGTAATAAACCATTTCTGTGTCTTACATTGGGCTCCCTCTTTCATTTTATTAGGGATATGTATATTCTGCTAGGCTGCTCTTTCCCCAGATATACTCAAAGCTTGCTCTTTCTCCTCCATTAGTTATATCTGTACTAAGATGTCATCTTCCTCAGTAAGGATTTCAAGACTACTCCATTTAAAATGGCAACCCACCCTCACCGTTGATTCTCATTGTCTTCCTTCACTGCTTTATTTTTTCCTTCTCACTTATCACTATTTGTTTGTCTTTCTTCCACCAGAATTTGGAACTTAGATATGCTTATTCGCAGACATACGCCCAGCTCCAACATCAATGCTTTAAACATGGTAGGTGCTTTGTAAACATTTGTTAATATTATGAACAAAACACATAAAAGTTATTCAATATGTGTGATGGATGAATGAATGACGCCCAGAGGACTCTAGGGACGCATAGTTATTCTTACAGTTTTTGGTGTCTTCCACACTGGAGGTCCAGGAGTAGTTGAAGCCTCGGGTAGTCACATTAGAATTGCTGGCTGTAAGACAAATTTTTCAGAATCCAACCTTTTTATAAAGCTATGATTTAACTTTGCTTTGATGTGCTGAATTTTTAATCTATGGGACTTAGGGGAAATATGAAATTGAAAATGTGCTTCCTTATGTAGGAACACTAGCTGGCATATTAAGCAAAAGCTCTGCAGTCAGTTTATGGTTAATGCCGACGTGTCACTGATTTTCTTTCATTTTCTGTTCTTGTCACCAGCTCAGATCACTGAGAGTATTGTCGTGATTGCTTAAATATTACCTTAAAATCCCATGACAAATGAAAGATATAGTATAATAACAAATCGCTAGCCCTTATTTTTAAGATTATAGTGATTGTCATATCAATATATAGTAACCAGATTACATGTACAACAGAGTAACTCAAAACCAAAACATCAGCATCAAATGAAAAAATACAGCCTTTTGCCCAAACCTCAACATTATTGTGGCTGTTGTAAAACTTGTGAGTGTGTCTGCTCTTTTGAATCATATGTGGAAAGTCTTGCTATACTCACTTTGAGGGGTGGAGTTTGGAGTTGATGTACTCGTATCTACAAGGGTTGTTGAAGATGTAGCTGGATATCCTATTTTGAAAACAAAATTCACAAGTTGTTATAGGCGCTAACATTCACATGTTTACTCTGCCACCACAATTAAAAGGGTGGCATGCAGAGCATGGGATTTTTTAGGGTGGAAAGAATCTTAGTGAATACATAATATAATGGCTTCATTTTTATAAATTATGAAACTGAGTCTAAAAGGTATAGGTTTGTGGTTCCATACCCAATATTCAACATCATTTATTTGCTGTTAACCAGTTCTCCTAATGCAAAGTGTGTTACATTCATATTTTCAATTACATTCACATTTTCAATATATAGTAATATTTTGGTTTGTGAGCATAATTCGTTCTGGAAACAAACTACTCTTACTGCAAGATATCGCTCGTGGGCCGGCCGAGTGGCTCAGTCGGTTAAGAGCTCGCTCAAGAGTGTGGGTTCTGAGCAACAGGGTCCCCAGTTTGATTCACAGCACAAGCTGAGCTGCCGCTGAGCTGCCAACAGGTGGCAGGATGGCTCAGCTAAAGAAAAAAAAAAAGACATCACTCGTTTACCAAGTTAAAATGTATTAGAAATGTTTGCTCATCTTGCAGACCACCACTCACAAACCAAGTTACTCACAATCCAAGGTTTTACTGTATATTGTTTCAGTGTCTACTGTGTGCCCAACTCTATTATACATACAAAGGTCCTCACCCTCATGGAACTTACCTTGTAGTGAGTTTTCACAACTGTATGTAACATTTTCACAGAATAAATACGGTTTTGTATTTATGTCAATCCTTAGCTTTCAGAGTTATCTCCATCTTTATAATCCATCATTTTTCATTTTCCTCCTTCCTCTTTTTCTCCCACAATGAAAGACTATTTCATATTCATTTAAAAATATCTCTGGGGATGAAGCAAGGTAGATTAAAGAAGAAAAATACCCAACCACACTCCACTGAATACATGCTTATGTCTCTTGGGCAGGCAAATTTTTAATATATTTTATTTATGTGTATTGCTCCTTTGTTCTAAAACATATTTAAGGAAGCTTACATAAATATGCAATGCAAGAAGATAAAAGAAGTGGATAAAAAGAAAAACTATGGGCAAAAATATAGGTAGAAGAAGTATGTTGAGTCCCATTGAAACCTGAGTGGGGTTAATATTGCACAAGAAATGCACTTCTTGATGTCATGTACTTTTAGTATATGTGGGCTGCACATTTTGTCAGAACTTTCTAGTAATAATGCCAAGAAATTAAGAGTATATGTTTTGCAATTTATGAATATCATAAGATAAAAAACAGTCAATTTTCAAGAGAAACACCCTATTCCTTTTATTGTGATTAAAAAGAAATTTCCCCCGTCTTTTTAAAATAATACTATATAATATACACAATATTCTCAACAATATCCTTACATTATGACAGCTAGCAGGCTCATTCACCCTCAAGCTTTAAACAGTAGTGAATGGCATCCCAGCTTTCCAGGTAGCTTGATTCTGGGAAAGGGCATGCCTTAAATAGAAAACATGGGTAATCAAATTTCTGAAAAAAAAAAAATATATATATGTAGGATAAATAAATAAATTGGTGCTCTGGTTTATGAATCTATAAGTAGTTCACATATAGAGATGACTAATAACAATTGTTTGCAACACAGCCTACCAATGAACACCAAATATATAGTACACTTCAGCTCCAAGAATCCAGTCACATTTGGAGAGATGTATTAGAACCTGCCTCAGATGATGCCAGCATCAGGATGGGCAGAAAAAATGTTTTAAAGACTGGATATGAATAGCTCCATTTATCCAGCAAGTACTTATCGAGTGCCCAGTGTATACTAGAATAGGAATGAAGTGAAGAGAAAGAGAAATTTAGCCCCTGCCCTCATGGACTACACAATGTAGCGAGAATAAAGGTCAGTGTGGCAGACTACCAGCTGATCAAAAAACCCTTCCTCTTCTTTCTGGTACGGATAAAATGAAGTACATTTCCTAGTTTCCTGTGTGGTCATGTACTGAGTCCACATTTTAAATCTGTGCCCATCTCTTCATCCCCACAGCCTTCACTGTATAGTCCAGGCCACCACTGACCTACCCTGGGGCTAAAGCATCTTAGAAGGACCACTTGAATGTCATTCCCTCCATGGGGTCTTTGGAATAGAGCTCCGGCTTCCTTCTTTATCCTCATCCCTTTACTTTGCACACAGTGCCTCCAACATCTTGAACTGACTCCAAAGGAATGTGAGTGGGAGTGATGGTCATCATTTCAAGGCCTGGCCTATAAAGTCTCCCATGTATGATCTTCCATGATCTTTCCTGATGTACTATCTAGATTTTATGATGCAGGGAGACTTAGAAGTCACAAATTAAAGGTGACAGAGCTGCCAGCAGCCTGGTTTCTTGAATGACTGTGGAACACAGCATCCAGTCCCTGGCTTGGCCTGTCATGGGCTCTTTCCTTAAAGGTAAATGGACTTATACTACATCAAGTATAAATAAACAAAATAAAATTTTGGAATTTGTTGTTACTGCAGTTTATTTCCCTTCCTTTGCAAACAGTAAATACACAATTGCAGTTCAAGGTAGTAAGTGCTATATGTATGGTAGAAAATACTAGAATATACAGTGTACTGTGGGATTCCAGAGGAGAGAAATATAACCGAGACAAGTGAGCTCAAAGATGACTTTCCAGAAGCAGTGACATATCAAATAGTCCTGAAAAATGACAGGGATTAGTAAGACAATTTGGGAGTAGGGAACGAAAGAGGAGAATCAAGGAGAAGACCTCTCTGAGCAGTGTGAACAGAAAAGGCGGGAGAAAACTGAAGTCAGTTCAAAATATTGGAGCCACTTGTGCAAAGGAAACGGATGAGGATAAAGAAGGAAGAAGGAGCTATATCACAAAGACCCCATGGAGAAAATGACATTCAAGTGGTCCTTCTAAGATGCTATAGCCCAAGGGCAGGGCAGTGGTGGCCTGGACTATCAGTGAAGGCTGTGGGGATGAAGAAATGTGCACAGATTTAAAATGTGGACTCAACAGGGCTTAGTGAATGATTGGATATTGGAAGTAAGGAAGAGAGAGCAAGTCAAAAGAATTCCCAGTTTTCTGGCTTGGGCAGCTTTTTAGATCATGGTATTATTAATTGAGAAAATAAACAGAGGAGAAGGCAATGTTGGATGTGGCCAGGGGAATGAAGATGAATTAAATTTTGGAAGGATTGATTTTGAGTGCAAATGAGATGCTGAATTCCAGCAGAGAGTTGACCATATGAATTTGACTCTTAGGAGTGAAACTGGGATGCAAATAGCACATATTTGTGAGACATCAGCATGTAGGCAATAACTGGAGCAGCTGAAAATATCAACGATGGTGGGTCCGGGAGAAAAGAAGTGAGCCTGGGAAGCAACAATAAAGAATGCTTTCATAAGGGACTGGCAGGAGAAAAGAAGATTGAAAAGGAGGAGCCAGAGAAAGCGTATGGTATTAGAGGAGCCAAAATGACTGGGGGTTTCCAGAAGCAAGGCAAGTCCATCCCATTCAGCAAATATTTGCTGGTGAACACTGTGTGCCAGTGGTATCAAATGCTGCCAAGAAGGCATATTTCCACACAGCTCTTGACTGCTGAGAAGCCATTGCATTACACCCATCAACATGTATACAGAGTCTAGGAGACAGATTTGCAAAGCACTTGATTTGCAAAAGCATTGCAGATTAGCTACTAAAAGCTTAAGTTCCAGAGCCAGGCCCCCTGGGTTGAATATTGGTTTAGTTCTAAATTGGATGTATGGTGGTGGGAGAGTCTATTGACTTTTCTCACCTCCTCAAATTCCTCACTTGTAAAATAGTACTTGTCTAGTAGGGTGATTGCAGAGATTTAGTGTCATACCTATCGATTACTTAGAAGAGTTCCTGGCATGAGATAAGTATTAAAAACTAATCTTAGAAGGCATAAAATAGGGCATCTACGGTTTAATTCAGGTGTTGAAAATATAAGTATATCCTAGCAACAGGCAAGTTGAATCTCCTGATGGTTTTACAATGGCCCCATTTCCCTTGGTCTTTCTAGGTAATCAATCTCTCCCTCCCCAGGCTGACCCAAGTCAAGAGCTACATTCCAAAGGCTGCACCAGAAAGGGCTGATTGTCAGGGGCAAAGAGAGTGGCAACTTTCTGGGGCATTAACTTTATGATGGGGAAGGGATTTCTACTGGCCAAGTCACCTAATATCTCCTTCTTTTTCACTTCACTGAGCCACCAGTAGCCCAGGTTCTTGTGCAGTAACTGTAACGTCTAACTTACTGCTTCCCATCGCTTATCTAATAAGGGCCTGGGCCGTCTCTGTCCCAAGAGCAGCTGTGCTTTTCTTTGGCAACTGGTTGGTTATAATTTTATGAACCTATGGATCACAGAGTCAATTTGAATTTTATTTTTTCATTGAGATGGCTTTGTCTTTGTCCCTTCTGCATCAATTTCTTCTTTTAACTGTTTTTAAAGTTTTGCATTATGTATTTTTAAAGTTACCTTATATCTTTTTTGGAACAAGGCAAGGTAAAAAAATGCATAGAAGAAAACAAATGACAAGAGATAAGTAATCATTGGATACTGTGAGATACTGAAAGAAATGATGTACTCCTCCTAATTAATAGAGGAAGAAAAGGTGAAAGAGGAAGGAGAGGGGAGGGGGAAAAGAAGAAAGACTCTGTTCATGTTTTTAAATGATTCTCAGGATGAAAACAATGATCCCTTTACTTTGGGACCCTGTTCTTCATGTGAGGCTTTCCCTGTCAGTCTGCAGCCTCTTATCTTCCCTCCATGAACCAGCATCATTCATTCATTCATTCATTCATTCATTCATTCATTCATTCTTCCTCCCTCTCTCTTGCTCTGAGAACTGACCTCCACAGAATTCACCGACTGACTTAGTAAGTGAAAACAGAAAGGAATTATATTAACAGTGGTGACATGATAACAATGGTGATAATGATGGAGAAAAAGAACTAGGAAGTAATCATCAAAAACTTTGAATTTATTTGTAAGCTACACTCCTATTACCTAGAAATCTCAGTCTACTCAGCAATTGCCAGCCACTTTTAAAAACACCTCTTACTTAAAAACAACATTTTCCTAACCGGTCTGACTGCCCACACTGGGTGGTACTGATTGGCTCCCTGTGATTTAATTCCAGCACTGTAGCTGGAACCCTGATGTAGTATGATCACTTGCTGGGAGTTTCATTTGTATTAAAATGACTGATTAAATGTTCTTTTCTGGATGTCAGAAAATAATGTGACAAGAATCCTGGCTTACTGTGTGTTTGCTGCAAAGGAAGGGGAATTCCTTCCATTCTAAGGTATATTGTTTGCAGACCACGTGAGAAAAGTGACGCATGCTGCTTTGATCTTTGTGTTACTGTGTCTCTTGCCTAGCTGTTCTATGCTTCCTCTCACAGGCCTGTGGAGTTTGCTGAGGGCTGAAAATGTGCCAATAAGGTTCTGGGGACAAAAGTATCAATGACACCCTGTTACTATCCTGAGAGAGCCAAAGGTCATTTCAGTCTCATTGGTCTCCAGCTGAATTTTGTTTTGGGTCTTGTCCTGAGGGTCTGTATCAGGTTGCACAGGTTATTGAAGATCTCTTTACTCTGGAACCTTTTTCATCACGTGAAGTCAGAGCTGAAGCCATTTAGAAACTAGGGAACTATATACGTAGATAAATTGAATCCCATCTACTACTCTTGGCTTTACACGATGGTTCAAGGTTGAGCTGACCTCTAACAGTCTCCACATTGTTCTCTCATGCTACTTACTCCCTGCATACATTCTTTCATTTATTCACCCAGCATTTGGGAGCCTCTATCTTCTGAGCATTGTGCTTGGCACTGGGGGCACAATGATCATGTTCCCCAGAGTTTAAGTTCATGGAGGATATGGACATCAAGCAGAGAATCACATAAGCCAATCCAAATATGAAAGAGGGAAGGCTAGCCAGAGTCCTGGGAAAGCTTCCCCGAGGAATGCAGCAAGAAAATTGGAGCAGGATATGGGGAGAGGGGTGGTAAGAGCTTGCAGGCACAGGACACAGCAAGTCACAGGTCCTGCTGGTGGTTTAGTAATAAATACATGTGGCACTCACATGCATGGCTTAGTAATAGCAATGTGTGGTACTCACATGCATGGCTTAGTAATAGCAACGTGTGGTACTCACACACGTGGTTTAGTAATATAGCAAGCAACGTGTAGTACTCATATGCATGGTTTAGCAATAGCAATGCGTGGTACCTCTCTTTTCCAGGCTGGGACTTTATAAGCCCTCAAGGGGTGTTTGCTCGGTGAGTTGAACTGACTTGCATGAGACTGTTACCTGTCTCAGTGCACACCCACAGTCTCAGCAGCAGCAGCACAGTGATCTAACTGTAGCACGCTGGTGGCAGCAAAATCACTTATTCCTCAGAGTATTTTTTGTTTTGTTTTTAAAAGAAATCCTTTCCTAGAACCTGACTTGGAGTTTCTATAAGTATAAGAGGACATATCTGTTTCTTACATCAAGTAGAGCATTTAAAAAAAATCATATTTGTGTTTCTTCTAGTCAAGACTTTAAAAGACTCATATTGATTAAGATAAAAAGAGATAATAATGAAAGATGGAGAACAAAGATATAATTAAAAAGTGCAACCGAAGAAGAATTTCAGAAGCAAAATTTGAAGACATAATAAAAGGAAACAGTGATGACTTACCAATTTATATAAATTAAAAATGTTAACCATTTTATACAAAGAAAGTAGTCATTTATATGTAAAGGCAACACAATAATGCTCTCATATGAACAAGAACTCAAAATATACTTTTGTTGAAAAATATTAATTAAATACTCCAATCAAAATAAAACCCTCAGGAATGGAATGATCATAAAGAGATCAGCAAAAAATATTGAAATAGGTTAAAAAAATCACATTGGTCACATATTTCATTAGGTGAATAAGACAGCTTGCTTTTTGTTTTTTTCTGTTTCAAGGTTAAGTTTATTCTTCATAATACAGCAAAGCCTCTTCAATGTTCAATAGTTGGTTCTGGAATATGACATACTATGTAGGCAAGTTATGTGCCAAACCCAGTGATAGAGCATTGTTTGCTTTGTTTCCTGGTTGTTTATTTCTTCTACAGTTTGAAAATTTACTGTTATTAAATCTTGAGAGTGTCCAGAGATACATTGCAATGAGTTGTTTCCAGGAAATAAGGAGTTTAGGAAAAACACTACTTCGTATAAAATGTCATTTATGTTAATTCAAAAATTATCATGTGGTCGGTCAGAAGAGAAGGATTAAAACCTCCCTAGCCCATTACTATTTTAATTCCTTAAAACATTTCTCAACTAAAATGAAGAATTACACCTTTATATTATCTCTAGAAATTCAATCAAGGTAGAAGATATCTCTAGGGGCCAGACGAGTGGCACGTGGGTTAGGAGTAGGCTTGGGACACCAGCTCTGAGCAGCAGGGTCCCTGTTCGGATTCCACATATGAGGACCAGTGACGCTGTGCCCTCTACAGCTAAGATGGTGAACAACAGCTCAATCTGGAGCTGGGCTGCCAGAGTCGCCAGCAACGGCGTAGGCTGCAGTGGGGCTGGCCAGCAGCTGGCGTGTGCTTTCATGAGCTGCCATGAGCCGCTTTGAGCGGCTGTCCAGTGGCTGGCGACCGATCTACCTCAGACAGGAAGAGCACAATGATAATACCAACATGGGCCAGTGAAGCAACATCATCCACAACTAGACTGAAGAACAAAAAGACAGCAGCTTGTCTGTTCCCCTTCCCCGATTCCCCAATAAAATCTTAAAAAAAAAAGGAAATACTGATTTAATCAGTTTCCTCCTTTAAGGCATTAAAAAAATACAAACTAAGGTCTTGATTTATTTTGGGTCTGAACTTTATAGTTGTTCTTTATACACTTTCACATTTGGTGCTCATAATAACTATATAAACTAGACAATGTTACTTTCGTTTTTTAAGATAAGGAACAGTATTAGTATTAGAAAGGTAAGGTGGCTTGCCCCAGGTTACAGAGCCAGTAGGTGGCAGAGACAAGAGCTGAACCCAAGCCTATCTGACACCAAAGACTATATTTCTTCCACCCTGATAACCTTATAGAGCCTTACTACATTATGCATCATCAGAACCAGGGCTTATCCATGGAAGAGCTCAGTCATGGTCAATAGCACACAACCTTTACTTGTTTCTCTTGTCTTTCCAATTTCCTTCAAGCATCCCCACCTTTGTTCTGTTTCTTTCTTTTTTTTTTTCAAGTACAGTTGTCATTCAATATCATATTAGTTTCAGGTATACAGCATAGTGGTTAGACATTATGTACTTTATGAAGTGATTCCTTGCTAAGTCTGGTATCCCCTGGAACCATATATAGTATTACAATATTATTGACTATATGCCCTACACTGTACTTCACATCTCTGTGATTATTTTGTAACTACCAATTTTTACTTCTTAATCTCTTCATTTTTTTCATGCACCCCCTCCCAAGCCTCATCCCACTTGACAACCATTAGTTTGTTCTCTGCATCTGAGTCTGTTTCTGTTTTGTTTTCATTTATTTTGTTCTTTAGGTTCCACATATAAGTGAGATCATATGGTATTTATCTTTCTCTGTCTGACTTATTTTGCTTAGCATAATATCCTCTAGGTCCATCCTTGTTGTTGCAAATGGTAAGATTTCATCTTTTTAGATGACACAGTAGTACCCCATTGTATAAATGTACCTCATATTCTTTATTCAATCATCTACGGATGGGCACTTAGTTTGCTTCCATATCTTGGTTATTCTAAACAGTGCTGCAGTGAACATAAGGATGCATATATCTTTTCAAACAAGTGTTTTGGATTTCTTTGGATAAATACCCAGAAGTGAAATTGCTGGATCATAAGGTAGTTCTATTTTTAAGTTTCTGAGGAATCTCCGTACTGTTTTCCATAGTGGCTGCACCAATTTGCAAACCCACCAACAGTACACAAAGGTTCCCTTTTCTCCACATCCTCGCCAGCACTTGTTTGTTGATTTATTGAAGATAGCCATTCTGACAGGTGTAAGGTGATATCTCATTATGGTTTTAAAATGCATTTCTCTGATGATATGCAACGTTGAGCATCTTTTCTTATTTACTGGCTGTGTATATGTCCTCTTTGGGGAAATGTCTATTCAAGTTCTCTGCCCATTTTTTAATGGGATTGTTTGGGGGATTTTTTTTGGTGTTATTGTAAATTGTATAAATTCTTTATAAATTTCGATATTTACCAGTTAGCAGATGTATCATTGGCAAATATCTTCTCCTATTCAGGAGGTTGTTTTATTGTTTATTGATGGTTTCCTTTGCTGTGCAAAACTTTTTAGTTTGAAGTAGTCCCATTTGTTTGTTTTTTTTTTTTGTTTCCCTTGTCCAAGGAGATATATTCCAAAAAATATTATTAAGAGCAATGTCAAAGAGTTTACTGCCTATGTTTTCTTCTAGGAGTTTTATGGTTTCAATTCTTACATTTAAGTCTTTAACACGTTTTGAGTTTATTCTCGTATATGGTGTAAGAAAGTGGTCTAGTTTCATGTTTTTGCATGTATCTTACCAGTTTTTCCAACACCATTTATTGAAGAGACTGTCTTTACCCTGTTGTATATTCTTCCCTCCATTGTCATAGATTAATTGACCATATAGGTGTAGGTTTATTTCTGGGCACTCTGTTCCATTGATCTATGTGTCTGTTTTAATGCCAGTATCATGTTATTTTGATTATTATAACCTTGTAGTTTAGTTTGATATTAGGTAGCATGATACCTCCAACTTTGTTCTTTCTCAAGATTGCTGTGGCTATTCAGGGTCTTTTGTTGTTCCATATAAATTTTAGGGCTATTTGTTCTAGTTCTGTGAAAAATGCCATTGGTATTTTGCTAGGGATTTCATTAAATCTATATATTGCTTTGGGTAGTATGGACATTTTAATAATGTTGATTCTTCCTGTCCATGAGCATAGTATATACTTCTACTTATTTGTGTCTTTTTCAGTTTCTTTCTTCAATATCTTATAATTTTCCAAGTATAGGTAGGTTTTTTACCTCCTTGGTTACACTTATTCCTAGGTATTTTATTTTTATTTTTTTGGATGAAACTGTAAATGGGATTGTTTTCTTAATTTTACTTTCTGATAGTTTGTTACTGATGTATAAAAATGCAATTGACTTCTGAATATTAATTTTGTACCCTGTAGTTTAGTGAATTCTTTTATCAGTTCTAATAGTTTTCTTTTGGTGGAATCTTTAGTGTTCTCTATACGTATTATCATGTCATCTGCAAATAATGACAGATTTACTTTTTCTTTTCCAATTTAGATGCCTTTTATATCCTTTTCTTTTCTGACTGCTTTGGCTAGGACTTCCAATACTATGTTGAATGAAAGTGGTGAAAGTTAACATCCTTGTCTTATTCCTGATGTTAAGGAGAATACTTTTAACTTTTCTCTGTTAAGTATATTAGTGTCAGTTTGTCATATATGGCTTTTATTATGTTGAGGTATATTCCCTCTATTCCCATTTTGCTGAGAGTTTTTATCATAAAATGGATCAAGCATCCTCACCTTTAGTCATGCTTTTAGAACTCTGTTTATTATTTGCCAACCCATCACAATGTTGCCAAGAACTTTAGCTTTCTGTGGGCATCTCAGTGGGTAAACCATCAACTCATCATGTGTACTTCATTTTCTCTGAATTTATTTTATTTTATTTACTACTTTTTATTTTATTTCAAAATAAATGTGTATATATTTAGGTGTACAACATGACTATATATATATATATATGTGTGTGTGTGTGTGTGTATATATATATATATATATATATATATATAAATGATTACAGTCAGCTAATTAATATATCATTTCTCCTCACATAATTACCTTATTTTTGGGATGAGAGCACCTGAAATCCACTCTCTTAGGAAATTTTCAATATTCAATACAGTATTATTAGCTATAGTCATGCTGTACATTAGATATGTAGGCTTATTAATCCTACATAACTGCAACTTTATGCCCTTTGACCAACATCTCTTCATTTCTCACATCTCACCACCCTGGTAACTACCATTCTACTCTGCTTCCATGCATTTGACTTTTTTAGATTCTACATATAAGTGAGATTATGTACTTTTTTCTTTCTCTGTATGGCTTATTTCATTTAGCGTAATGTCCTCCAGGTTCATCATGTTGTTGCAAATGGCAGAATCTTGGCTATTGTGAATAATGCTGCAAAGAACATCAGAACACAAGTATCTCTTGGAGATGACTAATTTCATTTCTTTTGGGTATGTACCTAGAAGAGAGATTCCTGGATCTGTGGTAATTTTATTTTTAGTTTTTTGAGAAACCTCAAAAATTGTTTTCCATTATGTTTTTCATACTGATTTCCATCATGGTTGTACCAATTTACATTCCCACCAACAGTTTACCAGGATTCCCTTTTCTCCACATCCTCACTAACACCTTTTTGATGATAGCCATCTTAACAGATATCTGACTGTGGTCTTAATTTGAATTTAATTTGAATTTGAATGAGTTCCTTATATATTTTGGACATTAACCCCTTATCAGGTATATGACTTGCAAAGGTTTTCTCCCAATCCATAAGTTGCATTTACATTTTGTTGATTATTTTCTTTGCTGTGCAGATGATTTTTAGTTTGACATAGTATACTTGTTTATTTTTGCTTTTGTTGTCTGAGCTTTTGGTGTCATATCTAAAAACAATAATTGTTGGACCCAATATCAGGAAGCTTTTTCACTATGCTTCTTTTAGTAGTTTTATAGTTTCAGGTCTTACGTTTAAGTCTTTAATCTATTCTGTGTTGTGTGTGTGTGTGTGTGTGTGTGTGTGTGTGTGTGTGTGTGTTATCAGATAAGGGTCTAATTTCATTGTTTTGTATGTGAATATCCAGTTTTCCAATCACCATTTATTAAAAAACCAATCCTTTCCCATACTCTTGGTACTGTTGTTGACAATTAGTTGATCATACATGCTAGGGTTTATTTCTGGTCTCTCTGTTCCAATCTGTTGGTCTATGTATCTGCTTTTAAGCCAGCACCATACTGTTTTGATTACTGTAGTTTGGTAGGATAGTGAGAAATCAGGAAATGTGATACCTCAACACTGTTCTTCTCAGAGCTCCTGGCCTGTGTGTCCTGGAAGTAGGGATAAAGGGGACCAATACCTGACTCAGGCTAAAGAAGCCATATTGGGAGCCCATATTTCACTAGCAGTGCTGAATGAGCATAGAGAAGAGAGATATGACCATACTGGAGAAAAGAAGGGCTTTCCCTAAATAGGAGGCCAACATGCATATTTTCCCAAACAAAACAGGGGGCCTTGAAAATAATTCTCACCCAGGAAGAATACCTAGAAGAACAAAGAAGCCCCCAAGTGGAATAGGCCTCCAGAAGCTTAAGGTCTGCAGGAAGAGAAGCAGAAAATTGGAGGAGAGGTGTGACCTGCACCAAAGGAACAGCAGCCACAGGGTAGTCACAGATTTCTGAGAAATCTGCCAAAGTGCTCCATGAGGTTAAGATGACAATTTTTATTCTCTCCATCCAGAGGGCACCTAAATCAGATTAAAGCCAGCCTGATGATGAAACTCTTTTTTCACCTACCTCTCCCCTTTTTTTCCCTACTTTGTAATCCCCAAAGAGCGGTCCAAGCCAATAAGTAGGAGTGGAGGAGAAAGAAGCCAGGAAACAAGGATATCTCCCACACATCTCTCTTCCACCTCCCATAGACATAAAGCACACAGCCTCACATCCCAGCCATCCACAGCTGATGCAGACTCACACTTGGGAGGGGAGAAGGAAGAGAAGTTTGGGATTGAATTAACTTTTGTGAGTTTTGACATTACACTGACAAGACATTTTAATTATTGATACACGTCTGGTCTTGTGGCTGAAAAGGACCAGACAACATTTATTATGTAAAAATCACTAAAAAAAAGACAAGGAATCTGCCTGAAATTTCTTTTAGAGGCCAGGAAGAAATTCTTCAATAAAGTTCATGTGGACAGGAAATGATGGGGAAAAAGAAAAGTTATTTTTTGTTAACCTACCCAATCCAGCTATTTATTAACTAGCTACATCGATAAACATTATTTGTAAGTTCAGGCTGATACTGCTGACGCTGAGTGATCTGGTTAGTCAAACACAATTATCCAAGACTTTGCATTATTCCTATGTAAAATTGAACCTGGAAATGTAACTTATTTTCTCAAATAGTAATATTTTCACTTGGCCTTTCACTCTATTAACATGTTATCTATCAGCATAGCCACCTAGTCCCCTCGACAAACGTGTGATTGTAGTCTATCAATTCACCTGCAGCACAAAGAGCCTTGAAATCCATAGCAACATTAACTGGAGAATTGCACTTAAAAGAATATGGGCCATCAACTACATCTAAACACATCTGAGTAGCCTCATCAACCCCCAATGTCAGGATAAGGTAAATATTGAACTTTGGGCCAGCATAACAGAGATATGTGGTATGAAATTTTAATCTCTGCATAAGACAGTGTTTGCAAGTGGGAGGCAAATTGTCTGGGGTAGCATGTGCTTACTGAATGGCTCAAGGCAATGTGTATGGCTGGATTATGGGTCTAGGAGAGCTTTCAGGATTCTCTTGGGGGAAGTTGATAGTAAGTAGGACAGATCTCATCATATATCATGTGATGCATTTGTAGACACTCAATAATTATAAAATGAACTGAAGAACAGGTTGTCTGATGGCTTCTCCCCAGAAGCACCTCACCCCAAGGGGGTAAAACTGAATAAACAAATACCAAAAGTAAGTTAGTCATCAGGAAGACTACCCTTGACTTATGGGTGACAGGTATGAAAAAAATGAGAAGTTCTCTAACAACCTGTAACATATTTCCAGGTGAAATGTGGTGAGAAAAATGCAATGACCAGAACTTTCTAAGATTAAAGAGAAAGCACTGGAGATTTATATGGATTCTGTATATATCTCTGGGCAATAAGAATTATATTACAATAATGTCGGGAGGGAGAGCGGTAACAAATGGAGGAGGCTCTTTTTCTCTCATTTATTTCCAACTGAGGAAGTGAGTCCCTCTCTTGGAGGCTGCATTTTTCAGAAAACACTGGTTCAGAGGAGAGTAAGATTAATAAAGGCACAGCTGTCATGACCTTTTCATAACAGCCATGCCAGAGTCACATTTGAAGGGATTTAGTCAGTGCTTAAAGATATTTACTGAGCACCCATCATGTGCTCTCTGAGGCACTAGAACTCAGTCTCCAAAGTCTAACTGTCTAGGCTCTGCCCTGGCTTTTCCACTCTCTGCATGACTTTGGGTAAGTTATTTAACCTCTGTGCCTCAGTAGCTTCATCTGTAAAATGCTGATAATAACAGTATCTATATTAGTGTTGTTGGGAGGATTAAATGAAGTAATGCATTTATTAGTTTAGAACGGTGCCAGGCACTCAAATATTAACAAATATTGTTAATATTACTGCTTAATATTATTAATACAATTATGGCAGTTGGTAAAACTCTTTTGGTAATTACTAGGAAAAAAACTAGAAGGCCCTTGTATGATAGTCTCCTGAAAACCTTTTATTTAACCCCCATATGTAGGCAGACAACCCTGCTGAGTCTCCTGGTGCAGTACTCTCCATTTCTACATATATACATTCTCGTTCAGAATATCATCACTTTAAATCACTTGAACTCTACATCATTTGGTCTTCTTGCTCCCTGTTCTTGCTGCTACTATTTACCATGCATATAGCTTCTGTTTTATTCAGATTATTCACATATTCAAAAAGTCCGAGTTGCTGTTCAGTGATGTTCAGATCGTAGCCCAAGTCCATATAGTCCATTGACCTAAGGTCACGGTCACCTGGTTCCACCTCATCTAAGCAACCTTTCAGCTCCCTCCCCAACAACCACTGCCAGCACTCATCCTACTTGACTTCTCATGTCCTGCACTCATTTTATTCTGTCTTTGCTCAAGACCATTGTCTAAAGATCCCCCTCTTATCTTTCTTTGCAGCTATATTTTCCTTCCAGATCCCCTGTGCAGACTTCCTTGATTCTACTCCTCTCACCCAGTATTCACTTATTTTTCTTACTTTTTGGTGCCTGGATACATATGATAAAATGCAGAAGCTATCAGACAACAATAGAGGCATCTGGATAGCATGGCATGACTAGCGCTGTCAGAAATTGCTATCATAACACATCACCAGAGTCTTCTCACTGCCTTGCCGACTCTCTCCGGGAACCTACCACCTCTTAACTTTAGAACCCAACTTTAAGACCTACCACTGATTTTCTGATTTGCTTCCCCCAGGATTTGTATTCGACTAATCTCATCCAATGACATAGTTTCCACTTTAATCCCCCACTTCTTTTTAACATGTTTCCTCATAAATCAGTAGTTTCATTGCATCCTCTGGGCAGCTGCTCCTTTCAGTCTATACCTTCAGTGTCTGACTCCCCTACTTGCCAAGGTTCAGGTGTGGGGAGGAGCTGGCCAATGGTAACTGAAAGCGTCCAGGAATAGAAATATTCAGACTGTGGGAACCAGCTAAGTTTTTAGAGAGGGCTTCATATCAATATCAGTGTCATCAGGACAAGGGTCGTGCACAGACAAAAAAGAGGAGGGCGCCTGTGGCCTGGTCAATTATGAAATGGGAGGCTAGGCAAGTGGTGGATCATGCTAGATTGTAAGCTCTGTGCAACTGGGGCCTTGCCTGTCTTGTTTATCACTGTATCCCAGCACCTCAAAAATCCCTGGCATATCGTAGGCATTCAATGTATATTTGTAGAATAAATAGCCTCTAGGCAATTCACAGCCAGTGAGTTAGAAGTCACAGGGCAAGAGGACCCCTGAGTTATGCCAGTATTGTCCTACCATAGATTTGTTAGGTGCCTCTGACTGCTCCATGTGGGCTTGTTTCATCTCGCCACTTAGTTTGTCAGCCTCATGTCTTTTCTGAGGACAGGAAATGCAGCTGAGACTCAGCAAACACCAATCAGTTCGGGTTGAATTGAGATGGGTTTCCCTGGGTAGCTCTTGCAGTTTGTTATGAGCTATATTCTCTAGTTAAAGAATATTGTTTCCATTTTCATCAGCATTTGTTTAAAAAAATACGCTTTCACTGAGGAAAAAAGTATGAATTAGATGTTTGCAGCAAAATATGAAGCTTAATAATTATGACTGAATTATATAGTTCATTACATCTTAGAATTTGGAATGAAACCATAGCCTTTTGAAGTTGGTTTCCATGACATGTTCCATCTCGCTCACTTCCTTTCTTAAAAGAACACACAAAGGTAAATCCTACCAGCTTCTGAGTTAGCCAGTCATCCTGTGATTTCACAATTACCCCCCTCAGCTTGCCAAGACAAAATTTGTATTTTTCAGTTGTAATTCAGTGATTATTTTAAGGTAAAACATTTTATTAGATATAATCAGCCATTAAGTAAACATTTTTTGACATGTAAAAACCAGACTAAGTATCGTTCCAAACATAATCTATTGTTACTATCTTGAAAGAGGTCCAGATTTTGTAAAGCAAGAAATAGGTACTCTTACACCTGAGCTGGATTTAAAACAGGGTTTCTCAGCCTCAGCACTATTGACATTTTGGACCAGATAATTAATTCTTTGTTGTGGAGGCTGTCCTGTTCTGTGTTGTAGAATGTTTAGCAGCACCCTTGGCCTCTACATTCTAGATGCTAGTAGCACACGTCCCCCCACCTTCCCACTGTGGCAATCAAAAATGTCCCAAGACGCTGCCAAACACCCCTGGAAAGTGGTAGGGGGAAAAAAATTGCCATGGTGAGAACCACTGGTCTAACACAATCCTGAGGTCCAGCATGATGGAACCTTATTTCAAGGAGTTCTTTTGATTTTCCAGAAATTTCCCAACTATGTCACCTTAGTGTGATAGTAGATCAGGTAGCACTTTTTTCCTGTTTTTTAACAAGTGTATTTATTTATGCTCTCTTTCCCTTTCTAATACTAGAGCAATAATAGGTTCTAGGTTCCTTTTCTTGAATTTCTTCACAGAAATAAGAATGCTGTTTGGTCTGATGAAAGCATGTAATGTATGTCAACTAACTGCACAAAAAACTCAGCTAGAAGAAGTTAATTTCTGCTTTCAACTGGCAGAATGTAAATATTGTGCTGTCATAATTTTTTTTCTCTTTTGTTCACTGCTGTATTTCCAGCACCTAGAAGGATATCTTGCACATGGTAAGTGCTCAATAAATATATGATGAATGAATTGTGTCATTTCCTTTCTAAAAATATATTTAGTGGTATCCCTAGGGGATAACATTTAGAATCCTTAGTATGGGCCGTAAAGCTCTCTTTATTCTGCATTTTCCAATCTTCACCTCTGTTTTTCTGCTACACAGTCTCACTCCTCTGACCCAAGCATAGCTACTAACATTTTCTCAAATTCCCATGAACACCTTTGCCAATGTACAACTGCTCATTTTGTTCTCTTTGTTTAGACTGCTTATCAACTGAGTCAAATAAATACGATACACACTTCGAGGGGCAGCTTATTTCATCTCTCTTAGGTAACATCTGACTGAATAAACCCACAGAGGCCTTTCTTTGCTCAAGGCCTTATACTCGCTGCCAACATGCTCAAGTTTGGAAGCAGAACCCTCAGCCCCAGTCAAGCCTTCAGCTGACTGAAGCCCTAGCCAACAGCTGGACTCCAACCTCATATAAGAACCTGAGCAGCACCGCCTGCTGAACCACTCCTGTATTTCTGACCCCTAGAAACCAGGTAAGACAAGATATGTTTTATAAGTTGCCAAGTTTGGGGGTAATCTGTTATGCAGTAATGGATAAATAATCCATAGGGTACTACAGAATTTAAGGTATTATTTTTGAATATACTAATATTTGTTAAATGAAAAACATTTAAATGAATAACTTACTATGGTTTATTGCTGAATGATGAGTTAGAAGTGAAAGAAAAAGAGGCTTACCAAAAATTACAAAGTTTTAAGAACTAGGAAATATCGGATGGATGTAAACCTTCTAATGGGTGATTTGTAGGTATTTCTCACTCTGCCACATGCTTCATTTACTGAGGGGTATCATCCTGCGACAGTGACTGCAGGCTATATGCCAAAGGCTACAGGCTAAAGAAATTGTTTAATCCTATTGACTACTTTTTATTTCAATTTCAGTTCTCATCTTGAGCTAAAATTAATAGTTTTAATTAAATAACAAGGAAAACTTTGTTAAACACAGAAGCCAAGGACATGGGAATTTATGATCTGTTTGCATAAATGCCAACTTCTGAAAGATGCTGACATCCCTTTGCCATAGAAACACTGGCCCAGCCTGACCTCCTTTATTAACGACGCCACTGAGAGGTTGAATTCATACTCCTTACCAGTCAACTTGGTAAACATTAACTTGAACCAGAACAAATTTAAATTTAAAGCTATCTACCTACCTTTGGTTCACAGGATCCCCATTTACTACCAATTTCTTAAACACCCCACTGAGAACACAGCTATGAAAGAGGATTGTCAATGCATTAACCTCTTTAATAATAAACACAAAATTAAATTTCTTATTGAATATTTATTGACCCTGATTTTGCCAAGGTTTCAGGTGAAGAGGTTTGGATGCTGTGTTAACTCTTAACTCATAGAAACCAAGAAAATAGTACTTAACATGTTAAGTACTATTTTCTAAATAGTTAACATCTAAAATGCCATAGAAGAGAAATTACAAATTTTCTGAATTTCTTTTCTTTATCAATCTGCTTCATTAAAGGATTAATAGTGCATGGAGATTAAAACAGTGGAAAAACGTTCTTACCTGTAGGAGATACACTGTTGGCTGGAGAAGGATGGGTGTCAAAGGTAGGTTCTGTGACATTCAGTGCAGGACCTGTTGAAGGGTTCACTGAACCTGAAAGGATGAAATAGACATGTATAATGAACAAAAATGGTGTAATAGAAAGATAAGGTGTTGACTTAGTTCCCCTCTCCTCCCACCCCCGCAAAAAAACTTTGCTTTATTCAGCTAACAAATCACTGAAGACCATTTACAGGCAAGGCCATGGGACATAAGGGTGAATGACAAAGACATGGGACCATCTTTAAGGAGCATACAGCCTAGACAATAGATAGGTAGCCAGGCACTGTGTGGAGTGCTGTGAGTGGAAGTGCAGGGTGCCATGGGAATGCAAAGAAGAGGTACCAACCAAGATTAGGAGGTCAGGGAAGGCTTCCTGGAGAAAGTGACGTTTAACCAAGACCTGTTAAAACAATTGTGGCAGCTACTATTTTGAAGTATCTGAAAAGTAACGGTGCCGTTTACAAATCTGTAAATCCACAAAATATTTTTATCAGCAAGAGTAGAAACAATGAGATGCTTTGAGAGTCTTATTGGTTGAAAACAAGTTTCATGGCTGGCAACCTGCATTTTCAAACTGAGGTTTATGCTCCTTCTAAATCAATAACAATGAGCAGATATCACTTTGTAACCACTATATTTTCCTCACTTTTGAAAATCATATTGGATCACTGATGTTAATTTTCACAATAAAAATCCATTTTGAGAAAAAAAAGAGTAGAAATGATGATACAATATCAAATTGGATGTAACACCAATGAACCTAAGATTGATGGTATTGTGCTCTTTCTAATATGTCTATTTTTATCATAAAATTACTTGACTGCACTTTTCTGTGTGTGTGTGAGGAAGCTAGGGATGAAAGAGAGTCTGGAATATGTTATTTTACTTATCATAGTATACATTTATTTCAAATCTTTAAAGCCTCCATTATTTTACTGTGAAATATTCCTATTAGAAGTATAAAACAGTTTACAAATTCCAAAAGGATCTACTGGCTTTAGGAACATGGATGTGAAATATGGTAAAATGATTTTGAGGCTAATGGATACTGTAATTTTCTAGATAGAATGGCATTGGGTATAAGTCACATATCTGATCAATTATTTGAATATTTGATTACAAATTATACTATTGGTTCTACTCTGTAATTTCTTTTAAGGGAAAAGTATATATTTAAGTGATGTCACTTGATAGCACATAGCATCTTGGAAGGAATGTCTTCCTGTAATATAAATGCATCTGTGTTTTATTTTCATTGTTGGTAGTGTTGTTATTGCTGTTGGCTGTAGGTGGCGCTAACAGCTGGCTCTGACTTGCTACCATATAAATTGCTATTAATTTGTTATTAATTTCTGAGGAGGCATGGGATGAGGGTAGTTATACAGAGATTATATGAATAGGCCAGCACAGAATGACCAACTTCTTTTCCCCATGCCATCCCAAACAAGTTTGAACTCTTCGACATGAAAGACACATCTGATGATGATTTGCCCCACTATTACATTCCCAAATGCATTTCCTAATGCCGCCTATCATCTTCCATCCAACAGGTGATATCCTCCATCCAACAGGTGATATTTCAATCCAGTTTCCCAAACACAATATGTTCTCCACGACTTCTTGTTCTTTGCACATACTGTTTCTAACACTTTCCCACCCAAACCTCTTGACATTTACCTCCTCAAACTTAAAGAAACCTCAATGCTTACCCTAGCAAAGACCTCATTACTCCTCAGGTATGCCTTTCAAGAGAAGTAATTGTTTTGTCCCTCAGTTTTGTATTTTATGCAAATGGGTGAAAGAATGCTTACAAATTCCTTCTTAACACTGGAAGAAAGAAGATCAAATTTAAGTACGTAGCTGACTGCTGGTGCATCACAAGCATCATCTTCCAAAGTAATAACCTTAGTGACTTGGATCATGGACCTGGAAAATGAATGCCTAGGTGTTTTCCTCTGTAGATTCATTAGAACAGAGGTTGGCAAACTATTGCCTACAGGTCAAATCCCACTCATTGCCTATGTTTATAAATAAAGTTTTATTGGAACAAAACCTTGCCCATTTGTTTATGTATTGTCTATGGTTGATTTTATACTATAATGGCAGAGCTGAGTAATTGTGATAGAAACCATGTGGTCCATAAAGCATAAAATATTTACCATCTGGTGGATAAAAACAGAAAAATTTGCCAACTCTTAGAAAAGAAGATGTTGATAGGTTATGATCAATCCTGGATTTCCACACTGGGAAGCATTTATTTTTCAATTATTGAGTATTTCTATCTTCGGATGTTATTTTGCCATATTTCATCACCAAATATGAGGTCTGACAATTAAGTTTGTGAACTTATTGCAATGACGTTCCTAACTTTTTTGATATCAGAGGGATTATTCATTATGAATTTGTACCAACTGGACAAACAGCTAACCAAGTTTACTATATGGAAGTGCTGAAAAGACTGAAAAATTTAGATGACCTAAACTTTTTGCCAACAATTCATGGCTCTTGCACCACAACAATGCACTAGCTCACACAGCACCGTCTGTAAGGTCATTTTAGCCAGTAAACAAATAACTGTATTGGAAAACTCTCCCTACTCACCTGATCTGACCCCCAGTGACTTCTTTCTTTACCTGAAGATAAAGGAAATATTTATTGAAAGGAAGGCATTTTGATGACATTCAGGACATCAAAGATAATATAACGACAGCTCTGATGGCCATTCCAGAAAAAGAGTTTCAAAATTGCTTTGAAGGGTAGACTAGGCACTGGCATCGGTGCATAGCTTCCCAAGGGGAGTACTTCAAAGATGACCATAGTGATATTCAGCAATAAGGTATACAGCACATTTTCTAGGATGAGTTCACAAACTTAATTGTCCAACCTCCGTATCTTTGTAAGTTGAAGGGTTTTTGATACACACAACCTCATAATGCATTAGAACATTGTTACTGCAAGATTTGCATTTTGAGGTGAACTCTGCTCTCTGACAAAAGTGTGCATAGCTTTCAATAAGAAACCTGAGGCCAAAAAATCTTGCCGGTTTCAGATTAGCCTGCAAAGTAGAAACTCTGCTTTGGTCAAAATAAAACTCAGGATGGAGTAGATAAAACCCAATGAGGAAAAAATATTTCCCAAGACTCAAAAGTAGAATTTGGCACAAACATGTCAGCTGATTTTCAGACCATTACATTTACCATATGTTTGTCAGGGATTGAGCTGCTGGCCTTAAGCAAATACATTTGTCCTGAGTGTGTCCGCTCTGTAGCAGGCCTGGCAGGGCCCTCAAGACCACCGTCATGGGCAGCAGTGACCATGCTTCTGTCCCCTAGGGAAGCTGAGTCAATTAGAGGGCTTCCTTAGAGCTTGAATCAGTCCTTAGCTGGTCCACCTAGATATGAACCAAACCCCAGGGCTTGCAAGGTACTTGCTTCTCAAAACGTAGCTCATGGCTCCTCCTAGGAGCTTATTAGAAATGCAGAATCTCAGCCTCTCCTCTGCCCCCCACCCTGATTTACTGAATAAAAATCTATAGAAACAAGATCCTTATTCGATTTATATGCATATTAAAGTTCTTTACTGATACTCTCAGGGTCAGTCATGGGTATGAGGGAAGTCATGAAACAAGAAGTATTTGTCTGGCATATCCCACATCAATATTCAGGGGGTCTCTGGTCCCATTATTGAGACATCTCTTTTTAATCCTCAATCCATGCCCCAAAAGACATACGCACGCGCGCGCACACACACACTTGCATAACTCATCAACCCTTAACTCTCTTTCTATCACAAAGGTCTTGATCTTAACAGTTAGAGTTGGAAATCCTTTTAATAAGCAAATCTGTCAAGGCTGATGACAGCCAGGATATTACCCACCGCAGGGGGTATTTGTACTCAGCATTTGGATTAAAACAAGACAAAACATCCCCTCCATCTCAAAAAAAAAAATCAACCAAAAACACCCACACTTTGTATGTGCCAAAAAATTGACTCTGCAGTGCTACAATTTTAGACATAAGCTAAGCTAGCAGAATAGGATATTTTTGGAAAGAGCTCCCCCCCCCCTTTAATTAACTGTTGAATCACAGGAATCTGCAAGCTGGTACTCAAATAGCTGCCTGATGAGACACTGATCAGCCCCATCTTGACCCCTTTTCATTTCTGAGTTTTCTAGAATAAGAATCACTGAGCACCTGACCATCCTGGGAGACGGGCTTAGGTGGGGAAGGGAGTGCCTCAGAGTGCTATTACCCTGCAGCCTGCCAACATTATTAATCTCTTCTCTGGGGCCAAAAGCAGCAAAAATGCCTCTCCTCTCACTAAATCTCCTTTCTGCTCTGTAATACTTTCAGAATTTCTCTACTTTGACACTCAGAGACAACCAAATTTTCTTCTGTATTTTCATCTCAATACCTGTTAACAGTAACAGCTGGATAAGGCAGTGACTCTCGGACAAGTTATCAGATGCTTACTCCAGAGTTTAGACAGCATCCAGTGATGGTACCACAGGAAGAGAAAACATGTTTGGAAGTGTTTATGAACTATAACACATAAGAAACTATGATACAGTGATGACACTGCTTTACAGAGTCTCAACTGCATCTTCTAAAGCATTCACAAAGATATATGTCAGAATGTGACCAAAATATAAGCTATAATTTTGGGAAACTGGACTCTTCAAGATTTATTGTTTTTAATATTTCATCATAAAGCATAAAAACTCATTGAAAATTTAAGAATAACCATTTGCTCAGAGCCTAAAATACTGGATCCAGGGCTGTTCTATAAAATTGAAATTTTGGTGTGCTTTTAGTATCAGAATCAGTGTTCTTCCTTATTACCCTGAAAGCATTCATTATTTTCTGATATTAAAACTAAGCGCAGTTCAAAAGAATGAGAAGACAAGCCACAAACTGGGAGGGCAATATTTGCAAAAAAAGACACATCTGATAAAGGACTATTATCCAAAACTTACAAAGAACCCTCAAAACTCAGAAGTAAGAAAACAAACTACCTGACTAAAGAATGGGCCAAACACTTTAACAGATGCCTCACCAAAGAAGATATACAAATGTTAAATAAGCATGTGAAAAGATGTTGCACTTCACGTTATCAGGGAAATGCAAATTAAAACTGCACAGCTATCAGATGGCCAAAATCCAGAACACTGACAATACAAAATGTTGGCAAGGATATGAAGTAACAAGAACTCTCATTCATCGCTGAGGGGAATGCAAAATGGTACAGCCACTTAGGAAGATAGTTTGGTGGTTTCTTACAAAACTAAACATACACATATCATACAATCCAGTAATTGTGCTCTTTAGTATGTACTAAAGTAGTTGAAAACTCATTCCCACACAAAAAGCTGCACATGAATGTTTATAGCAGCCTTATTCATCGTTGCCAAAACTTGGAAACAACCATGATGTTCTTCGGTAGTTGAATGAATTCATAAACTGTGGTACATGTATACAATGGAATATTATTCAGTACTAAAAAAATGAACTATTGAGCCATGAAAACACATGGAGGAACCCTAAATGCATATTACTAAGTGAAAGAAGCCAATCTGAGAAGGCTGCGTACTGTATGATTTGGATATAATATTCCAAAAAGGCAAACCATAGAGATAGTAAAGAAGCTCAGTGTTTGCCAGAGGTTGAGTGCAGAGGAAAAGGGATGAACAGGTGGACGGAGCACAGATGAGTTTTAGGGCAATGAAACAACTCTGAATGATACGATAATGATGGGTACATGTCATTGTACATTTGTCTAAACTCATCAAATGTACACCACCAAGAACTAACCCTAAAGTGAACTATGGACTTTGAGTGATTATGTGTCAATGTAGGTTCCTCAACTGTAACAAATGAACCATTCTGGGGAGTGATGCTGATAATGAGGGAGAATATGCACATGTGGGAGGAGGGCATGTGGGAAATATCTATACTTTCCATTAAATTTTGCTGTGAACCTAAAACTGCTCTAAAAACTCAAGTTTTTAAATAAAACAAAACAAAAACAAAAACAAACAAGCACAGTTTTAACATCAGAAAATATTGTTTTTTAAAACATGATTCTCTCTATGATGATAATGGTGTTCTCCTTAGGAATTTGAGGTTGTGTGGTCTTTAGTTCATGTCCTTAGATTCTGCTAAAGCTATTGGGAAATCTATGTGAGAACCAGTTCCCTTTTTACACTGTTACAAGACTGCAGCCCTAACTATGTCTAGCCTTCTAGAAAGGAGGTGTATTTATTTTTGAAAGAATTAGGCAAAGTTGAGTATGGATGTTTCATTGTAAACCCATGACCATTTCTGAATGACTAACTCTAAGTTCACAGGATAATGTGTTCATATACATATATATATATATATATATATATATATATAT
>NW_017732216.1:591456-705740 GCF_001890085.2 Hipposideros armiger
TATATATATATAGAGAGAGAGAGAGAGAGAGAGAGAGAGAGAGAGAATATGCAGAGTTACAGGGATGGTGCCACTGTCTTAGTATTAGATTGGCACCTGCTTCTGAACAGAGGTGAATGGATTTGCACTGAACTGTATGCCTTTCTCCATCCAAGGGTCCCAAGAACCAAGTGCCTGCAGTGACAGAGCTGGGAAGGACCCAAGATGAAGACTGTGGCCTTGAAACAAAGGGAAACTCTTTCTCTCATAAGTTATTCTGGTTTTTATGAGTATGTTATAGACTACAATATTTCTGCAAACAGAGAGGTGGTAAAAGATGTTAATAGTCCTGCAGAGTTTAATGATGACTTGCAAATGTGTTTAATCTTTATAGGTATTACTTTACTGTTACACATGCATATTGGACAGTTGTCATTACCAACTTCTATTTTTTTATAGGCAATCTGTTGTCACATTTGTTGAAACATTTGTTCACATCTTTTATGTAGTAAAATCTACATTATTTGATCTGGTTCAAAGTAGTGAATATTCTGGTTATCAAATGTTGGAATAAGTAAAATGATCCTACATATCAATTTTCAAGTCATTGAATCTTAGGTACCAGATTCAAGTCATTAAATCATAGGTGCCAGATTCTGCACTTCAAACTACAGGTACAAAAATCATTAAGATACAGTCCCTGTCCTTAAGGCATTTATATGTCACCCATGGTCTATCCATTCCTAAGTATATATGCTATACATAATTGAATGTTCTTAGTGACTCAGAAGAGATTTTAGGATTTTAAAAACCTCTCTTGATCATTAATATATTAGAGTTAATTTTATTTATATGGTAGATTTACAAAATGCTAATTAATTTAAGTCATTATTAATAGAGTTGATAAAAATTTTGCTGTATTTCAAAAAATTTTTGAAAACAGGAATCGGCTACTTCTTATATAAAGAAATTCTTTTCAGTAGAGCCCCATTTGTCAAAAAATGCTTGCTACTTTGAAATGCAATCATTTCGAGTTGTGTAGAGAGAGTTTTCTGAGATTAAAATATTGTGGAAATAGTAAGCTTTCTATTTGTTCCAATTAGAAGTGTTCTAAACTTATGGCAGTCTTGACCACCTCTTGTTGACCTTATTAAATAGACAACTTACCCAGGGGAAACGTGATCTTCTGGGATGAGATATTCAACTCTTTATGTCCGGGGACTGGAAACACAGCCATACACCAGATGGTCAGGTTGTTTGACTGGGCCAGTTTATTGCCATTCACCATTTTCAAAACAGACTTCAGTTTCAAAAATCCATCTTTGTCTTTTCTCACTTTATTAGTAATGTATATTTCTGCAAGACAGATAAGAACAAGGTCACCCACCAACATTTTCTGTATGAGTCACACAGTAATGCCAAGGCCTGGCAGGAGATGGTTCGATTTACAGAGTCTAAAGGGTCAAACCGCAGCT
Source organism: Hipposideros armiger (assembly GCF_001890085.2). Taxonomy (NCBI): domain Eukaryota; kingdom Metazoa; phylum Chordata; class Mammalia; order Chiroptera; family Hipposideridae; genus Hipposideros; species Hipposideros armiger. Next base: position 592,911 of record NW_017732216.1, read on the forward strand.
TCTGTGCCGTGAGGGTTTGTTCCGGCGGGCCTGGAATAAACCAAAACTGTTTTGCTCAAGTTCCTGCGTGGCACTGATCCATGGTCAAGATGTGAAATGTACTGATGAATAGTGGTGCTTTGTTTGTGACCATGGATCCAGGGGGTTTGGGGGCAGGTTGTCCCAGCTCGCCAGCATTGTTTATTGATAACTGTGAGATCGATGAATTGTACCTGGCCTGGGTGAGAATCTGGGAGGGCTCTGCTGTTGGGTCTGGGTACACAGCAGGAATATGCCTAAGTGACCAGTAAAATACAAAACCACCTCAGCCAAGACTCCATTTTGGACTCCCCACTCCTGTGGTGTTCTGTGCCATATCGGTGGTTCCTCCTTCCACAGATCCCCCTTACAGAGGGACGACAGAGAAGTCATGCCTGACTTCTCTGGACACCTTGCTGTAAATGTACATGTGATGCATAACCTTACTTTAATGGAATTGCCGTATTATATCCTTTACTTGAAATAAGCTGTAGATTTATAACCATGGTCATTTTGGGTCCTGTGAGTCTTCTTTAGAAATAGAACTCTGTTTAACCTCTACTGTTAGAACTTCTAAATAGCATACATGGCAGTAGGAATTTAATGTGAAACCATCTGTCATCATAGGCCATCATTTTCTAAACCCTCACAACTTCTTTACATTAAAGGTTCTAAATGTGTTATCTCTGAAACTATTACCTGCCAAAGTCCTAACTAATTGCAGTTGTGTGCTGGTAGAATTCTGCCCACACTGTCTGGTCCCATGGCTGGGAGGGTAAGGGGCACATCAGATCAGGGCTTATTTATCAGGAGGGCATAACTATGAGGACCTTTAACAGGTATTTTCAGGATTTCATCCTGTCATTATTATAGATAAAATGTTTTTAAAGTGAAAATAACAAAACCAATAATAGTCTCAAAGTGAATCAAGTAAATCAATACAATCATCCATCAACATAAACTTTTAACTTTATCAATTAAAACTAATAATGCAGCAAGAGCTATATAACTCAGCTTTAATTGAAAATATATTGCACTTAGAGGAAAACATGACTCAGGAGAAAAGCGAAGGGCTGTTGTCCCAGGCAGGAGATGGCTGGGATTCTTCTGGGAGAGCCTGTCATGTTTATCACCTATGAAAAGCATGGCTTTGAGCATTCTCACCTGAGCTTGTCTCAGTGTGTGTTCCTGCTCCAGGAACTTCTAATCCTCCTGGCGAACATGTTCCTTGTCATGAAGCCAAGTTCTTTATGGACACTTCCTCTAGTACTCCCCACCCTCACTCCACCCAGATCCTTACAAGAAAATGTAGCAATCATTTGTTTATTGACTTTAAGCAGCAGTACTAAGTTAATTCGACTAAATGAAAAGATTAATAAATGTATGTTGAATTAAACCTCTTTGCCCTCATATAAGAGATTTGCTTTTACTACAAGTCAGATAAAACATTAGTGTTTATACGTGAGTTGATGAAGTCAACTCTATTTCCTACATTCAGGGAAATGCTATCACAATTCCACCCTTCACATGCCCACCCACCCCTCTCACCTGATCCCACTGGAGAAGTCAGATGAGATATCAGAAAGTGGCATCTGGTAGGCAAGATGATGTTTTTCTTGGAATGAGGGTTGTTCTTAATGCCAAGATCAACTTAGGCAATGGCAATTTCTATTGTTCTTTGTGGGGTTTTTTTGTTTGTTTGCCAAACCCATTTCCATTGAGTGATTTCCTTACCTTTTCTTTCACTTCCGTCGTCTGTAATCCATGTGAGATTTGCTGTGGGAAATACATTCTTCAGTGAGCAGGTAAATATTTTCTGGGAGTAAAGACAGGACATACAAAGGATTATTGGCAGATTCAGAAGAAACCGGCGCCCCTTACATCTCCACAATTGGCAAATTGGCAGGTGACTATTTTCTCCACTTTTAACAAGGCAGTGTTTACCTTTAAGAGGATGTTTGAAAATGTGAACTATAAATAGACTTTCTCTTATAAACATGTTATAAAATAATGGCTAGAATCCTAGGTCAACTTGAGAAGAATCTAGGATTATATTATTGCAAGTCTGAATTCTGGGTCTGAAAAACCAAAAAAACTACAACTCTATGTTGGCAGAATAAAATAGTAATAAATGGAAACCAAGAGGTAGAAGGAAGAAGCTATAATAGGTACAGACCAGAGAATAATATTCTGTTATACTAAGAGCTAAAAGAGAACCGCACGTTGCTTGTTTCCATTCCCCAAATAATGTAAAGTACTATTTGTAACAATAATCACAGACCACTTAACAGAAATATCTCATTTTTGACTTGTAATGGGTTTTCCTAATTCATTTTTCATTTTATCATCTTAACAATCCCATAGGGTAGGTAGGACACACTTTATTATTGGCATTTGACAGATGGGGAAACCAAGGCACAGAATCACAGAATGGTTAAAGGGAGAGGAATGTAATTGATGGCACAAGTGGGAACTACGCTACCTCAATCCAAGTCAAAGATATTTCCTGGTAAAACATATTGTATTGAAATAAGAAAGCAATAGGAGAACAGATAGCTTATGTTATAAAACCAGAAAGCTTAGAGATAGGGTTAGTTATGTTTTATTTCCAACACTGCGCTTTCTCTTTGTGAGATGGTGATTTCTTCAACAGCCTGGTGAAAATATCCAGTAAGACTTATTGGATCCTTATAATTTTATCTGAGATACTACAAAATTATAATCCCATTTATAGTTACTTGTATTTATAGTTATAATAATTATAATCCCATTTATAGTTATGTGTATTTTACATATTACCAGTCCTTGTCTTTAGTTCTGAAATACTTTCCACAATTGATGAATATGCTAATTAACTAATGAAGAACAATTAAGTGTATGTGATACTGGGTGTACCAATTTCCCCACAGACTAGCTACTCCCAAAGAGTCTGGACCTATGAAGCTGAGAAACCAAACTTAAGCATACTAAGTTACATTTCTTTGGGTAGATACCACTGAGGTGCTGCTTAATGTCCTTCAGTATGTCTCTACAAAAATCTCCAGGAAATAATGAGACTTTCAGAGGAAGCCATCTGTCGTATCCAAGATTGTCAGTAGCAACTAATGGAGCTCCCAGTTTTTCCACTCATTCAACACTTGACAGTGGGGCTACATGCATATGACAGGAATGCAGACCCATGAAAGTACATTACTTTCTGTCCTAGAATATCAAAAGTGAAAGCAGGCCCCGTAAAGTATATTCTAATTAAGCAAAAAAAAAAGAAAAAGAATTTGGCTTATTTAATTCAATAAAATGCCAAGGATTGATGTTTATCTCCAGGTAGTCCATGAAAGATGTAAGAATTATAGAATATAAAATGTTAAAAAAAAGGTGTAAAGTTTTGTATTAATGTCAATACCTTTAATTATTCTTAAGATTCATTTCCTCCATGCTCAGTTAACTCAAAAAGATGATGATGTGGTAATATCAGTAACAAGTGGAGTTTCCACTATTTCACAAAGGCAAGTGGCTCACTGAAGAAATTTCCTGTTAACTTAATAAAAATGTTTAAAAGATTTAACTGTCGTGGATTCTTTGATTCAGATTTTATGGAATGATTCAGACTTGCAATATTCTACTCATCTCTAGACTGTGTTCCAAGACTTTGCTTAGTAATATGGTTCTTGTCCTGAAAAGCTGTCTCAAAAATTGAAAAGCTGCGGACTAAGCTAGTTCAAGTTGAAGTTAAACATCTTATAAAACATCAAGTCAGCGTATACAGTTTTGCTGAGCAAGCAGAACTGTCTTTATTTGGGAATTTCTACTTTGTTCAAATGAGTAAAAAAAAAACACATTAAATTGTAAAATAAACAAAAACAATTAAGTAAATGTGCACAAAACTCTATGTGCACACATACAAGCACGCGCGCACACACACACACACACACACACACACACACACACACACACACACACGTGTTCCTCTGCCCAGAAGTAAAATCATTCACTCACTCATTGTGTGCCAGTTGCATCTGTAAGACAAACCAAATAATTGGTTTCTCCAACACATTATTCTAAGTACATATGGAATAAGGGAGCAATCGCACAAAGAATTATGTAATAGGTGCCAAAAAGTATTTGAGCAGTTCTGTAGGAGTTCAGGGAAGAGTGAGATCTGGGATTAACTTAGAGAACAGAGTTGTATTTTGTGGACAGGGAAGAGATGGGCCTGGACTATACAGGTGGTCTGTGTTGGAAAGTAATGGGGAATTCACAAAGATGGACAGGTGGAATGGGTTCCCAGGTCACGTGTGAGTTGGGGATGTTGTCCTGGAAGCAGAGGGAAGCCAGTGGATGGTTGGAGCATGGAGAGATTGATGAGTTAAGAAAATGGATCTCAACCTGGCTGTGAGGGTGATCATTTCCTTATTCCTACAGATAAAATACTGAAATGGTGACCATTTGTCAGATACCCCACATGCAGTTTGCCTAAATTTGGCCAGAACCTTCTCCAAAGGGCTTTTCATGGAATCATTTTGAAAACATTTAACTTTTCAGTCTAGAAAGAGAAATTTTTTTTAAAGTTTCTCTATTTGTTTTGTCGCCATGCAAAAACTTCACTTCTTTAACATGACTTTTTCTCTTTTCTTTCTTCTTGATTCCAACTGGCCTTGTCTAGTCTAATAGCACCATGACCCACTTGCTTCTTTTCTTTCCTTATCCTTCCTCCTTTGCATATACTGCATGTTTACTCCCTTAATCATTCAGCCCTTAGGGCATCAGATTCTGGTCAGCATCAAACATTCTGGGAACAAAACCTCAGGTCTGTTGATCACAGAAGCAGAGTTTCGGTCAAACTAAAGATACAACATCTTGACTTCAGCTGTGTTTCGGCTCCAGACCCATGAAGGCGGAACCACTTTATAGGTTCCATCCCTTTGAAACTAGACAGGAGGGCCCCATGACTGATGTCAGGACCTGATGCAATGATCAACTTCCTCCTACATTAGTTCCAACCAATCAATGGAACCCAGGACCCCACACTACCATGACAAATGATTTTCCCCTTACATAACCTGTCCCCTAGAGGTCACTGAGGAGTCAGGTCTTAAGAGCACTAGCTCACTTGTGTCTCCAGGCTTGGTGCCATGTCCTTAAATGAACCTCTACTTTCTTTGCTGCAAACTCCTGATCACGTGACATTGGGCTTAGATGTGCACAGGCAAATGAACCCCTTGAGTTCCGTAACAGTCTACCAACTCTTCATTCCTATTTGGGGTCTTTCCTCCCCACCCCACCTTTTGTTTCTATTTGAAATTTAACTTTTAGTCTCTACATGTTTTTACTCTGCCATTTTTATCTTTTCTCCTATAACTCAAGGTTGTTTCTTCCAAGGACACCTTCTTTAAAACTTTTCTGTCTCCTCTTGACATGTTTTCTTTCTTAAATTCACACACACACACACACACACACACTCATTTATTTATAATATGTATGGAAATACATTTTTTCTTAAGTTATGATTATCCCTATATTTACTCCAATTGAGCATAGAAGCCAATAGTGGTTCAGTTTTTCCAACTCTAGTTACATAATAACAAGCAACCCCAAATTTGTTTCTCAGTTTGCCATCTTTCTTTGAATTTGAGGGTTTCCTTTCACTTAATCTTCCCTTTCCTGCAAGCTCTTTGGCTTTCTACTTACTACATTTATGATGTCCAGTTTCTAAACCAAATCAAGACTCCTGGTCGAACAACTGAACAAAATATTTGAAACCAAAGATGCCCTTGAGGCATGGGGTTTCTCTGCCCATATTTTGCACTTTAACCTTTAAATCTCCTTTGCTTGAGAGCCAGGTACTCTAGTAATCTGGAAACAGAACTAAAACATGCAGGTGCTAGATTTGCTGTTTTACTACATGACATTTGCTAGGAACAACTTTTTGATGCTGGAGGAGGCGAGGAAATATTTGCATTTGTGTTCAGTTGCAGAAAAACCCACAGGCAGGGACACACCCACTTGGAAAGAAGGCTGCCCTGGAAGTGGGAGGGAACAGAAACTGGAGATGCCCTTTTCTAAGGCACAGGAGCACTCACCCTGCACCAGAGCCATCAGAGACAAGACCAGAGCCTCACTTGCCTGGAAGTACCCACCTGTGGCTGAAGGGTGTTTCCTAACTGTTCAGGGCTGCATAGCCTGATGAATAAGGCTCTCATTCTCTTACAAAATAACCCAAGAAGTGAGTCAGAGGTAAGGCTGCTTTAAAAATGTAATATAATTTTACATTTATTTTTTTATTCTTAAAATGGGGTAAATAAGCCAAACATCTGGAGTAAGCTGCTGTCAGGAAGGTCTCATCAGCTATTGGCTTTGCAGGTGATGGTGCCATGGAAGAAGGACCACCAGGTGACACCAAGACTGTGGAGATGTGATCCGCCTCTTTTTCCTCTGTGAACGCATATGCCAGTTCCTTCTGCTGAAAACAGCTAAGCTTGCTGTTCGGATTTCTTAGAATTCTGGCCCCAGAAGGACTTCTCTAAGGGACAACTGACTCACATTAGAAACCATATTACCCAGACCCTGGCAGGCTTTGTAGCTTTTGGGCTGCAGTTACAGCAGTTCTTAGGAAGCACGCGTCTCTCCCACACTAGCATCTGTCCATGCTTGCTGCTGCCAACACTGAGGAAGACCCTGTGAGGCCCCAGCCCTGGATGTCCTAAACAGCCTGAGCCCTGAGGCTGCCCCTCCTGCCTCCACACACGTTTTACAGGTATCTGGGAGAACTGGGACAGTGGAAGCAACCGGGAGGAGAATCAAGAGAAAATATTCAAAAACACTGTGGTGGTGGCTGACATAGAGAACACTGACTTCACTAAAAAGCTTTGTAATTGTTGCACTAATTTGTTTTGTCTCTGTGGCCCAGCCAAGGAGGGGTCTGTACATATCTGGAGCATGGAGGGGAATATATATGAGAGTCTCAGGGGCCGTTTTGCTTGGCTCTGACTCACCCTGACTCCAGGGAAGCAGGAGGCAGAAACATCACACCATTCAGGTGTGGCCAGGCTTTGACCATTACTGCAAATTCCCAAGAGTTACCACAGTCCTTTCCCACATATACATTGAGCCTCAGTTGTGGTGCAACTCAAACTTTTAGCTCAAGGAGAGCTGTAGAAGAGGAGATAGGATGAGGCGGGAAGAGGAGGAAGAGGAGAGAACGAGGATGAAGGCAAAAAGGGACTTAGAGATGAAGGAGGAGGAGGAGATTGGTGAGACGGGAGAACTGGTTGTCCCTTTTGTGAGTGCCACACACACCCCAATGCCCCACGGCAAGGGGACCCGATTTTCCGAGGTGTGGGAGTATTTTCACCTGGCCCCTGCTCGTGCTGGCCACCACCCCAACCAATACGCCACTTGCCGCCTGTGTGGCAGGCAGGTGAGCCGTGGCCCCGGGGTTAATGTGGGCACCACAGCCCTATGGAAGCACCTGAAGAGCATGCACAGAGAGGAGCTGGAGAAGAGTGGCCATGGGCAGGCAGGGCAGCACCAGGACCCAAGGCCCCAAGGGCCCCAGCTCCCCGTGGGCATTGAGGGTGACTGGGCCAGGCTCCTGGAGCAGGTGGGGACCCTGGCTTCCTGGGCCAGCCAAAGAGAAAAGGAAGTTGTTAGGAGGGAGAGGGTGGTGGAATGGCGGGAGAGGGCTGTGGAAAGGAGAGAGCGAGCCCTGGAGGAGGTGGAAAGGGCCATCCTGGAGATGAAATGGAAGGTGAGGGCTGAGAAGGAGGCCTGCCAGAGGAACACGGACCAGTCTGTGGCAGCCCACCCCTTCCATTTCGTTTAAATAGGGCTTGGAGCAATCTATTCTGAAAATACTGACTTTAGACTCATAGCAAAGAGCCATTTTAGTGCCAGCTTAAATATATAGCAAAGCAATTTAGTGAGATTTTGTTTTTTAAGAGAAAGAATGGATAGTATAGGTTAATCTCAGCAGGTCTGAATTGACCAAATACTTATCTATAGGGCTGCACGGACCAAAACTTTAAAATGTACTAACCAAAGATAAATGCTGTTTTGCCACCATGGGTCTGTGAGTTGTTTTGGGGGCAGAAGGTACCAGCCTGTCAGCATTGATGAGTGAAAATAATGGGATTTATGTCTAGCACTTAGTGAAGGTGAAGGTCTTGACAGTTGAGTCTGGCTGGGCAGCTGGGATGCGCCTATGTGACCAGCTTACTCTAAGAGACCCCACCAGGAGCAGAACTTAGGCTTCCTGACACCGGGGTGTTTGCATGCCTACTGGTGGCAATTTGAAAACCCGATACAAAGCTTGTTCTGTGGGTTCCAGCAGTGGAAGGACAAAGAAGCTTGAGCCTGAGATCTCCAGACCCTTCCAATGTGTATCTTTCTCCCACTGCGGCAATGTTGTACCATCTGCTTATATTAAAGCTATTCCATCAGTATAACCTGTCTGAATTCTGTAAGTCTTTTAAACAATTTAAGACAGAAGTAATTAATGCGTACTTAGCACAAAGAGAACTAAAGACTTTTCAGTTCACTTGAATTACACATTAAGAATAGAGGACATGAAAATTGATTCATAAATATTTAAAAATATAACCTAGTTTCATATTAAGGTCTGTTAAAGGAGAAGGAGTTAGTGAGGAAGAGATGAAAGAAACTCAAAGAAAAAGAAAAAGATGGAGACATGAGGTAAATAAGGAGAAATAAAGAATAGAGGCATAAAAGTAAAAAAGAAAAAAAAAGGGATAGAGAAAAAATGTAAACATAAGAGAAGAGAGACAGCTCCCTATAAAAAATTCACCCTGGAAAGATAAAAGAGACAATGCTTATCTCGGAGAGGGTAAGAACAAAGAACAGTTTCTTAGGTTCTAAGATCAATTTTAATGAGTTAAGTTGCTTTTGTTTTGTCCCCATAGAACACACAGACCATTCGTCCATTTAAGCAGTAGGTTTTAGATTTTATTCCTGTGTCTGAAGGGCTAACAGCATATCCATTCGTTGTTCTCAGACTTTTTTTTTTTTTTAACTCTTCAGCTTTAAATATTCAGCAATGTTTTTTGAAAAAGGGAGCCTAGCAGTCCATAGGAGGAGAAAAATTCCTGGGGCTGCTGAAGCTATGCCTGAACTGTTAACTCAGGAAAAGAATAAGATCAAAGTGAGAACTACATTGGCCTTTGCACAGAAGCTGACTTCTGTTTGGGATTTTGGGATGATGCCTCTAGAACCTTTTTTTTCTTTTTTCTTTTTTAACTGGGTTGGGAGTAGGGAAGAGGGGATCGTGAAAGCTAGGGAAGACAAGAGGAGATAAAGACAGTATCTCATTGTCTTGTAGACAGCCCAAGTACCTTATGGACACCGACCTCCCTGAAAGCAAACAGGATCCTAGCATAATAATGGAACAAACACAAGTCCAAGCCCTAGGCTTATGAAAAACCCAGGCTGTGCTGCTGCAGTCTTGTAATCTTTTTTTTTTTTTTTTCCTAGAAACCTGCCTGACATAAAAGATTTCACTTCCCATGCGGTTTACCAACTGGGGTGTGGTGTCCCTTTGACTGTCCTCTCCAGCTGTGGTCAAAGTTCAGGCACTCACCACAGCAGTGATTATGGCAGCTGGCAGCCACGAGGCTGGACATGTGGACTCAGAGCCTTAATGTGGCACGAGATGCCAGGAAAAAACAAAGAAAGAAAGAAAGAAAGAGAGAGAGAGAGAGAGAGAGAGAGAGAGAGAGAGAGAGAGAGAGAGAGAGAGAGAGAGAGAGAGAGAGAGAGAGAAAGGAAGGAAAGAGAAAGAGACTGCAATACCTGATCTTACACACACACACACACACACACACACACACACACACACACACACACAGAATGGAGCTTAAGAATGAATCTTAACACACAAAGATTCAGGTTTTGTAAAACCAAAATTAAATAAACAAACAAATTCTGCAAACAGCTACTGGAGCTATCCTGCTAAACTCCTATGTGTGCTTTTAGATTATGGTGTCTGTTTTACATGTTACTATTTTAGGCTCTCTTCCTTCTTAGGAACCCAACTACTTTTGTTTCCTGTTTCATGTTAGGTAGTAGTTTTCTTTATATATTTTTTTCTTAAATTTTGTCAACATAATAACGATAAAGAGTTACAAGGACAGGGCCCATGGAGATGAGCATAAAGCACAGGCATAATAGAGAGACACAAGCCTTGTGGAAAGACTGAACTGTTGAGTCAGCTCTAGGGTTTCCATGCATCTCTCTTGTGCCTTCATTTGCTGCATCATCAGGGTTGGGTGTAGAAAGCCAGGGGCTCTGGGCTGAGGGACTCTTTGGCTCAGCATCTTTTCCTCTAATGTAAAAATCTGCTACATGATAGGGATCATGAGGTTTAAGTTAAAGGTCACATTTCCATCTCAGCTACCGAGCAAGGCTGTGTGCCATGTTGGTGCAGCCTCACTCTGGGCAACACACAAGAACATGAAATTCACAGGTGTGACACTCTCCTTGGACATCCTGGTATGTTTAAGTCTGAGAGGCATTATTGTTAGGGTAATATGGGAGCTTTTCTATCTTACAGGAAAACTAAATTAATCATAAACTTTATAACTCTAACTAGTAACGCTGGAAAACACTACACACAACTTGCCAAATCCCTATTGTTCTAATAGAGGCTGCTGCTGTAGCGAATATACAGCATATAGTAGACATCCAATATATGCTAAGTGATGGAGGGAGTGGGTAGGAAATTACCACTGCCTAACACTTATGGTAGCCAGATGGTAGATACTTTATATATGTTCTCTCATTTTATGGGTGCATCACCCTTGTGAAGTTGGGGATCATTGCTCCCGCCCACTGACGAGGATGCTAAGGAACTGAGATTCCAGGGGCAGGAGTTAATAACTGATGGAGGAGAATTCAGACCCAGGTCTATCCGATTCCACAACCTATGTTCTGTTTTTTTCATTATCCTACATTCTCTCTTAGAATGAATCACATAGTAGATTTACGAATATAAATGCAGAGGAAGGAATGGGTGAAAGAGCGTAAATGATAGACAGTGGGGAGCAAATAAACATTCTTGAGTCATCTACTATGTGTCATGTACTTCATTACCATGATTAAATTTAATTCACCTAAGAACCCTGCAAAATATTTATTATGATCCCAGTTTTAGAGATGAGATGGCTGAGACTCATGGGAGGTTAATTTCTTGGTGAGGAGATGCAGCTAGTAAGTGGTCACATTAGGATTCGACATTAGTTCTATCTGCCCCGAAGCATGATCTCCTTTCATTATACAATCCTGCCTGGATATGGGCATGCTAAATTCTCATCCCAGCTTGGTCCTTTATTAGTCACTCAGCCAGTTGTTCAGACTTTCCAGGCCCCAATTTCTCATCTGTAAAATGACAGATGCCCTACCTATTTTAGAGGCTTGTTGGGAATATCACATGATAAATACATGCAAAAGGGCTTTGAAGAGTTCATAAGTTATTAAAAATACAATGGGGATTATAAGAATATTAGAGTGATGAATCACTACACTAGTGTTTGGCAAGATCTTAAAAGATTCATGGACAAGTCATGTCCTGTAGCTTGGTATGTGGATTTTGTGAGAGATTATTCACTAATTCCCCAAAAAGGGAGGTTCTCTGGTTTTCCCACTCAGCACCTAGGCAAGTGTGGGAACAAAGAGGCATTTGATAACATGTAAGACAAAAGCCTTTCTTAAAAAACTGGAATTCTTTGGTTAAAACTTATAGCCATATATCTCGATTGAGACCATATTACTCATAAACCTTGGCATCAAGAACCTATAAGAAAATCCTTATAAGAAACAAAAAACACCTACCAAATGTTGTACCATAAGATTATTTGATTTAAATTATTGAAATAAAGTACACTGATAAAATTGGAAATGAATTGTAGAAGGACAAAAATTTCAAAATCTTTTTCCATGTGCTCAGGACTACAATAGCAATTATTTAAAAGACTAATACATAAAATCAACAAAAGACACAAATACTTGGATTACTTGGATAATGCATATACACACTCATCTAAAACCACCCCACAGAGTCTGAGCTATAAATTGTATTCAGCTGTCAAATTAAATGACTGATATTCTCTCACCCCATGTAATAGGAAATGTTTGAGAGTTAATGAGAATAGTTCTTTTACTTGGGGTTTTGAAAAACTTGAATGAAGCCATAATGCCACAAGACAACTGACTAACACACACAATAGTAATATCAACAACAACAACAAAATAATGTTTATTGGGCACTTAATGTATGCCATACTATACACTAAGAACTCTTCATACATTATTTGATTTGATTCTTCAAAACAACAATAATGTGCAGATACTCTTCTTATCTCCTTCATGTGAGTGGGAATGCTGACTACAAAGATGTGAAAGGATTTGCCCAAGGTCACAGTCAGCAAGAAGAGCTGGCAAGTGAGCTCAGATCCCAACAATGGGAGGCTGGGAACTACCTAAAGAAACTGAAGTCAGGGGGCTCTGTTTTCCTTGCTTTTTTCTCCTGCCCTTTCTCTTACTGCCTAAGAAACAGCCAGGGTTCTGAAGGAGTCCAGAAGGGCACACTTCCTCTTGTTAACTTTAAAATAAAAACAATAAGAAAGCTGGTACAAGAAATGGGTTAGAACAAATTAAATGTCAGCTGCGCATAACACTCATTCTTTCACCAGAATTCACACTGCTTTCTGCCCTACTTTTTCCTTTACTAACGACTTCAGTTTTTATTACAGAGAAATTTAACTACTGAGACTATTTTTTTTCCAGGACAATTAAGGACGAAAGGGTCACAGATCACATGTTCTGAGAGTCTTAAGTCGGAAAGGAAGGATTCCCATTAGGTTTCTAGAATCAATTCGGCTTTCCTTCTTCCTTACCAGAAATTAATTGGCTGAAGGCCAAGGAGTAATATCCTTTGAAAAAAACATTCTGGACAACGATGCAACCCGACACACCTTGGCATATTATACTATAAATTTTCAAAGACTTTAATGTGACTCACCTTTCCCAAGACATCCATGGAGTTATTTTCCACAATCATGGGGATTTCTGGCTTAGCTTAAAGGTAAATAAAACATAGTTAGTGGCATGAACACCATCCTACCTGGCCACTAGTGTATGTGTATGTGAAAGATTCATCATTCATCAAGTATTTATAAAACACCCACTCTGTGTTTGGCAGAATGTTTGATGCCTAGGAACCAAAGGTGGACAAACCTTCACTGTCCTCAAGGAATTTATATTTTTGTGAAAAATACAGATACATAAACTAGAAATTAGAATACACGAGATAAGTCTCATAATTGAGGACATGTAGTATTTGAAGAAAAAGCTTTTAAGAGAAGCTGCTAACCCAACCTTGGGGAATCAGAGGAGGCTTTTGAAAGATGTGCCATCTAATTGATGCTTGGATGATGATTATCGGGGTGTCAAGTGAAATAGAGAATGTGGAGGAGAGGGTGGTAGGGAGAGAGAAGAGAGTAAGTATTCTATGTGTCCAAAGGCCTAGAAACACAATATAATTTATAGGCCTCTGAAGGGACAGAAAAACATGGGATACTTGTTTTGTTACTTGCTACTAGAAAATGTCGGGGACTATTTCAGGGCTTTGCTGTCCTGATGGATTGTAAGTACCTCAGAGCCAGACTATTTATTCATCTCTCCATCTCTAGCACTCAACAGGGCCCCTGTACCAAGTAGACATTGAATACAACATGTTGAACTGAAGTAAGTTCTTGAGTATAGCAGACAAAACCGTCTATGAACCAGTGGAGAAAATATTAAGACCCTGTCGCAGGTGCCATCAGTGCCTACAAATCCACTGGGCATTTGCCTCTCCTGCTGAGGCCTCTTGATGGTCACACGTATGACTGTCTCCTAAGGATTTATTGGGGTCATGGGAACAGATTGAGTCCACAAGTAGGGAAAACTGGAAGTCCCAGAGAGTTCATGGCCGTAACAGATTCCCATCTGTTGGTGGCTAATACCCCAGCTTTCTTGACTTCATTTGGGAAAACTCTGATGTGTGTTCTCCCAGAGTTCCCTGGGGCATCGAGCTGGAAGCCCTCAGCTCAATCATGTACATTCTATTATCTCCCTTCCCTTCTGATATTCCTGTCCTTCCTTTTCTGATGCTTCCCAGGATTACCTCTCAAATACTGAATTGTGTGACCTCTGATAATAATGCAATAAGATTCTAAGTAAAAAGTAAAAACAAAGATTTTTTTTCACTTGTTCTGTCATTCAGGGAACTGAGGAAAAAAATCTAACAGTCTGTGACCTTAAGTTTTGTGAAGTTATTTTCTCTTTGTTTATCTAATTTTCAAAACAAATTAATTGCTCATCTATATCACTGCTATTCTTTTTGTTTTAATTTAAAAATACCATTAAAAAACACATAGTTCTTGGTCAAAAAGATGAAAACAATATTTAAAGCTAGGGGTTTCTGTTAATTAATATTTCCTTGCATTAGTGAATAAAATAGAATTTTCACATTTTCCTCCTAATTTGCACCCTGCAGAGGCCCATCCCTGCAGGCTCCTTTGCTGGAGGAGCTAGACAGTCTTCACCACAGTTGGCCTTGGTGAAGGTGAGGGGATACCTGCAGAGTTTCTTCGGAGCTTTGTTTATCATCTCCCTTTTTTCACACTGGTCTCACTCTGTTTTGCTCCAGGAAGCAACTAAGACAATTAGACAACTAAGCAATTAGACTTTGGAAGTTATAATTAAAGAGATTTCCAGTATTCTTAGGAACTATCAAAATTGTAAATAAGGTAATGATCACCAGGAAATTGACCAATCTATAGCTTTCTGTGTGATTTTATTTATGGCTTTCTATATGATTTTATTCTGTTAACTGAATCATAATTCTTTTACTTCCTACTTTCATTCCCAACCCAACATGAATGACAACTATCAAGGTAAACAGAGCTGCAGAATAACTACCTTTGCATAGCTGCGCTCCAGCTCACAGGGTGCTGCTTCTTCTCTAGAGGAGAGCAAGGCAGGTGACATTGATGAGGATGGCAAGGAGTCCAGAGAACAAAAACTCTTACCAAAAACCTTGACCGTGGTGGAACTCCTCAAGATTTTTCCAGGCTGGACTATGGCGTGGCAAGAGAACTTCCGGTCATTATCATGGATTTGGACTGGAGAGAGGTAGAGCCCATAGTCCGTACCTAGCTTGACTCTGTCCTTAAATAATGTGGAATTGCTGATGGAGTGATCTTGGGCGATAAGTGTTTCCTGAGTTCCATTATCTTCCTGGTGAGAAAAATAGTTAGAAGTTAATGAGCGCTCAACTGCGTCAGCTCTGGACTATGTATTCCACATGTAATGATTCATTTATATCTTGTAAAGATAGAGATTATGAATGAAGAACTGAAATTAAGAGATATTTAGTATGTTACTAGACAAAGTATCACTGCACTTGACTTTCAGTTAAAAACTACTGTCATCCTCTTCTAACATGAATAGAAACTTGCTGCTCTTCTGCTTAGAAGTTCCCCTTTGTAATCCTCTATAAGCTGCATATCTGGGGTGGGATTTGGGGGCGCACAGCACTGGGGGCTAATGTCAGATCATAATTCTCATTTTAAGTCCAGAAATCTTAATACTAAGATGTGCTGAGGAATCTGCATAAGTTTTGTTTATTAAATCGTCACCTGAACTGGATGATGATGGTTACCCTCTCTTCCCAGCATTACTTTAGAAAAGATCTAATTTTAGCTCCCCTGAGAGCCAGGGCTAGAATGAGGTAAGGAGACTCCTAGGGCACAAAATTTAAGCAGGCACTCATGCTCAGGGTCTGGTAAGTACAGGTTGGGCACCTGAGAGTGAGGGGCACAAGGCTAAGGGGAGGGTTATGTCCTCATACCCCATTATTATCACTCAGTATTCTCAACTGAGTTGCTTTGCAAACATTCTGATGCATAAGTGTCTTCTCTGGAGATTTGAAATCAGTTGTTTTGGGGTGAGACCCAGGGTGGGGCATTTTTTTTAAGGTCCGGGGTTGAGAATCACTGGTCTAACTTTAAACAACAGATGAATCATCATGTGCAGGGGCCAGGGGAAATGGAGGTAATTAAAGTGGAGAAATGCAAACAGGAGTGTATCTGATGGGGAAGAAGTCATAAAATAAAGAAAACAAAGATCTGAGACTTGGAATCTGTAGATGGAAAATGAGGCAAATTCAGAGTAGAAGAAATTTGGAAGCCAGGTGAGTGAGAGACTTCAAGTATGGGCTGGCAGCAGAAACATGAACATAGACTTCTTAAATAGTTGATATAGATATTTCCAGAACATAATTAGTAGAAACTCTTACATAAGACACAAGTCTTTAAGTGACTATGGCTAAGAATGGCATCAGATTTACATATATATGTATGTATGTATGTATGTATATATATATATATATATATATATATATATATGTGTGTGTGTGTGTGTGTGTGTATGTGTGTATATGTATATATATACACACATATATATAAAGTATACATAATATATACATATACATTCATATATACAGTACTGTCTGCAGAGAATTATACCCTGCTTAACATTTACTCCAGAAGCAACATACATACCTTTATACCCACATAAAGGACTTACGAGTCTGTGCTGCTGTCTTCTTAACGAAGAAAGGTACAGAAAATTCAAGGGAGAGAGCTGAAATTCTGGAGACAGGGGCTCCAAAAGGAGCCCTAATATTGGGCGGTGACAGCAGAAAACAGTGGAAGGCATTTCACCCAGCAGCTGCTAATCTGAAGGCCAATAATTAAGGAGGCAGGCTCCCCCTGCAGGTCCTTCAGCACAGGAAGCTGAATTTTACAGCTGCTGCTTTCTGTTCAGGGACTGTGTTTGCAAGGATCTTAGAGTTCAATATGCTTCTTGGTCACTTAATAAATGACTGCCCATCTGGAACATTTTCATCTGTCACTTTGTTGGGGGAAGAACGCAGTCAGAGGCTGAGGTTGGAGACTGGAGAGAAAAACACCTTTTTCCTTTATTATGTAGCTTGGTGTGACTAGCCAGGATGGTTTAACTGATGGAAGAAAGATATACCAAAAAAAAAAAGCCAAAAACCCAATTTATTCAAAGTTTTTTGTTTGTTTCTTTTGTTTTTCTGGGCAGTTAACTGTTGTAGAGGGTTAACTGTTGGGAGGGTTTGTTCTTTTGTTGGGAAAGAGGGGATTCAGTTGCAAAGCGTGCCCTGTGGCCTACAACATCTGGAGATTCTGAGCGATTTAGAGTCTCAGTTATAAGGGGACCGAGGCAAGAATCTGTATGTGAATATCTGCTTTCACGAAACACATGGGAGAAGGGGTGGAAAAACTAGTGTAAGCAAATCGTGAAATCTCTCGAGCTGGGAAGGGGAGAAATAATACCAATACCATGCTATGACCACTACTAAAATTTTATATTCTTATTAGTCATAGCTTAAATTTATTTAGTACCTGCTATGTTTTAGGCATTGTGCAAAGTTCTTTCAAATTTTATCTTATTTACTCCTTACAACAATCTGGAAAAACTGAGGTAAAATAACTTGCTCAAACATCACACAAAGCAAGAAGTTACTTAAGTCACATCATTAAAAAGCAGAGAGAACCAGGACCAGGGACAAGTAAGCCTCAGAGACAACACACAGTAATGAAAACCAAACCATCACAAAACAAATCAGAAAACATTCTGGAGTATCAGAAATGAAAACCTAAAAGAAATTCCAGAAGGCCAGAGGCCTTTATATAATGTGTAGATTATTGAGGTATGAGCAATTGGCTGATTGAAAGGGCCCTCAAGCGTCATGCACCCTATGATTTTAGGGGTCATCGAGTGTACTTCAACTCCCACCTGAGAACGATGATCTTAGGGTCTGTAGGAAACAGACAGATAAGAGGGTTTTAAATAGAGTCTTTATTCTTGTCTTTTTTATTCTTTTCTTGTTCTTCAAAGAAAAAAATTTGACAAATTTTTTTAATATTAATATTCTGAAACTTCCTGGGACTTTTAACTTTGATGAATCCTTATGATTTAATAGATATAGATTGAATTAGCTAACGTACACTAATCCTGACACTCAGTAGGTGTTCAATTAGTACAAACTCACTGTCCTCCAGCCTCACTGATGATCACCCAGCTACTTCAGGAGTAGTCATTATCTGCAGGACTAAACAGAGGAATTATGGAGAGTCACAAAATTAACCCTTTAGAAATTAGTTTTTAATACATACTGAGTATAGGAATGTGCTAAGTTATTTAGTTGTGTTACCTTATCTACACCTCACAGTAATACCATGAGGTCGGCACTATAATGATCCTTTTTATAGATGAGGGAACTAAAACTTTGGTTAGGAAACATATCCAAGACATGAATTTTGAAACAAAAGGAAAAATGTGTTTCCCTATATGCATTTATGAAAATGCCCTCCCATATGTTCACCAAGTGGAAGAACTTAATAAAAAATCTTCAGTTGACCTTCAAATACCATCATGTTAGGAGGTAGGGCCTCAACATAAGAAATTAGAGGGAGATACAAACATTTAGTCCATAATAGTTCATTAAGAAGTTAGGTCAGAATTGAGGAGGAAGCTTGAGAAGGTAGGAAAATTAAGAATAAAATAGATGTGAATATATTTGTAGGAAGAGGCTGGAAAATAAGAAGCAATTAGGGATAGAAATAAATAATAGGCGTGGCTGGGATGTTGAAAACAGGTGAGGATGTCAGGGAGTTAACAGGTCAATTCAGCATCTTCTGTGGTCCAGACAAGGCAGAGAGCTAAGTGATGGGATATACATGGACTCATGGAATCCTCTCAACAGCCCCATGAGATGGGGGACATTATCCCCTTTTTCTCAGTGAGGTAAAAGATTAAGGAACAGAGCTAAGATCACCAGCTGACTGTCAACACTGGGATCTGATTGCAGAGCTTATGTTTTCTTCCCTCTTAGCTCACTGACAGTCTTTCTAAGGCCTCTCAAGTCTTCTTTAGACTTCTACCCAGGATTTTTTCTTTTACCTCATTGTCCTTCAGCAATTCAGATATAGAGAGCTCCTTATTTCTTTCTTTGAAAAAGTGTGGTCTTTTTTTTTAAAGCCTTAATATTTTTCTTTTAGTTAGCATTTTAGAAAAATGTAAAAGAATCCCATCCATTATACCCTGTAGCTCCATAACCAATAGGAATATTGGAAAACATGGATTTCCCTTTTTTTTTCCTCCTCCATCCTCCTTCCCCTCTCCCGCACCCTCCCTTCACCTCTTCTTCCTCCATCATGACATTGTGCCTGGCAGCATTTATAGCCCACCTCCATCTGATTAGGCGACACCAGAATGGGCACCCTGAAACAAATTTTTAGATCTTGCAGCCATGAAGTCTATCAGCAACATTTCTTGAGGGGCCTCTTTAAATGAGCACTCCAACTAGCCACCTTGTAGAATGGAGAATTTTTTTCAGAGCACTTTAGACAATTGCACTCTATTCTGGAAGTAGTTATACTTAGTGCCTCACCCCTTTATTGTGTAAAATGGTATCTCTTTTCCCATCTCTCCCTTACTCTAAAAAAAAAGAAAAAAAAACCAAAAAACCCAAACCTCTTCAATTAAAACTTTAAAAAATGACCACATAAAGCCAGTTATTACTCAATCCATTCTCCTCTGTCAACTCTGATCCATGTACACGTAGGGGACAGGGTGCCATGAAGGCCCAGGACCCATAGGCTGATTGGAAAATAATGTTCCTTGAACAGCATAGCAAGGTCTCAAAACAAACAACAGCTTGCCTTTATTTAAAAATGTCAATATTTGTTCATCATTGATTTTTCCTAAATTGTGATTTTGAAAAATACCGTATTCATATTTGTATCTTGATTATTGATTTTTTTGGGGTCACTCCCCTAAATTGTGCACTCAAGTAGAAGGCCCTACTCATCATAAACCTAGCTCCTAGGTCACACAGCTAATAAACGCAGATCCAGGATTTGAGAACAACAATTTCCCTCCAAAATTCATGTTGTTAAGGGCTTTGCTATATACAGCCTCACAAAAGCAGTAAAATGAACAATCCTCCACTTTTCTGCTTGGACTTTACTTGAGGAGAACTTTGCAAAAAAAAAATAAATAAAATCAGACCCATAGAAGAGAAATAAATGCATAATTAAGTTACGTACAGGAGTTGGGTAAAATAATATGCATGATGAGGGCTAGGTGGGGTCATATAGAATCATGAAATACTGCTTCTCTATATCCCTTAAAAATCCAATAAACCTGAAAATAATTTGTGGAGGCTTTCCTATTTCTATACTAGAATCAGAGTTTTCAATCCAGAAAAGAGACCTTGGTATATTTGACTTTGTGATGTGATTTCATCTCTGGGATGGCCCAAGCTCCATGTCAGAGTTGTCTGTGTTGACCACAGCACATGGCGGGTGTTGGGTGCATTGAGCTCATTCAATAAACTCTGTTAACTGCATCGATTGCTACCTCTTTATTTCCAAATAGCTTCCTGTCTTCACATTCCTTCCATTTATTCTACATCCAGTCAGTGCTGTCAAAGCAGCTGTTTGCAAAGCTCCCCACATGCACTTAGCAGAACACCAGAACAATATTTTTCTAATCATCAAAATTGGTTGTCAACACTTTGTACGTTGGCTAGCACTTTAATTTTGGTTATGGTAGAGACAATTAGGGTCAGCTGTCATCAACGAGAAGGTGACAATTTTGTTTTCTGAATAGCTAGCATGGGAAATCAGTATTGTTTGTAGCACCATTTCACTTTTGTTTAAGTGAATGTCACAAATATTGAAAAGTATACTGAAAAGATAATTCATAAATAAAATTTTATTTAATCATTTATTTATTTGGTTTTGGAATACTAACTTTCTTTTTTCTTTTCATTTTTCAATTACTGTTGACATTTGATATTATATTAGTTTCAGATGTACAGCATAATGATTAGACATTTATATAACTTACAAAGTAATTCCCCTGATAAGTCTAGTACCCACCTGACATCACACATAGTTATTACAGTATTATTGACAATACTCCCTATGCTGTACTTTACACGCCCATGACTATTTTGTAACTGCCATGCTGTATCATTGGCATATACTTTCTTTTATTTGGTAGGTTGCCTTTTTGTTTTGCTGATGGATTCCTTTGTTGTGCAAAAACATTTAGTTTGATGTAGTTCCATTTGTTTATTTTTTTCTTTTGTTTCCCTTGCCCAAGGAGATATAACCAAAAAAATCCCATTAGGGGTTAATATATAAAGTTTATGAAGAACTCATACAACTTAATAACAAAAAAACAAACGATCCAATTTAAAAAATGGGCAGAGGACTTGAATAGACATTTCTCCAAAAAGGACACAGAGATGGCCAAGAGACATGAAAAGATGCTCAATGTCATAAATCATCAGAGAAATGCAAATTAAAACCATAATGAGAAACCACACCTGTCAGAATGGCCATTATCAATAAATCATCAAACAACAAGTGTTGGCAAGGACGTGGAGAAAAGGGAACTCTCATACACTGTTGGTGGGATTGTAAACTGGTGCAGCCACTATGGAAAACAGTATGGAGGTTCCTTAAAAAATTAAAAATAGAACTACCTTATGTCCCAGCAATTCACTTATGGGTATTTATCCAAAGAAATCCAAAACACTAATTTGAAAAGATTAATGCATCCCTATGTTCATTGCAGCATTACTTACAATAACCAAGGTATGGAAACAACTAAAGTGCCTGTCAATAGACCATCACATAAAGAAGAGGTGGTACATATATACAATGGAATATTACTCGGCCATAGAAAGAATGAAACCTTACTATTTGTTACACCATGGCTGGACCTAGAGGGTATTATGCTAAGTAAAATAAGTCAGACAGAGAAAGACAAATACCATATAATCTCATGTATATATGGAATCAAAAGAACACAATAAACAAACAAAACAAATAGGCTCAGAGATACAGAGAACAAAATGATGGTTGCCAGATAGGAGGGGTTTGGGCAGCTGAGGAAAAAAGGGAAGGGATTAAGAAGTACAAATTGGCAGTTACAAAACAGTCACAGGGATGTAAAATGCAGCATAGGGAATATAGTCAATGATATTGTAATAACTACATATGGTGCCAGGGGGATTACTTTGCAAGTTATATAAATGTCTAACTACTATGCTGTACACCTAAAACTAGTAGACTGTCGACTGTAATTGAAAAATAAAAAAGAAAGCATCCCCAAACCAAAATAGATTAATTTTACCTGTAAATGTATCTTTTATACATCACAAATATTAAAGAGTATATTGCAAAGATATATTTATAGAGAAAAATTTAAAGACATATAAGCATCTAGGTTTTAGTTATGTTCCTTTATTGCTAATATTGAACTATTTGCTAAAATATCCTCTCCTCCTTGTCCCAATTTTAAAGAGAGAAATTGTGGATTTCTCTTTATCTACCAACTTTGCGAACAAACATTTCCTCAATACCCGCATCCCGCTCCCCCCACCACTACCAACTTGTACTCACAGGGCACAGGGCCTTGGTGTGGTACATGTCTATCTTTGCTGGCCAACAGTTCTCTAATTATTCAGCTCAAATGTAATCATTGAAAGAAGCTTTCCCAGGTCCAGCTAGCTAAAATCAAACTATATGCCCTGTAGTTTTTACATTTTTATCAGAACTGTATTTCATGGTAGGAAGTATGTCTGATATAGTTTGTATCCCTGCAGGACTTAGCACTCAAAATAGATTCATATATGCTTATTGGATTGAACTGAAATTTATACTGTGGGAAATCAGGACAATAGTTAGGAATGCAAACAGAATATCAGAGTGTGTATGGAAGCTCCCAGAATAAGCCTGCAGAATTTCCCTGATGACTATTGTATGTTTGTTCCCAGGACATAAAATGGGGAAAATATCACTTTTCCTTTATCTACCAATTGCATCCCATCTAAACATACACACATTTTATGATTTCTTACACTTCACCCCACCATTCATATGGACCCTCAGTGTCCACAGAAGGCTGAACCCTTTGTGCTTACTTAGTTACCCCTCATGCTAGATCAGTGTGGGACCGAAAATGCAAAGGATCCATTCCATGAACACATTTAACACAGACTTAGTATGGCATCAGATACACATACCAAATTTTATTTTTTTTTTAATATTTTTATTGGGGAATTGGGGGATGGGAACAGCGCTGGGGTATTGAGGGAAGGGGAACAGACAAGTTACTGTCGGTTTGTTCTTCAGTCTAGTTGTGGAGGACGTCGCTTCACTGGCCCAAGTTGGCACCATCATTGCGCTCTTCCCGGGCGAGGCACATCAGTCGCCAGCTTCTGGATGGCTGCTCACAGCGGCTGCTGGCCGCTCACGCTGGCTGCTGGCTACACACGGTAGCCCATGGCAACCCACTGCCACAGGGGCTGCAGCCTACGCCGTCGCTGGTGACTCATGGCAGCCCAGCTCCAGGTCGAGCTGTTGTTCAGCATCATAGCTGTAGAGGGCAGTGTCACTGGCCCTCATATGTGGGATCCGAACCGGGGCCCTCTGGCGTCCCAAGCCAGCTCTTAACCAATGCACCACTCTGCCGGCCCCCAAACAATTTTTTAATGATAACCGAGAATCCCAATAACAAACCATTCAATGAGGGTCACAACTGAATTAATTAGACTTTATAAAATTCCACATATAGGAAGATGTGACTTTTGTTTTCCAGTGACCTAGATTAAAATAATTTAAGTTCATGAAATTGTTTCCAAGACTTAACACAGACTTGAAGTGGGAGTGCGTGCAGCTTCCCAGAGTTACTGTGTTCAGTATAGCAGGGTTCTGCTCTCCTGAACTCATCTTCGCCATCTCTACTTTTTAAACTTTTTCCAAAAGCCACATTATATCATGCTTGTGAGAACAATTGACTTATCACTGTGATTATTATTGCTAGTTTAACAAAAGATTAAAAAAACTAAAATGGAATTACAAGGGATATTTATGTCCTCTGAAGACCTATAACAGTCATGACACAAAGAGCTGCAGTTTATTCCTTAATATGAGGAAATTAGATAATTTCCTGTCAGACTTGCTGAATCCTACAGCCGCCAACCCTGTGGAGCACGGATGTAAATCAGAGGAGCAAATAGATTTTGACATTTAAAAAGGGAATGCACAGTAGGAATTTAATCAGCACATTTGCCAATTTAATATTCCCTTTGAGGAGAGGTTTCTTTCAAAAAGATTCCTCAAGTGGTCTGTATCATGATGCGCTCTTTAAAGTGACAGCATGCCTTGGGTTCTAGCAGAAGTTGAGGACTCACTCTCTCAGTGTGTGACCTTTGGTACACTCTCTCTGCCCCTCATTTATCCAAAACGTGCTGGCAGGATCCAGACATGATGTCTACTTAGCCTTCTTAGCTTTCTTAAAGAAAACTAAGGATAAAGATGCCTTATCAGTTATTAGTCACTGATAATGAGCTGCTACTCATTAGCCAATCAAACAGCAAGCATCTATTTAGTGACCATCAGTTTAATATGAGGACAATGAATACGGTTGTGGAGGAAGGAGACAAAGAGAAAAAGATCCATTCGGAATTTATTAAGTGCCTATGTTGTAGGCACTATACCAAATGCTAGAGATTTTTGAAGTGACTGTTAACAGCTATTTGCCCTGGAGAAGCTCAGGGTCAACAAAGACACAGGCCAATTGAAGGCTTTACATTTTCTTGTAAAAACAGATTACACACCCTTAAGATAAGACACTAGAGATCAACTTACTAGCCAGAAAAAATCTCTACAGTAAAGCTCTGTTAAACTTTATTATTATGTATTATTATTCCCATTGATAGCTGAATTTATGATAATTAGGGTGGAAACTTTTTACCTATTGGTGGAAAATACTAAAAATGTAAGGAAGATATAGAAAGCGCTTTTCCATTACTGTAATGTTAATATAGTGAGTTGAGAATATGTCTGTCCTCCACTGTCTTTTTCTGAGAACCACATTGTATCATGTTTGTTAAGAACAACGACATACTAATGAGAGGCATAATACCCAGGGAGCCTTACATTTTAGAAACCAAGTCCTATAAAAAGGAAAAGAGTGTTTTCTGATAGATGACAAAGAGACATTATAGAACTTATAACAGTTTGAGAAAGTTATTTTAGAATAATTTTTTTTATTTTCATCCTACTGACTATCCAAAAAATTATCTAGACAGGTAAAACTATCAGTAGGTTGTATTTTAAGGCCTACTTGCAAGTCAGTGATTTTGGATTTGCCACATCCCCAGAGAAATATTTTTATATGAAAGATCTAGTTTCCAAGACAGTCCGCAAAAGTATAAGTAATTTGTAATATGAATGATAAATCATGCAAATACTGTGTTTTGCAAACTATCAACTGCTACATTCATGGAGATCTATGAGTTCTGTAGAATTTTAAAATTTTGAGTTTTTCTGGTGATTATCTACAAAAATTAATATTGTCATAGTCTAAATCACCTAAGTGGACACTCTTTTATATGATTCTCAAAACTGTGTTTATGATTATTTCTATAATTGTGTTAGTCATGTTATCATCTGATTTAACAGTATTGGAGGTCTACTATATATAGAGGGTGACAAAAAAATATTCACACATTTTAAGAAAGGAAAAAACTGTATCAAAATTGTAATAATACATACCAGAAACAAAAGATGAATACAAGACATGTGTATACATTTTTTTTTGGCACTCCTGGTATATTGACTAATACTTGTCTACCTTTTGGTTAGCTTGCCTTAGAAATGTTCTCATAAAAATACAAATTTCTCAATTTTTTTTTAAGTCAGAAAACATAGCAACTATGGGCCTGCCACTCCCTGTGACAATCACACTAACTGAGCATTGACTATTTGTAATAGAGGTCCTGCTTCTCTCATATAAGTTTTTCACCTATATAAAAATTAAGGTTTGTGTTTTCTGATCTAAAGCAATGTTGTATATTTCCCAGGATGCAGGAGTAAGGGTTCTGGGAAAAAGGGGTCTATCTCTTGGCATATGTTGTTTGTAATACAGATATTTGTGAGTAGGGGCTTCTGCTGGATGTGGCTCCTCTCCAGGGAACCATCACACTCTTCTCTGTAGTCATGGTTTGGTATACAGCTTGAAATAAAAACTAACCTTTAGAAACTAATTTCTAAATGAGAGCATTCGTAGACCCAGAAACTTGCTGAGTTAGAAGAAACTCTAGGGCACTCCCCTCCCAGGCCATTCCCCAACCTTCCACATAATGCCTGCCTCTCATCCAGTATGCTTCCTTCCCTGTTGTTATTTGTTATTCATTTTTACTGCATTAATATTTAAAGATCATTGAAGTTACTCAACTGAAAAGGGCAACACTTACCACCAACCATGCAAAGGTGAACTCAGATGAAATTTCTGAGGAGATATTTTGAAAGCATGGTATTTCCAGAGTCTGATTTATCTCTGTTTCTATTGTATTGTTGCTTCTCTGTTCATCCTGTATAACTGTAGCAAAACACAAAGTAGAAAAGACACGGATCTGTGATTGGTATATAAAGTGCTGTTTATTGAAGAAATGAGAACAGGTTTTCTGTAAAGACCCATCTGTCCTCAGGGTATACCTATGAAGTAAAGAGGCAAAACCCCAGTACAGTCCTCATTGTACAAAATGGCACAACAGAGCCACTGAAAACACAGTGTTGCTTATCACCGAAAAATTAGAGGGACTCTATCCTAACAGAATCCAGCTCACAAATTGGCATGTTGCTCTGCTTTATCCCCAAATTGGTGCTTTAGTCTTCACATATTTCCTTAATCAGATAGAATATAAAACTTTATAACCTATCTCTAGTAGTCCATTACAAAATTTCAGTACACTTAGTTTTTTAAGTCTGTGAACCTAAAACAGCAAAATTGAGTGAAAAGTACAGAGAGCTCCCATATACTCCTTACCCCCATGCGTGTACAACCTCCCCCAATATTAACATCCTTAACCATGCTGGTACATTTGTTACAATCGATGAACCTACACTGACTTATCATTAGAACCCAAGGCGCATAGTTTATTTACATTAGGGTTCACTCTTGGTGCTGTACATTCTTTGAGTTTTGACAAATATGCAATCACGTATCCACCATTGTGGTATCATACAGAATAAATTCACAGTCCTAAAATTCATCTGTGCTCTGCCTATTTATCCCTCCCTCCCTCCCACTAAACTCTTGGTAACCACTGATCTTTTTACTGTCTTCATAATTGTCTTTATAGAGCTTACAAAACAGTTCTCCATAGAAGGAGTGATACAAAAAATATATAAGGAAATTCTGAAGAACTAATGAATTATTTTCATTTTTAAAGTGATATGAGATAAATATGTTTTATAGTCCCTTTTTTTGGGAAAATGTATATATATATATATATATATATGTATGTATATATACACACACACACACACACATACATGCATTGTGGCTAAACTACAATAACATCAAAGAATAATTTATTGAAAACAACTCTATCATCCTAATACTCTAAAAATCTTATTTTCATCCTTTCTATATCAATACAAACCTTATTTGTATGCATTTTTTCCTCACATTTTGCAATCCTATTAACTGACAAATGTTACCTATATTTTTACTTAAAAATGTTCTGCATGATTCTTAAAGTATGTGTGGTGGACATTTTTAGAGACTTTATGTCATTCCATCATGTATATCCATCATAATTTGTTTCGTCACTTCGAATTATTGAATCACTATTTCTTTCAGTTTGGGTTTTTACTTTATTTAAACTATTACAATCTATATAGCAAAGATCATCCTTATACTAATAACTTTCTTCTGACCATTCAGCTACATAAGAAAAATTCCTACAAGTATGATTAATGGATCATGGGATATGAACATTCTTATTATTATCAAATATACATATATTTTTAAGTGGAACATTCCTCAGCTTGAGAATGCTATATCTAGCCTTCAGAACTTTAATATATTTTAATCTGTCACCAGTTTTAGCTATCTGCTTGACTGATAAGTCTTTACTCCTCCTATCCTTAATTGAAACCCGGCCTTCCTATTAGGGCTCATCTTCCCTGCATCATTCTCAAATACATTTGCCTAATGTACTCATGTTCCCTCCATCCACAGAAGCTATTTCAAACTTTCTCCAATCTCTTTTTTTCTGAAGCCCCCTCCCTTACCTGAAGATGATTTTGTTTGCCATTTTAGAGAAGATATAGAAGATGGCACCTCCTTCAGTAGATGCACTCACCTTATTTTCCCTCTTTCCTGTTCCAGGAAAAAATAAACAAACAAACTGTCCTTTTTTTTCTATTTCAGGATAGTCCTACTACTAGTGTTATAGGTGTCATTGGTTCCATATTCTCAGAAACTTTATTTACTTTATCTTATTTATGGTGTATTTAACTACTTTCTTTCAACTGTATACTGTCCACTGGCTCTGAAGCATAGGTAAGTGTCTTGCATTAATTAAAACCACCACCCCCACTCCCACCCCCACAACCCCACCACTACACTAATGAAAACCCTCATTTGAGCACTCATATCCTTCACATTACTACTGACAGGTTTCTTAGAAGTTGCGTCAACATTTGTTGTTTTCATTTCTTTGACTCCTATTCATGCCTCTTCTACCTCCAGTCTGAATTTCAAATCTATAATGCTACAAAAACAGCTGTGAAGGTGATCAATAAATTCTACTTTCTTAAATACAATCCAATACAATTTTGTCCTCTCAGAACATCAGAAGCAATGGCTATATCTTTTATGAATTACTATTATCATTCTAGGTTTCTGTGACCCAAATCTCTCCTGATTTTACTCCTGTGTATTTAGTTGCTGCTCTATACCCTTTAAACATTCATTTTTCACCGTCCATCACCATAGACTCTGTTGAAGGGCCACACTGATTTTCTCACTTAAATTTTCTCTACCTAGATGATTTCTTTCATGCCCAGAACTTCAGTTAGTACCCACAGTCAGGTGGCTCACCAATTTGTAGCTTCAGCTTAAACCTCTCTCCTAGATCAGGAATTGTGCATCCAACTGTTCACCTGACATCCCCTGTCTGTTTCAACTTCATGTCTAACTCAACATGTATAAAGTCAAACTCAAAATAACCCCTGCATAGTCTGATCATCTTCTAGTCTTTTCTAACATAATGATCAATTCCTCCATTTCTTCTGTTTCACATATTTGAAAACAAAGCATCATGACTGACACACTTTTTATTCCTAACTCCACATATGCAATCCACCACCAAATTCTGTTGAATCTCCTAAACATGTTTCTAATCTGAACATTCCTCTTCATTTGCCTCACGGCCATTTTTCTCAACATTACAAGTATCTCTCACCTAATTTCTGCCATTGTCTTCTAACTGATCTACGCTGTCCCCTGCATCCTCCTCCAATCCATTCTCTATACTGTGGCCACAATCATCTTTTTGAAATGCAGAAAAAAACAAAAATAAATAAAAACAACTACTTTCAATTAGTTTCCACAGTGTTTACGATAAAAGCAAAACTTAACCAGATTAATCAATCTCTCTAGCCTCATCTTTAACTGCTTCCCTTTTATAAAAGCCATAATACCTTTTACAATTCCCCACAGTCACTGTATCTTCCTCCTAGCACTGAACCTTTGCACATCCTATTCTTCGTAAAGCGATGTCCCCGTCTTCAACTGGTTCATGCCTACTCAATCATCACTTCTCTAGGAAACCTCTCTTGATTTTTCTGTTATGTCCTCTCACAACACTGTCTACTTTACTCTCTTACTAAAGAGATTTCCACTCCTCACTGTTGCAGTTTGACATTTGTTTGCCTATTCAATTAATGTCTGTCTCCTCCGATTGGACTTCCTGATTCCTGAGGGCAGACTCATGTCTGTATTGCATACCACTGTATCCCTCACCTAGCACTATCAGCACTTAAAAACATTTGGATAAAGACTAAGTACAAGAATATAAAAAGAGACAGCATTCAAGTTCAAGAACAAACTATGCTATAAAAACAGGTATATGGATCAGTGGAACAGAATAGGAAGCTCAGAAATAAATCCACACATCTCTGATCAATTAATTTATGACAAAGGAGCCAAGAATTTTCAAGGCAGAAAAGACAGGGTGTTTTTTCAATAAATAGTGTTGGGAAACCTGAACAGCAAAAGAATGAAACTGAACCCCTATCTTCCACCACATACAAAAATCAACACAAGATGGATTAAAAACTTGAACATAAGATTTAAAACCATAAAGCTCCTAGATGAAAACATAGGGATAAACATTGGTCTTGGCAATGACATATATATATACATACATAAATACATACATATACATACAGTAAAACCTTGGTTTGCGAGCATAATTTGTTCCAGAAACATGCTTGTAATCCAAAGCACTTGTATATCAAAGAGAATTTCCCCATAAGGAATAATGGAAACTCAGATGATTTGTTCCACAACTTAAAAATATTCATATAAAAATGATTACAATACTGTAAAATAATACAAAATAACAAAGAAACTACAAAATATAAAGAAAAATAAACAAATTAACCTGCACTTACCTTTGAAAACCTTCGTGGCTGGTGTGAGGGAGACGAGAGAGGAGGGTGATTGTGTAGGATGACTTTCACTGTCACTAACGGAATCACTGCTCTCTATTGGCTCAATGGAATCTTTTTCTTTTCGTGCAACCTTAACAAGGAACCTATTCAATGACACTTGCTTTTGCCTCCTTTTGAGGTTTCGCGGAAATGTGACATTGCACTGTTGTTAAACAGATTCGCACTGCTACAGCCTTATTCGGGTGGTGTTTTTCTACAAAATTTTGCACTGTTTCCCACATTTTACGCATCTCCCTAATCTAATTTGAAGTGAGAGATCCCTCCGCCTTTTTCTCCTCCTCCTGCAGACGAGATCTCCTCCATAGCCTCTTGCTGTTGCTCGCGATGCAGATCCATCAGTTTGTCGGTGGTCAGCTCCTGGCCAGGTTCCTCCACCAGCTCTTGAATGTCATCCTCATTCACCTCCAGTCCCTTGGTCTTCTCCAAGGACACAATTTCATCGACAACTGGCAGCTCCTGTTCATGAGCAAGCCCCTCTAAGTCATGTCCAAGAACACAATCAGGCCACAGTTTTCTCCAAACAGAATTGAGGGTTCTCTTGGTTACCCCACCCCAGGCTTTATCGATGATCTTGAGGCAGTTTACGATGTGGAAATGATTTTTTCCAAAACTCTCAGAGGGTAAGGTTTGTTCCTTCGATCACCTCGAAGCATCACTGAAATAATACTTTGGGTGTAAAGCTTTGTAAAGTTTGAAGTGACCTGCTGATCCATGGGCTGGAGGATTAGAGTGGTGTTGGGAGGAATGAACTTGACCTTAATGAGCTCGAATTCCTCCAGTAAGTCACCCTCAAAGCCTGGAGGATGAGCAGGAGCATTATCCATAACCAGCAAGGCTTTGAGTGGCAGATTCTTTTCTAAAAGGTATTTCTTCACTGAAGGATCGAAGACCTTGTTGATCCACTCAACGAACAAGATACAAGTGACCCAAGCCTTGCTGATGGAGCTCCATATAACATTTAACTGGCTATTCTGCACCTTGCATTTCTTGAAGGCTCATGGATTCTCAGAATGATACACAAGCAGGGGCTTGACTTTGAAATCCCTGCTTGCATTAGCACAAAACAAGAGGGTGAGATGGTCTTTCATGGGCTTGTGACAGAGCATTGCATTCTCTTCTTCTGTAATGTAGGTCCTCTTTGGCATCTTTTTCCAAAAAAGCCCCATCTCATCACAGTTAAAAACTTGCTCTGGCAGGTAACACTCAGAAACCATGAGGTTCTGGGACTCGGTAGCGAATGACTCAGCTGCCTTAGCGTCCGAACTTGCAGCCTCTCTGTGCCTAACAACACTATGGATGCCACTTCTCTTAAAGTCATCAAACCATCCCCTGCATTCCTTGAAGCCTTCCTCATTTTCTGTTGACATACCTAGCAGTTTACTTATGAGGTCGGTGTACAAGGCCTTTGCCTTCTCACAGATAAAGTTCTCGGTCACAGTATCACCTGCTAGTTGCTTCTCGTTTATCCAAACCAGAAGCAAATTTGACTCCTTTTGCTGCATCTAACCCCCTTATTTCTTCTTTCTTCTTTAATATTGCGCAAATGTTCAATGCAGACTTCTTATAAAATCTTGCAATTTCAGCACTCGCATACCTCATTCGTACTTCTCAATGATTTACTTCTTAACTTCCACCGTAATCATCTCCTTCTTCTTACTGCCTTTCTTTTCAACCTTTTTCTGCAAGGGGGCCATTGTATACACTCGCACAGATGTTGACTACAGAACAGTATTAATAAACTCTTGTCATATACTGTATTTAATGTAACTGGCAATAAGGCAGCAGAGGAAAGGGTCTATATCTGCAGGCAGCTTGACCTAGAATGAAGCAAAGCATTCCTAAGCTTAATTTTGTGTGGAAAAGCAAAGGACTGTCTATAGGTGCTTTAAAGTGACAAAAAATACACTAGTGCCAGATGTGGGCACCTTCTAATGTTCTGAAAAATCACCGATTTCTGCCAAACACTGTGGCCTGAGACTGAGCATTTAAGCATGGGAGATGATCACCCACAATCCTGCACAGAGAGAGAGAGAGAGAGAGAGAGAGAGAGAGAGAGAGAGAGAGAGAGAGAGAAGAACCATTGGCTCAGTTGTGATCATGTAATGTTTGGCATCACGTACTACTCGTATTGCTAGACATCGCTCATTTATCAAGTTAAAATTTATTAGAAATGTTTGTTCATCTTGTGGAACACTCGCAGAACAAGTTACTTGCAATCCAAGGTTTTACTATATATATATATAGTAATATATATAGTTAAATATATAGTAATATATACACACATATATATATATATATATATTTGCAGTTGACATAAAAAGTAAAGGCAACAAAAGGAAAAATCAACAAGTGGGATTACATCAAACTATAAAACTTCTGCACAGCAAAGAAAATCATCAACAAAATGAAAAGGCAACCGATTAAGTGGGAGAAAATATTTGCCAATCATATATCTGTTAAGAGGTTAATATTCAAAATATATAAAAAAACTCATACAATTAATAACAAAACAGAAACAATCTGATTTAAAAATGGACAAAGGAACTGAATAGACATTTCAAAGAAGACATATAAATGTCCAACAAATATATAAAAAAGTGCTCAACATCACTAATTATCATGGAAATGCAAATCAAAACCACAGTGAGATATCACCTCATACTTGTTAGCATGGCTAGTATCAAAAAGACAAGAGATGGGCCGGCCGAGTGGTGCGATGGTTAAGAACTGGCTTGGGACACCAGAGGGCCCCAGTTCGGATCCCACATATGAGGGCCAGTGACACTGCCCTCCACAGCTAAGATGCTGAACAACAGCTCAACCTGGAGCTGGGCTGCAGTGAGTCGCTGGCGGCGGTATAGGCTGCAGCCCCTGTGGCAGTGGGTTGCCATGGGCTACTGTGTGTAGCCAGCAGCCAGCAGCCACAGTGAGCGGCCGTCCAGAAGCCGGCGACTGATCTGCCTTGCCCGGGAAGAGCGCAATGATGGTGCCAACTTGCGTCAGTGAAGCAACGTCCTCCACAACTAGACTGAAGAACAAAACGACAGCAACTTGTCTGTTCCCCTTTCCCAATTCCCCAGCGCTGTTCCCATCCCCCCAATTCCCCAATAAAAAAATCTTTAAAAACAAAAAAGACAAGAGATAACACGCATGGGTGAGGATGTGGAGAAAAGGTGCACTGTTGTGGGAATGTAAGTTAATACAGCCACTACAGAAAAAACAGTATGGAGGCTTCTCAAAAATGTAAAAAACCAGAACTACCATATGATCTGGCAATTCCACTACTGGGAATACATATATCTGAAGGAAATGAAATTACTATCTCAAAAAAAATCTGTATCCCCATATTTATTGCAGCATAATTTATAATAGCCAAGATACAGAATCACCTGAAGTTTCCATCGATGAATAAATGGATAAAGAAAATGTTCTAATATTCAATGAAAGATTATTCAGCCATAAAAAAGGAAATCCTGCCATTTGAGACAGCATGGATAGACCTTGAAGGCATTATGCTAAATGAAATAAGTAAGACGCAGAGAGACAAATTCTGTATGGTCTCACCTACATGTGGAATCTGGAAACATAAAATAAAGCTGAACTCATAGATACAGAGAACAGATTGGTGGTTGTCAGAGGTAGAAGCTGGGAGGTTGGGGAAATGGGTAAAGGTGGCCAAAAGGTACAAACTTCCAGTTATAAGATAAATAAGTTCTGGGGATCTAAAGTATAGCATGGTGACTAAAGGTAAAAGCCCCCTAAGGCTTTTGTTATAATCTGGGAAATTAAAGCCACATTGTACTCTTATAATTAATCTTAATAACTACAAATTTTAAAATGCATCAAAATCTTACAATCTGAAGCACTATGGAATCCAGGAGCATTCAAATTAAGGAAACCTTGATTACAATAACCCAAGGCTTAACTCAGAGAACTTTCTTGGAATAACTCAAAAGGCCCTTAACCTAACAGGAAACACTGTCAAGTCAAAAATGAATAAGAAGCAAACATCAAACTGTTTATTATATTTCTACCATCATCCGCAGCCTCAGAGCACTAACTCACACACAGAAACAAAATATTGTGAAAAAAGGAAAGAACTCCTCAGGCCCTCAGTGAACAGGGGACAGGATTTAGACACATGCTGTTGTGTGGGCAGACAAGGGAGGAGAACAAATTGATGACAGAAAGGAAACAGGAAGCGGTCCCAACTGCCTCTGGTCTCTCAGCATTTTCATATTTAGATTCTTATATGTCACTTCAATTTGCATTGTTGTATACATCATAAATATCTGTGCTTCGTGTGTACTTTGCTTACCCAACTAGCTTGTAAACTTGAAGATCTCACAGGGATGAAAGAGGAAATGGCACAAATAAGAAGTGACAGAAGGTAAAAAGAATAAAGGGGAAAAAGATGTGTCACTGTGTGGGGACTTGACAGGGCTTTTGAATGGCCACTGCCTCATCTGAGTGAAGTATCTACCCTTTAGCTCTGTGCCAGGCTTACATTTTTGTCACTCCATGGTGAGGGATTTTTGTCCAATTCTGTCTTGCTCTTTTCTATTTTGCTCCCTTTGTACCCAAATAGACAATACTAGACTCATTCCCTAACACTGAGGCCATTGCTTTTCATCTGATGCAGCTGACGAGAAGCAATGTTATAATCAGAAGACTGGGAATTTTCCAACCACACAGGATGCAGGCTTGGCTTCTGTCTCTTTAATGATTTGCAATTTTTAGTAGCTACTACGTGGGTCCCTTGGGTTGCCCTTTATTTTAAGAAATACACTTTCCTTAAAGGCAATGCCACTCTTCTTTCTGGATAACATACTACCTGTTCTCCATTGCTATCTTCATGTTTAAAACATAGCCTATGGCACATATGATATGTACCTTATTTTCTATAGGGTACATTAACCCATGTTGCCAGTGTTT
Organism: Hipposideros armiger; assembly: GCF_001890085.2. Classification (NCBI taxonomy): domain Eukaryota; kingdom Metazoa; phylum Chordata; class Mammalia; order Chiroptera; family Hipposideridae; genus Hipposideros; species Hipposideros armiger. Next base: position 628,559 of record NW_017732216.1, read on the forward strand.
GATGGAGTAAACCTTAGATCCTCAGATATATAACAGTATACTTTACAGATCTAGGCAGAAGGTACAAAATCTTTGTCTAAAGCCAAGGTCAATGTGCACTCGTGCTAAGGTATGGCAAATGTCCTGTTGGGTTCCAAATTAGGTAAGTATTAAAAGTGGGGGAGGAGGACTCATTTTCAATAAGAACTGAGAAACAGAGTTCACTCATTACTACATTACTATTTTAATGAAAACTACCATTTACCAAACTCTTATCCTTTGGCAGGAACTATGCTAAGTGCTTTATACAAGTTATCTCATTTAATCATCAAAATAATGGTATATATGAAGGAGATACTATAATTATCTATATTTGTTATATAAGGAAACAAAAGCTTAGAGACTTAAAATAACTTGGCAAAGATTTTACACACACACACACACACACACACACACACACACACACACACAGACACACACGGTGCCAAAATAGGTATACACATTTTAAGAAAGGAAAAAACTGTATTAAAATTGTAATACTCAATATGTATCAATAACAAAAGATGAATACAGGTCATGTTCAACTTCTGCAATTACAAGAGGTGCTCAAAGTGGTTACTATTAGAGTAATTTTAATACAGTTTTTGTAAATGACAAAGCGAACATTAAAATCTGGACTACCTACTCCTAAGTTGTGTTGTTAAACATTGTTCTATACAGCTCTCCTTATTTCTCTTCACTGAACCCCACCCCACCCCATCCCCAATTTAAGTCAAGTTTTGTTTTGTTTTTCCTAGAAAACAGCAATGGGACTAGGGCATTGTAAAGTGGTGGTTGAGGAAGTCCTGGTCCATTGGTGGGCTATTTCAATCTCATGGTTTTATCTCTTGATAAGAAATGGAGGGGAGATAATAAATCCAGATTTGTTGGCTTTTGTTTTCATTCTTTCTCATTACTAGAAATGGAAATCATTCCTCTTAGGACCCAGTAATTTAGGGTAAGCATTATTATCATCATTTTCTGGATAGACTCAGAATTTACATGACAGACCCCAGGTGAAATTCATTTCTAGCCAGAAAAGAGCTAGAATTTACACCTAGGATTCCTCCCTCCAAATGCAGGTGTCCTAAGCATGTTTGTGTGAATGCGGCATGTCCAGCAGCCTCTTTGGGACCGTTACCTACCCTATACTAAATATATACATGGCCACTTTCATAAATTCCCCACAAACCTACTTTACTTCCTTTGTCTCCTGCTTCAGCAAAATGTACTACCACTCAGGTGTACATGTGAGACACCTGTATATCAATTTCAATTTTCTTCTGTCACTCATACTGCAATTGTCTTATAGCCACGCTGTTACCCAGTCATATCCGTTTTATGCCCAAAGAATAAAATTTACCATTTTCTTTCTATATCTACCCACACAACACTCTGTCTCCTCTGGGCTACTAGGATTGTCTCCTAACTTTTCTCTACCTTTTTTTTTTTTGTCTTATCCATCTTCACTTCATTCTTATGAAGCCAGAATTATCATTTCTAACACAAATATTGTCAGGCTATGAATGTCATGCCATCATTTTATTGAAAATACTCCAGTGTCTTTCCATGGTGCTTAGATAAAAATCAAAACCTCCAACATGGCTGACGAGGTCTTGTATAATCTGGTCCTTACCATATCTCCCACTTCATCCCTTAATCTCTGTACAACATTCCTGCTGGCATTTTTCCATTCCCTCAAACACTACAAAGCCCTTCACACAAGTTGCTTCTTCTGTCTGGATCACTCATGAACCTTCCACTTCAGAAATGGTGTTAATGCTCACTCTTTCTTCAGACCTCAACTCAGTTGTTACTTTCTCAAAGACAATTTCCCTGGCCTCTATTATATGCTCTCTTGCAAGACCATTGCAACTCTTATTACTTATCACTGTTGCAATTTTACATTTATTGGTAGAATTATTTGATTAATTTCTCTCTCCCTAACCAAGCAATACCTCTTTCTATGTACTTAGTATCATGCTGAGCACATGGTTGGCACAGAATACATATTGTTATGCTTACCATTTGTCTGAATGAGAAGGTTGTAGATTTTAGTCCGAATGCCCTCTGGATACAAAGTGAAGCTGCACTCATACTTCCCACTGAGTGAGGATGACATGTTTCTTAAGTGCAGAGTCCATTTTGTCACATTCCCAGGAGCTTCTGTGAAAGCCACCAGTGGCTCACAGGGAACCTCACTGGCACAGTGGAAGCCATATTCGGGATGATAAAGGGCAATGAGGTCCACCTTTTGGGTGATCTTGGACCATTGCATTTGCACCAAGAAGCTTTTCCTCTGTGTTTGGCAAGTCAGGTTGACATCAGAGCCAGGTAAAGCATAAATGTCTTCTGCACCGAATGCGCCTTCCCATATTCCTGAAAAGGAAGAACATGAGCCATCAGTATGCATGATTCACATGGAATGACTTTTAATTACAAACCTTGGTCACTGTGGTGAGGTGAGGGAGCAACTGAGGACTTTCTCCCTGGCTACCTTTGGGGTTGGAGAGAGCTTGTGTTTGATACAGATAGAGAAACACGAGACTCAATACATATGAGGAAGCATTTCCTGAAGTCCACTAGAGGAACTTACTGACTTCTGAATATTTATTTCTTTGTCAGTTGGTCTCTCCAAAAAATAATTTATGATCTCTGACAGCCTGTGAATAAAGTTAAGACTATTTAAAATTGAAACTCACCAGCAAACTTATTATGGCAACTATTCTTACATTTAACACAGTTGGATTTTTTTTATTTTGTTATGAATCAACGGCTGCATATAACACTCAAGTGATATTTTCTGAAACTGCAAAAATATTTATAAAGTGTGTATAGCAGTTTCTAAAAATATATGTTTACAAGAGGCTTTTACACATTGTCTTATTTAATCCTTCTCACATACCAAAGAGTGATGTTGTTAAGGCTGTCAAGGAGGAAACTGAGGCACAGATTAAGTGATTTGATTGAAGTCACACTCCAGTAAAAGAACATGAATTGGGCTGCTTACAGTCTGTGCTTTTTCTGTAACCTCATAACCTCCAAACTGCCTACCAAATTGGTTGAGAAAGGTAAGAAATTTGATATTCAATATATGAGGATTGAAAGGACATTCACTTCCATGTAGTTAGGGTTCATGAAGGGAGGAGAGAATACTTCAGATAAAGGTTCCACTAAAGATAAGCCATTGGTCAGCATCATCTGTAATCATTGCTTTGAAACATCAGACAGAAAAGGAGATTCCCATCGGCTCTCCAACCAAATGCCACAGGCACTTAAAATATGCTAAGCATTGAATCTTTGACATACCTTCAGTAGTGTAGGCCCCAGTTTTAGAATTAACATGGGATACTTTTATAGGACTAATATATTATTGCCACAAGTACCACAGACCCTCACAAAGGAAAAAGATAAAAAGATGACAAACAACTGAGAAGAAACAAGGCTCCCGAAGGTACTTCACAAATGGGAATTGTTACACTTCTATGGATGCAAAATTTTGGGTAGGCAGAGGTTAGTGCAGTTTAATGTCGTTCCCTGTGAGCTCTCCTTTGCCTGATAATATGCCTCTGATCTTATCTACAGCATTATATTCCAAAGTCTCCTTTGATTTAGAAATTCTCCTTAAAATCTTAGCAGCTATGTCTGAAAAACACAGTTAATTCTTAAGATGCTCAGGGTCACTATAATACCCTCATGCTGTGGGATACAAAACTAATCTTTCTGTTATTTTTGAACAGGCCCGTTAGGCATTGGATTCCACTGTCATAAGAACCCCATTTTGTCTCCCAGTTCTATACCTACATATGCCTCATTAAAATTCAACATATGTTCAACTCCCAAAGACATTAGTATTGGGAAGAGAAATGCTTGTTATATCCAAAAGGAAAAAAAAAAAAGATACTTGAAAGAGAGAAAAAGTTGAGTAAGGATCTCTGAGCACTGATGGCTTTGTGATTTATTTTTTTTGTTAGTATTCCAGAGTTGTTTTGACTATCATTTGGAGAGCATTTCATTTCCAAGAAGCAAAATTTCCCAATTACTTCCGAGATCCTCTTAGGAAGGAAATGGGTGAAAATCTCTCTGAGCAGTGGCACAAACCACCCATTCCCTTCTTGGTTTTAGTGTTTGTTAGTAATCATTTCTAGACTCTAACTGCCCTCCCACAGCTGCCACTTAAATACATAACTGAGAACCTTAGTAACAATATGCCTGTGGTGCTCAATTTCAGTGGCAGTCGCAGGCATTTTAAATGAACAGAGGCCCCACTTGCCCCCTAAAGCAGCCGATTTGACAAGAAAGGACAGCTGGAAGACTTACCTCTGACAAAATGTATCTGGATGATGGAATAGACAGCACAGTATGTCCATTTTTTCTCCATCGTCTCCCGAAGGCCTTACACCAGGATTTCCATCATGATCACAGAAGTCAATTGATGCCTTTAACTAAGCAAACTCCAGCCACCCTCTTCGTGCTGAAGAACCCTGAGTCTACCACATGCCTGGGTCTGTTTATCACTTGGCCAGACCCCAGGAAATGAAACGTAGACAGGAAAGTAATGTGGTTCAGAGCTCAGTATAACCTTCAACAGAACAATGTTGAAATTGTTCTCTGAAATCTTATGTATCACCTTTGTTAAAAAAAAACAACTTTGCAGTATCCAAAGATTCTCTCCTTCAGGATCTTTGTGTCAGTCAAGCTGCTTCTAAAATCCAAACAAAGGAAATTGTGCAGAGCAGTTCATAATGTGCTTTTTATACATTTCTTTTCAAGAGCACAAAGTCATTTAACAAATGTGAGCTTAGTGTCTTTTATAATAGTTTTTCTATTTAATTTTAAAATGTTTTCTTTGCAGAATTGCTCCAGGGTGAAAGAACAAAGAATTAACACAATTCAATTTTAATAAAACTAAAAACTAACAGAGGGAAGAGTCAGTTATCAGACCGAATTTTATTGTCTCCCTTTTTGCAGGGAGACTCACATTTCCTGGGGGGTGGAGAAGTGAGGGCTCTTTTTCAACCCCTTAGACTGGAAGTCAGGCAGGGAAGTCTCCCACCCTATTGGCTGGAGACCTTTTTTGATGATGGCAGAAGAGCTTCTGCCTCAGCCCAAAACCATATAGAGCAAATAGGTCAAAATCTCTAATTGAAAGGGGGGTGGGGGGAGACTTCACTGCTGTTGATGCCTTCATCTCTTCCCTCTTCCCTGTTCCTCCTAGAAATTCCAGGGATGGAATATAGAGCCAAAAACAGTCCAAGAGATACACCGGGAAGATTCTGATCTGTAGGTTGGTGTCATGTTACAAGCCTAGGGAAGCAATTTTGTTAGCTCTCTCCACTTCTTAAGAGTTAAGAGGAATTTACCTAAGTAGAAACCAATAAAAGTCTAAATTTGTTGAATTCTCTAAGAACAACAGCCCTGCCCTCTTGACACATTTAGAGGTCTCCTATCTTTTATTGCTTTCAAGTGAAGCAACTCTACAAAAATAAATAAATAATAAATAAATAAATAATAAATAAACAATAAAACAAATACCTCAAATTCAGAAAAAAAAGGAAATTGACATTTCTTTTCCAGAGCTAGACTCATTTTTAATGGAATCCTTGCCTCTCCCTGGGATTGGGCTGCCCAAGGGACCTGTTCAGTGGCTTCTGGGCAAATTGGCCTTCTCTGGGTGTTATTCAGGGCCCAGTTCATGGTTCTTATGCCTAGAAACCTCTGCAGCCTGGAGTTATCAAATTAGACTAGTTTTCCTTTGGGACCCACCCAGGCTGTTGGAGAGGAAAAATTTCAGTTGTCCACAGAATATGAATTGAACCTCCTGCAGCGGCAAGATCCAGGCAGCAGCCCCTCCATGGCTGTTTGCATGCAGCAGGTGGCAGCAACGCCCCGCAGACCATACTGCTATCCCAGGTGACGAGAATTTTTTTTGCCTCCACTGCTTTTCAATCCCAGTAGTATTTTGTAAAGGCCCTTTCAGCATGGGGATAGACATTCTCTATACTTAAAAATAACTCTTCTATGGAAGTCATGTCAATCTCTTCTATTATTCCTCCCGCTCACCAAATCCCAGTCGCACAGCATCTCTGCTGCCTTCTAGTCTGCTGCATTTAAGGAGAAAACAGAAGCAGCCAGTTTCACACACAAAAAGAAATCTTGGACTTCTTGAACTTCAGAGGCAAATTCAATTATTTACAAAGAGAAACAGGGGCACACATTATTTCTAGAGGTGAGCCATAATTGCGTGTTTTGGACAAACTTTTTATATGCTCCATCTAAACACTTACCCTCAACGAGAAAAGGGCATTTTCAGAAACAAGAAGTTGAACAAAATGGTACACTTAACTTTTGTGGTTTTCACAGAGGTTAATAACACAGATATTGCTGATTTGTCTTGGACTCCATTCTTTAACTACTGTACAAAAAAAATATGGAGTGCTATACTTTTGCACATGTTTCTTTCTCCTGATGTTTAGAAACCATGGATCTTTCAGTTAATGTTTCAGCTAATCAAAAAATATTTATTGAATGCCAACTCTTAAAGGATGGCAAAGAGCCGTAGTTCTAGGTAATTTTAAAATACAAATGATAAAACACATCCCTTGCCCTTTAGGCACTTACCGTTTTGCTGGGGAGAAAACATCCCTGTGCACCAAGAGAGCTGAGTAACATAATGCACAGAACCAAATGAGAAGACAGGACAGGGCGTTAGAAAAGGGGAGATCACCCAGGATCAAGTGTGCTAGGAACATCTGAAGTGTGGCATCTAAACGTGGTTTTATGTTATAGAAGTGAGTCTAGTGGAATCCATGAGGTGAATTTTCTCAGGCAGAGGAACCAGTAAGAATCAACACTTGGTAATATGTAAGTTCAAGGCTAATTCAGTGATTTGGCTGTTATCATTGAACAGAGACTTTACTGGGGGCTTGAGGCAGACAAAATTGTCCAAGGGGTCAGCTTAGACTGTGGAGGGCTTTGAAGTTTAGGCTATAGATTTTTTTTTCTTGTGTCAGAAAGAACTATAGAGTTTTCAACAAAAGAGCAACATATTTAAAAGTAACATTTTAAAAGGAAGGATGAATTAAGTGGACATGCATAGATTGAATAAAAGAAGGAAGGAAAGGGAGGCAGAAGACCTGTCAGGGATTTTATATTTCTTTAGGTCCCTGAGAATGAGAGCCTGCTGATTGGCAGTGGTTATGACAAAGTGCGATGGGGGCGTGAACATTGCAAGAAAGGGGAGGTAAGGCTTGTTGTCCAGTTGGACATGGAATCAAAATCTCCTCTGAAGTTTTATGCATCAGAATTAAGGAGAAAAGAAAAACCATAATAGAGCTGGATTCATGTTGGAACAGCCACTCTACCCAAGAAGCAATTGTCAAAGGATCAGGGAACTTTAGGCAGGAAGTGAGGGTGCAGCAGAAAGGCCCTGCCTTAACGAAAGTTGAAAGTTCCTCCTTTTGGTTTTCACTGAAATGTTATGAATTTTAAGAATTACCATTTATCCCTGCCCCAATTCCCCAATAAAATTTAAGAAAAAAAGAGTTGCCATTTAATCAAAGAGAAAGGAATTTCATGAGACTTTCAGCATAGCAATCTGTTTTATCACCATCATTTCCACCACGCTCAATTCCATCTATTAAAGACAGATTTTAATTTAATACATTCTTCCTTTCCAATGACAACATCAATGTCTGCTCATTACCAGAAAACATTTTAAAAGGTTAACAAAAAAAAATAAAAATCAGCTGGAAACCTAACCACTCAAAGGCTACAGTACTTACATTTTGTCTTACATGTTTCTAGACTTTTACAAAAATATGTACATGTGAAGAAAATTGATTTTACTATTTACCCTAACATGTGCTTTTTCCACGTCATAATATATTGTAGACATAAAACATATTACAAAACAAAGACCTGTTTATTTCCTTTAAAATAAAATATTTTATTGTATGGATACACAGAAACATAATTTTTAAGTAAGATAAACAGAAAACCTCTACCTAATGTTTTACTTTGAGAAATACAAACATAAAATTTAACTTAGTAAATTACAAATTATAATTAGTAATCTTTGAATATTTATTTTCACTGGCAAATTGAAATAAGGAGAGAGAGAAAGAGAGAGAGAGGGAGAGAGAGAGAGAGAGAGAGAGAGAGAGAGAGAGAGAGAGAGAGAGAGAATGAGACCTTGATTTTGCCAAAGTGCTGGGAAGCTAATATTGACTCAATAATAAATCAATAATGTGTTCTATAAAAATACATTTTTAAAACCATTAATATTTCTAGAGTTAACAGAGCCAGAATAAGAAGAAATATTTTAAATTCGATATTCTGCCTGCTTTCAAAACACTGAAATTTATTTAAAATATCTCTTCACATTCAGTGCAGAGAAGAACACCTCGAAAAACTGAGAAGTGTTGCAATTGATTTTAGGGCTTACAAAAAGGATAGTATGGAGCTAAATCACATACTGTGATCCTTTCCTAGGCAGCTGCAAAAATATTCTTAACCACATTGTATTTTTACAACTGTAGATTCACATAGAGATACTGTGTTTCTATACGTGGTAAAAACCATACCCTAGGTAAATTCCACAAAGAACTGAATCTGACCTTTTGCTAGTAATGCTCCCTCCATCCCCACCACCCCCCTCCCTGCTCTTTTCCCAATAATTTCCTTTTAAATGAAGTTCTGAGTGTGAAAACAAGAGGGAGGGAGGGGGAGAGAGAGAGAGAGAGAGAGAGAGAGAGAGAGAGAGAGAGAGAGAAAGAGCTGGCGTTCACTGGAGAGAGAAAAAGCAACGGCACTTCAGTATTTGTTACTTTTTGCCATGGCGTATGTAGCTCAGTACAACCTCAACTGTGATTAATGGCGTTTCCCTGGTAACTGAGAGCTCAACCAAATTCTTGGGAGAGGATTGTAACAGGGAAGGGAAATGAATAAGAAACTTAGTCCTCATTGCTGAACGTCTTCTTAAAATTCTTGTTTAACACTTCTGACTCAAAACCATGTAATGAACATTATTTCATTTTATTTGGTGATTGAAGATCCTACACAGATCAAGGACATTTTTCTGAACTTCAGACCCCAGAGTGACCATATTAATGTAGAGGATAGTTGTGAATAAAAACATACTTCTCTCCTCCCAAAAGGAAGTCTTAACTTTGGAAAGATTTGTCTTTCTTGTGGAAGAGTTAGAAACAGAAGCATGAGTATGTTCACACAGGAAGGATGTGTGTTTTCTGCCAAGACCTATAGAATGCTGGAGCCAGAAGGAACTGTATGGCTCATCTAGTGAGGAGAGAGACCAGAGACCTTCAGGTTACGGATGAAGAAAGTGAGCCCTGAGAACAGAAGTGTCTAGCCCCAGGTTAAAGAGCTTGTTATAAAGAATCCTATACTACTTGTTATATTGAGTCTTATATTACACTACTAAGTTATTCAGCTTAACAATATTCAACAGTTGAAACCAATTCTTCTTCAAATTAGAATGCAAACTGCCTCCAATATCTTGACAAATAAGAAACAACCTAGAAATCATACTTTTTTGTTTTTTTTTTTAATTTCCACGACATTTCTCTGTTTTATCCTGTACTTATATGTCATGGAAGAAACAACAGTGAGTGATTTTTATGTATATTTATATTTGTTCAAGAAGATTCTGTTTGTGTATTTGTTTGCTCACTTGCTTGCTTTTCAATTTAATGTCCTGGAGGGACACTGACCAACTTTCTGGGTGAAACCAGACACACTATTTTTTTTTTAATTGAAAGTATTGAATTCACCTCATTCTGGTATTATATAACTCAGCATCAATTTATTTTATATTCACAGTTCTTTAGCCATTTATTATGTATTTTCCCCCTTTGGTTTTGTTCAGAAAAGGCATGACCAGTCTCCTATTTACATCTCCAAACACTTTTCTGTTCTCTTTGTAGCCTCTCCTCTATTTTTCATACACACAGTCCAGTGGCTGAATGGGGAAGCTGCCTTAATTACCCAACACATAGCTGAAAAGGCCACGTTTCTAGGAGAACTAGATGAAGATGCAAACAAATGAGCAACAGAAAACACTGTGTGTGGAGAGTCTTCTTCAGCAAGCAAGAGGAAGACCCTCAAAGCTCTTTTTTCCCTAAAACAAAACCCTGCCTTGTTGCTTTTGAGAATCTCCTTGGAATTAGCAGTATTTGTATCAGTTTCACAGTCTAACCGTCATTATAGCACCACAGACCTTCAGAAGAATCAACTCCTTTATTTTATAAACGAAGAATCTGGTGCCCAATGAAGAGAAAGGATAAATCTGAAGTCAGAGAGTTATTTGGACTATAAATATTGAACTCAAAGATTTGGCTTTACCTTGAGCCATTTTTTTCCTCTATAAAGATTAATCATATCACAAGTGTTGCTATTTACATGACCATGAGTAAAGGACAACTAAACCAGGCTGAAATGTGAGTGCTGAGTTGTCAGGTAGACTCACTCCCCAGCAAAGTGATCCAGCCCCACACAGCAGCTCCACAGCACGTTACTCAAATGTGTGCCTCTGTGACAGAAAATTGCACAGAACAATGTATCTGAGACCCTGACAGTTACTTGTGAGAGGTGCAAACTGCAAATGTCAGTTCTGTAAATGTCTTGAGTTTAGAGAAATGTCCAAGTTCACATCTCTAGGGCATACACATGCTTGAGAGGAGCCCAGCGCTTCACTGCAGCTCGCCAGCCCCTGAGTGACCTGGTCGGCCTGCTCTCTCTCTGCCCTCCCCTGCCCCACACTCTCACTCACCGTAGTCCTGCCCCCTCTGTCCTTCCTGTCCCTCGGACTCCTTGTGTTCATTAAGCCCCAGGGTCTTGGTATTTGCCAGTTTCTCTGCTTAAAATACTCTTCCAAAGGCTTTTTACATGACTGGGTTATCTCATTCTAGGGTTGTTCAAGGGACCCCTCCTCTTTGAGGAGGTTCCTGAAACCCCAACTATCTAAGGGAGCCTCACCATGGATCTCTGTCACATTAAGAGTTGTATTTCCTTCATGGTGCTTATCACTATGAAAAGTCAGGTTGCTTATTTTCTTGTTGGTATATTGTCACTTTCCATTAGAATGTAAGTAAGCCCTGTGAGACAGGAACTTTGTGTATTAGTCACCTCCTACGCCTCCCCAAACATCCTCTCAAGCTGCCTTTTCACTCCAGCTGTTGTGGAGGCAACTAGCTGCTCACATGTACAACCTGAAGGCATCTCGCCTCAGCTTCCCTGAATGTCTCTCCCTTTCTGAGGTGGCACCTTCGGTGCAGAGACATAGTGCCCCATCCCTTCTGACATATGCATTACCCTGGAAATGCAAGGGAGTCAATACCCCATGGGGAACACGTGATCAATGAGGAGCAGAAGCTGCTGCATAAATCCCTTCTCTTCTGACACTCAGGTTGGTGATTCTAAGGCATGTTCTCAGTGGGCTCCTCAGTGGGCGCCCAGAAGGAGCCAGACACATTTATCCGCAGTGTGAGCTGCCTGATAATGAACCCCAGGCTTTCCTTCTTTGCCTGCTTTATTCTTTTCAATTTTCCATTCCTGCTCCAGAGAAAAATATCCCAAAGTAACTGTAAGCAGGCCCTTACCTCAGGCTGTAGTTTTGGGTGGAATATATGCTACGGATGTCTCCTTCATCATTGCTCTACCCCCCAGCCTCTAGAATGGTATTGGGCACATAATAGATACTGTATGAATACTTTTGGTGACACTCTCTTGATTAAGTAATATTGTTTCCCATCAAAAGGAACAATATAGGATACTCATTTCACAATGTCTACAAAATTGAAATAATCTAATCAAATAATTCTAAGTATAAGGCATATTCTTTATTCTGATGAGTTTCTCAACAAATATTGGGCTCCGCCTACATATCAGGCACTAGGATTGTTCTGAGAGACAAAGGTAAAGAGCTCTCCTCTCCCCTCATGCAATTTCAGCATTATCAAGGAGGGAGTGACCTCTGTAAGTACGAGTACCTCAAGGGCCACCACCAATTGGGACCTTTAGATCTCCTGTGAAGTATACAGGAATAAAGAAATTAGCAGCTCATAAGATAGCAGACAATACATACCTTGTCAAAGTGAATATAAAGTTTAAGACATTTCATGGCTGACTTGTCAAGGCTTAAATCAACTGTAGAAAATAAAGAAATTCTGTCATCTGAGCCTTGGAATTCAATAACAGTACTTGAAATAGAAATAAGGGTGACAAATCTACCTCTACCACCGATAATTTTTTTTTCTCTGAAAGCCAGAGAGTTAAAGGGTATATAATGCTGTAACTATGGGGAAATGAATATGATAAAATCTCGGTCTCTTACATATATGCACTTAATATTAAAAAATATCAGAAAAGCCACAATGCAACTTTTGCTGTCACTAGTGGCTTAGCATTCACTGTAGTTTTCGCTCCCTGAGCTGCACTACTCCAGACTTGGTAAGCCAATTTCATTCCAGCAGAAAACAGAAGGAACACTCAGAAGTGATAATTGAGTAGAGTTTAATATAGACTTTATATAAAGGTGTGGTATGGGATAGAAGGAACAACAAGGGATGGTTCTGAGGGCTAGAAATGCTGCGAAGCCATTGCCTTCCCCAGTTCTGAGGGGAAACGGGAGAGGGTCACCAGAGAGTAACTGTAGGGAGAAGGCTTCCTGACAGAATGTGACCTCCAGTATAGAAGTGCAGACAAGCCATGGCGACCCTCAGATAGGGAGCTGGGGGCATAAATATCTCCTTTCCCAGGAGGAGGAAGGAGAGTGATATTTATGTGCACCCATTTGCTGAAACCAGAGGTCAGGGACCTCATTTATACAGTCCATACAGCCTAGCTTCCCAGGTCAATGAACATGATGGATCAGGAGGGACAAACAGGCAATGTACAGCATACTAGCTATGTGTCCTCAGTTATTAGAATAGAAAAAGCCGCAGACTTTCCTTGCTGGCCAACCCGTACCAGGGCAGGGCTCGCCAATGAGTGCCCAGCCTCCTGGTGAGGAGGCACCTGAGAAACTACCAGTCAGAGAGTGTGCAGCAGGGTGATTGACTGGAGCCTGGTGAAGACCCTTTTCTTCCTTGGAGACGGGCTTAAAAAGGTGCCACTTCCTTTAGTCCTGCGCAGTATGAGGTATGTCCTCTCATGGGAAAGAGCTCCCCCTATTGGCAATGCCTGCAAGAGGCTCTCATGAGATCTCATGGAAGAAAATAGTTGAAATCAGGAAAGTTGTTTCATTTTGTTCTGCATATGGAATGACTTACACGTTCTTAGAGGACTTTTCTAACTCCTGTAGAAAAGTGCTTAGTTCTTGTTTTTAAAGACAGAAGGAGCAGCACCCCTCCGTTCCATTACATCCGTCATCTCGTTGTATGTGAAGACAACCAACAGTCACCGCTTAATCGATCTGCTCTTTTCATTAAGTCTCAACATTCCAGGTAGGACCAAAGTTCCTTTAAGAAAATATGAAAAACTGCCATTTTGACAATATGGGTGGATCTGTTAAGTGAAATAAGTCACATGGGAAAGGACAGAATCACATACTTTCACGCATGTGTGGGTATAAAACAAAGCATAACAAGCAAACCAACCAACCAACAAACAAACGAGCTCATTGACACAGAAAACAGTATAGTGGTTACCAGAGGGGAAGAGGGTGTGGGAGGAGGATGAAGACGGTAAAGGGAGTCAAATATACGGTGATGGAAGAATGCTAAATTTTGGGTGATGAGTACACAATGCAATATACAGATGATGTATTATAATACTGTACACTTGAAACTTATATAATCTTATTAACTAATGCCACCACCAATATATCTAATCAAAGAACAAAGCAATTGGGCAAACAAAACAAAACAAAAAACCAAAAAAATGGAGGAGAGTGAGCACTGGCATCAGCTTGAAACTCTTACTTGAGAAAATCCTTGGATTTTTCTAGCTAATCCTTTACCTTTATAATGTGGGAAGGAAGGCTGGTATGGGGCATATCAGGCCATGGAAATACTCCTATCACCTATTAGAAAGGGAAATGAATGCTTGAGAATAAGAAAACCAGAAATTGATTGGTTTCAAGGTAGGTAGTAGGACTCCATCACAAATTATGAATGGAGACTTTTTCATAAGTATCTATCCAGACTGTGTACAACACCACATGGTGGTGAATAGTGAGTGTCCGTGTAGTCCTAGATCCTGACATTGATCATCATGGTTTGTACTACATGCGTTGGCCAGAGATATTGGAGATTATGGGTTTTGAAAATATAATTTCTTATGTAGGGATTAAATGGTGTAACATATTGTATTGGTTTCTACAAACATGGTGGCTTAAAAATAGAAGAAATAGCAGAATTTTTTTCTCCCACAATTCTGGAGACAAGAAGTCCAAAATTACGATTCCAGCTGGGCTGTATTCCTCTGAAGACTTTAGGGGACAATCTGTTCATTGGCTCTTCAGCTTCTAGAGTCTATCAGCATTGTTCCAATCTCTGGCTCAGTCTTCACATGGCTTTCTTCTCCCTCTGTGTCATCTAATCTGTTTCTTATAAGGATATTAGTCACTTGGTTTAGGATGCACCCCCTTAAGCCAGAACGAACTCGTATTGAGATATTTAATTTAATTATATCTGCAAAGATCCTTCCCCTCCCCCCAAATTAGGTCACCTTTACAGGTACTGGAGGTTAGAATTTACACATCTCTTTTTGGGGGCCACTACTAAAGCCATAAAAAATGTCTTGAAGCAAAATAATCTCAGAGAACTAAGCATGCTATCAGCACTGAAAAAATTGGAGTCTTGGAGTTGACACTATGGTGTGTTGACCATCTCCCTCATTTGGGACCGAAGCACTCATTTTCCCTGCTGCTAATGGCCTATAGCAGAGTCACTGTCCAAGAATTTCCTTTATCTAAAGACAGCTGCCTTCCCATGTTTAAGCTTCCTTCCTGGGAACAGCCCACTTGTAATGAGAGGCTAATGAGGTGGAGGTACAAAAGGCGGCCCCTTGCCTCAATTTCGGTCAATTCTGAAGAGTCATCCAGCTCCAGAGCGCCCCTGGGGCATGGGCTGAGGCCTCTCTTGCAGATTTGTAACATGTCAACTTCTTCTTTCCCATCTTGCTTCCCTCATGCCCTTGGATGGGTTGTTCCCAAGAGCAGTCCCCAATAAGCCTCCTACAGGCAAATGTCACCACAGTGTCTGTTTCCTAGAGACCCTGCCCCAACATACATTCTGATATGAGCTAAACCATAGCTATTCTAAGTAGCTCAGAGGGAGTCTTTGGAGAACCATTTTCCCAATGGGCTGGGAGAGCCATTTGGATTATCAAAGGAGCATTTGGGTAAAAGAAGTCCTTATCCTCTGCTGTG
Organism: Hipposideros armiger; assembly: GCF_001890085.2. NCBI lineage: Eukaryota > Metazoa > Chordata > Mammalia > Chiroptera > Hipposideridae > Hipposideros > Hipposideros armiger. The sequence continues at coordinate 643,968 of NW_017732216.1, forward strand.
TGAGCTCTCTGCTCTATTATAATTCCTGTGATTAGAAACATGGGGTAAGAAGTGTAACACACACATGAGAAGGATGAAAAAAATTTTTTTTGTTACCTTTTTTTCAAATTATTTCTTATTGTGAAATACACATTTTTTAGAATTAGTTTCAGCTGTACAACACAGTGCAATAGTTATACTTTTTACCCCTTGAGGTGACAATCCCCCTCCTCCAATCCACCACCCCACTTCCCCCCAATATCATACATATCTATTACAATTCCCTTGACATACAATATTATACATCAGAATTATATTCCTCGAATATTGTAGTTACGTATTTATGCTGTCTCGTCCCTTCCCCTTCTCCCTCATCCCCTCCCCTTCCAACTAGTGAACACTAGTTTTTAAGCAGAGCAATGTTTTTCAAAAATTAGCCAGGAGGCTAAGCAGGTATTGAGTGTTCGTAAGAGAATTTAACCCAAAATCTTGTATTAAAAAAGGTTAGAGAATATGATTTGAAACAGAAAATGAAAGCACAAGAAATGGACATTGAGAACAGAAGTTAAGAAAAAAGTCTAGGTATGGAAAGAGAAAAAGAGAAATGAGCTCTTAGTGAGAAGTTGCCTGGGCGCAGAACAATGTCGGGCTGGAGCAAGCTTTCTACAGTGTTGGGTGTGACAGTGGAGAGTACAGAGTAGAGCGGGTGGTTCACACCACCACCACACAACCTTTCAAAGGATGTGGTTTCTTAATAATGACTGCTTTGGGGGGACAGGAAGTCGCATCCAGCCTGGCCTCCAGAAACTTCTTATCTACACTCCCAGTGGAAGGATTTGGTAGAAATGGATCAGAAATCTTTCCACGGGGGATTGATTTGCCAGGTTTGCATCTGACAAACATACCTAAACTTTTGCACGACAATAAAGAAAAATACCTGTATTAATTTGGAGCAGTTGAGTGTAGAACAGGGGCTCTGTGGTTAGATCTGCTGCAGTTCTTCGCTCTGTCATTTCCTGGCATCGTGACTTTAAACAAGATGCTTAACTTCTCTGAGCCGTATGTCCTGTCATCTGTAAAACAGTGGGTGTGATGATTGATGATCTATCAAGTGCCTGGCACCAAAGTAAACCCACTGCAAAATTCCTGTTATGAACACAAAATGCACAGTACTTTTTTTTTAAAGATTTTTATTGGGGAATTAGAGGATGAGAACAGCACTGGGGAATTGGGGGAAGGGGAACAGACAAGTTGTTGTCCTTTTGTTCTTCAGTCTAGTTGTGGAGGACATTGTTTCACTGGCCCAAGTTGGCACCATCATTGTGCTCTTCCTGGGTGAGGCAGATCAGTCGCTGACCTCTGGGCGGCCGCTCACGGCAGCTGCTGGCTGCTCTTGCTGGCTGCTGGCTACACACGGTAGCCCATGGCAACCCACTGCAGCAGGGGCTGCAACCTATGCCATCAATGGCAACTCACAGCAGCCCAGCTCCAGGATAAGCTGTTGTTCAGCATTTTAGCTGTAGAGGGCAGTGTCACTGGCCCTCATATGTGGGGCCCTCTGGTGCCCCAAGCCAGCTCTTAACCAAGGCGCCACTCGGCCGGCCCCACAGTACACTTTTTATTGTTGTTTTTCTAATGATAACAATAACCTTTTACCAAAATGTTAGTTTGCATTTATTGCCTAAATCTTTCCTTGATGAAAACAATTTGAATTTATTTTTTCCTACTTTTGTTAACTTCAGATTCAAAAGCACTGGAGAAAAGCGATCTTTGCTCTGGTTCATGCCATTCATCATTAACTGAAGCTCCCAGCTATGTTTTGAATCCCTAACACAGACAGTGATGTATGGAGGGAAATGCAGTCAAAAAGTGATTTTTCAGACGAGGGTTTGAGCTCATAACATGAACAATTTAGAAAATCACATTTTGCCTTAAAAGAGACATTGGGGAAATGAGAAAAGTGAGAGAGAACATTACAAGGTCATCTTTCTAAGCAATGTCATGTATAGGGTATGGTCAGGAACTTAGGGCTTGGATAGAAACAAACGTTAGTTTAAAATCTGGGATTCGCTAGCTATTATTTAAATGACCTTGGTCAAGTAACTTAATTTCTTTAGCCTCAGTTTTCTTACATATAAAATGAGGATGGTGATAGTACCTATCCTGCAAGGCTGCTATGAGAATTCACTGAGCTAGCATACGTGAAAGCACTTGGTACGGAGTCTGGATCACAGCATCACTAATAAAGCCACAATGATGTTCATAAAAAGAAGATGCAAAGGAGGGGAGACAAGAGGAGGAAGACTTTCTAGATATAGCTCTTCCCCAACTCAGTGATGTTGGATAAATAAGCCATTTAACTTTTCTCGGCTTGCATTTCCTCATTAGTAAAATAGTAAACTGCTAAAGATTACACAAATGAAAACAGCCTTCTAGTTCATTGATTCAAGACAAGTTTAATGGTCATTACTAAATGATTTTTAGAGATCCCGACATTACAGTAGTCTGCTTGGCCTGCAATTAAGTTATAAAGTATAAGATATCCATGAAATATACAAATGATAGGCCATATATAACATAAAAAATTACAATACATTATATGGATGAATACCTTAGTTCTGGCTATAACTAAGATGCAGCCTATAATCCCTTAATGCTCCCCCCCATACCCCTACCCACACCACCACCACCACTAAAAAAGCTTTTTCTCTGATCCTTAAAAATCAATGCTACAGTAAATTAATCATAGCTTGCCGTAGTGATTGGATTAATGGGAAGATCTTTCTAGGGCTTACAGTAAAGCCTAAAGTAAACAGCCACCCAATACACAGATGTACTGATTAGGGCATATAGACACTATAAAAATATTTACAATTCAATTAACAAATCTACTTAAAAGAAAAACTATTAAAATGGAAGAGGCTGAGATCTGAGATTCTCTATATCCTTTTACCTCCTTAGCAATTTTGCTCAAATCAAATTTAAGTTTTATTAAAACTATAGATTCAACGGAAGTCATAGACAAGTTGGCCAATGCACCTGCCCAGATGCTTCCTGGAATGGTGTAGGTTCTAAGTTATTTAACCTCAAGCAGATGAATGTTTACATTTCCCTCAAAGTCATTTGTGAATTTAACTTAGCCCCAGATTATTCAAGTTTTTTAAAGTTTCTTCAGCAGAGGAAGTTTGTAACACCTTGATAGAAAGGAGGAGATACCTAAGAAACTCAGTCTCCATGAATTTACATGATTCAAAACATTAGGCATAAAGGTTCAGGAAATGATGAGTCAATATGTACTCAGAAGTGATCCCAATGTTCTGATTTATCATGTTTTTTTTCCCCACAAAGCAGGTGACAAAATGGGAATAAAGCAAAATGAATCTATTCTTATTAGATTGGGGCCACAATCTAATATTGGGTTTAGATATTGAATTTCCTGACAGCTTCCTGTATTGTCTGCTTATTGCTTTCAAGGGAGCTAGCAACGGCCTGGGATAAAAGTGTGTCTAGGATCTGAGACATCTTAAATGGATGACACAATTTCCCTGGGCTCTGCTGCCAGCGGAGTTCCCTAAGCAAGTTAGTGTTTATGCGTCGGTAATATTTGGGGGCTCACTGGAAACCAGACAGGATGATTCTTGCCTAGAATAATGATGCCATAAAAGAAAGTGGGAACACAAAGATGAATCCTGTTACTGATGATATTTACTCAGGTTTAGTACTGTCTATCTGAGTGAGGAGCTTTCTTTCTTTTGGTTGAGAAAGACTCAAGGGTTCTTTCTGTACTGGTTTCCTTTCCTTTCAGGTTTTTATTGACTGTCCTTGCCTCTGATATCTCCCTTATACCCAATTGTGGGATATTCCTCTTTCCCGTATCAAATGTGACATATGCGCCCAAATCCACATGTTGTAGTGCTGGTTCTTTAATATTTTCTGACATGATTTGTTTGGCTCAAGACCTCAGTGAGGCAAAATAAGAAAGCACTCTATAGATAAGCATGATATCGGGGGTGGGAGAGCAATAGATGGGGGAGAGGGGTTGTTACTTTGTGAGGGTGAAAAGGGTAACTATTGCATTGTTCTGTACACCTGAAACTAACAATAAAAAAAAAAAGAACTTGGAGCATGTACAAAAAAAAACAACAACACTCTCTTCTCTGAGACACACTTGAGCCTTGGTCTGACTTTTCCTCTTAAAAATGTAAGTCTTATAGTAGATCCTGAGGTTTGCTGATGGGTCAAAGACCAAGAATATTTTCTATTAATTAAAAAAACAAACAAACAAAAAACAGAAAAAAAATGACATTACCTGACACAGTAGTAGAGAAAGAGCAGACAAACTTAAATCAGAACAAAACCTGAAAATTAGTAGTGTTTTATTAAAATGGAAGTACATGGGCTAGAAGTGGTGGGTGGATGGGAAGATGGGGAGAGGTGAGAGAGGGGGCACACCACCACCTACTCAGAAGATGCCTTCATCTTCTAGAAGCTCCATCCAGGAGTGCTGGACCTCCTGGCACAAGCAACTGACTAATCTCTCTGCCCAGCAGTGGCTTGTAAGAAGACCAAAGTCAGTCTTGTACCTACTCCACTGGGACTCCATTGCTGTCTCAGCAACACACCAATGAACTGACTGGCTTAAGGGTTCACCTTGCTGAAATGGAACATTGACTTTTTCCTATGCCAACTCCCCACGCTCATAGGGTGGGGCTCCTGGAAACTTGTTCTGGCTCTGTGGGCAAATCAAGGGCAAAAGTTTTCCGCTCCCATCCCCCACTCCTACATATTTTTGTGGACATCCCTTCATATTCTTTGTAGACAATTCAACTTTCCATTCTATAATATTAGTTTTCCTAAAGTTCTGTTGTCTTTCTTCTTCTCTGACTACTTTTCTTGCTCTGTTTCTCAGTATTAAGTTCAAGTAGGCAGTGGCAGATGAATAGTGTGCAGAGGCTGAACTTCAAGGTGGGAGGTAGAGAGATAGAAGATTCTTTTGAGAAAAAAAGCAGAGTTGGAGGTAGCAGGAGAGGGAAGCAGGTAAGTGTTTAGGATAGGATTTTTGGTAATGTAGCATTTATTTTAGGCTGAGGGCAAAGCAGAAAATAAAGAGGAAGAGACTAGTAATTCAAGAAAGGGAAAAATTTACAGGAAAGTGTCTGGGATTAAAAGCCAAGATAGAGAGCACAGGTGGACTGATCAGACTGAAAAGGAAAAGCAAGGTCATTCTGTTTTGACAGGGAAAGGCATTATGGTTAGAAATTATGGTAAAATTGGGATGCGGAGAGTAAGAAAATTAAAAAAACAAACAAACAAACAAACAAAAACCTTCAGTTTTGAGCCCTTAACCTTGAATGCAAATAGAAGGTGGGTCATTTGTTGAAAACCAGTGAGAGGAGCCCTGAGGAAAATGAAGCAGGAAGATTTGGGTTATCAACTGGGTGGATGGTGACAGGAGGTCAAAAGGATTCCTGAGTAGAAATTAGAATGTGGCTCAAGGTGACAGGTTGACTTTGAACTGGAATCAACAATATTTTATGGCAGGGAGCAGAAAAGGAGAATGTGTGACAGGTGGTTGAAGCGTGGCAAGGTGATGACGTCAGGAGGTTCAGAGGCCCAGGTACAAAAGGAAGAGAGAAGACAATTAAATTTGTTGACTATGGGGTATATAGGCAGAAATGGAAGCTGAAAAACTGGGCAAAGAATAAGAAGAACATGAGAGTTGGAGGGGAGAAGAGAAGGAAGTAAGGAGAAGGTCAATTTTCCCTTATATTGTTCATCATTCCCACTGGTTTATAATTTGGGCCCCATTTCACTAATAGAGTTACAAACAAACAAAACAACAAAAAAACAAGGACCTGAATAATATCCAATTTAAAACTTAGCTATTCCTTATCCAATCAGCTCATCATTGTACAATCTAACATCAATATATATGGGAAAATGAACTTTGTTAGAAGGAGACTACATGCTGTATTGAGTGAGGTGAGGAGAAAAAGGGTTATGGCTTCAGTCTAAGATCAGCAAACTGGGAACCACAGCCCTTTGACTTGGGGGCCAGGGAGTCAGGGATGATCCTTAGATGAAACTGAATGCCACAGAACAACCTTTGCCTATACTACTTTGCCATGTTGTGTCTTATAGGTATATGGCATTGAGGTAAAGAAATGGTTACAAAATTCTGTCTAACCTCTGGTCCAGGATCATGCAAGTGCTCAATTAGGAACCAAGAACTGGGATTCTGTGGAGAAGGGGGAGGGAAATTGTCTGATTAGATCAAGAAAGTTCACATCCAAATACAAATGGTGCCAGACCTTGACTGTCTCTGTCTTTGGGCACCTGCCAAGTTTCATCCCAGGAGGTCTTTATTTTCTTTTAAGAGATCAAAAATCAATCACTTAATTCTTGGTGAGGTTAAGGTGGAAGATTAGAGGGGATTAGAGTCAATTATAAACACAGTCCCTTTTGCCATGCTTCCTGGGGACGAACAGAAGCTTGTCAGACCTCTCATTAATGCAATTATTCTCACAAGCCTGCGATACCGCATCTGCTTTATCTATGGGCCATACATGGTCTATACTGAAACCAAACCAAAGAAATTAAGAACAGGAAATAAAGTACCTGAAAAATTTCACAGCCCCAGATTGGAAGGACTCTGCCTACAGTCAAGAAAGATAGGTAGATAGATAGCTAGAGAGCTAGATAGATAGCTAGATAGATAGGTAGATAGACCGATAGACAGACAGACAGATAGATGAATGTTTATCTTGGATCAGGACTATTAGCTTCTGGAATTGACCAATCTAAATATTGACACGAGAGCAACACTTTCTAAGCTAGAAGAAGTAATGGAAACAATGGTGGTAGTGTTGGGAGATGACAGGAAACTGAATACTAAGTACATGATAGAATGTCAGGGGCCAGGAGGCAGCTGAGCCTGGAAATACTGGTGCCTCCTAAACACATGAAAAGGCTTGGCTTCGGTGTTGTGGTGAATGTGGTGAACGGCACATCTGCCCAACTGGCTCCTCTGCCAGAGTAAAGTCCACATGAGGCATTTCTGTTACTCAAAAGAATGGCTAAGTGGTTCACAGATGTCTTGTTTAAATGTTTGCCAGGTGCAAAATGTGAACTGGAGTTTGATAACCTAAAGTCCTTACTGTGTGACCTCAGAGTCATTTCAAGCTGTTTTCTCATCTTTTATGAATGTTTACTGAGCTAATAACACCTTTACATATATATATTTTTTAATATTTCAGGTCTTTATAGTGATGCTTCATTTTTAAAGAATATTTCATGTTTCATTTCATAAAATGGGAGAGAATTATGCTTAAAATTCTCAAAATTGGTATTTTAGTCTTACAGAAAGGCAGAAAATGCAAAGTCATGACTCCCTGTGCTACTCCAATCCAATGTCCCAGAAAAAACTTAAAATTTTTCATTAGCATGTATGGTATTAATTTCTTCCTCTGCTAGTACAGTGGGCTCAGCTATGTTTGCCTTGGGATTTTAAACTTGGGATTTCTGCTGGCATTTACATGATTAAAAACACAACGTTAATTTTGCCTTAATATTTAGCTATGCTTTATTTTTATTTTTCCTCTTTAACAAAGAAGAGTTAGTGAGAGGAGAAAGGGGGCAGGGAGGACATTCATTTGGTAACTCAGTCAGAGACTGAGGTGCTCTGTAAGCCTCATGGAGGACGCTGAAGGAAAGCATGAAATGAAGGGCCGATAGCAGGGCTCGTACGTGTTGCTACCCACAGTCATTGTCCACTGAAGTGGTCTGGCTGGTTAATTTACAGGCAAGAGCCTCTTCCCCCTGTAGGATTATAATAGACATTAAGCTATCAACAGCACTGGATTTAGAATCACAAAACCTGAACTTGAGCCCTATTTCTGTCATTTACTAACTCTGTAAACTTAGGCAAATTATTTTGCCCTCTGAGTCTGCTTTCTTATCTGGAATGAGAATTCTCCAGTGTCTTCTAACTAGAACAGGGATTTTCCTAGATTTTTAGAGGGGTCAGATGAACTCACAAAAACAGCAGCACCCAAGACAATGCCTGGTGCATGGTACACACTGAATAAATATTAGGCTTCTTTTTTCTTCTTTTCCATTTTCATTAATAAAGGATGGCTTTTGAGAAATTGTTTCTGGCAGTCACATTTCTAACTACTTAGAACACTGACAGAGACAATATCTAGGTAGATCACTTTATAACAATTTTCAAAGCATTATCAATCATACACAACCCCAGTGATAAGGGGTTGGATCTTGGCAATCTTCTAGTCCAATTCCCTCATTTTATAGAAATGGAAATAGGCCCAGAGAGATTAAGTAAGACAGCCAAGGTCACACAGGTACATGGCAGCACAGCCAGGACTTGAAGCCTGGTCTCCTGACCCTATTATCATTATGATACTAGGCAAAAAAAAAAACTTTGTGTGGTCAGGGTGCCCGTGAAATCTGAGGTGCAGGGATGTTTGCAAGTTTTCAGTCAGCTCACTAACCTTAGCAAGTGGTTCAATCTGGCATGCCCTCAAATCACAAGAGAAAAAGGAGCAGTGAATCTGACCAACAGATGAATACTTTCATGAATTTATGCAGGGGTTGAGAACTAACACAGAAGCTAACCTAAAGCTGGACTCTTACACTTACCCCATGGCCCACACTGGTCTGACTGCCTGTGTCCTAAACAGCTCTAACCGTCGGTGTCAAATGACAGTCTAGACATGAAGGATGGCATCAAAATAGACTTGGAGGACTTCCAAGTTTAGCTTACACCATCTTTTCCCCCAGGCACATCTTCTTCAGATTGATCTCATAGCCAAATGTTTAAAGGCAGACAGTGTCATGTGGCCCACCTCAGGACATACCCACCCAGCTCTGCTGGTGGGCTGTACGGGATTTTGATTGAGGCCATTTGGGGAGAACTTTTACAGCATCAGTTTTCAGAGGTCAGTCTAAAGACCTGTGCCAGGCTGGCTGGCTGCGAGTCTAGAGAATCCTCTGGAGAGCAAGCTTTAAGACATAGAGAGCCCCAGGCCTCTCCCTGGAGATCCACTTTCAGTCAGTCTGTGGTGGAACTTGGGCATTTCTAGTTTTCAGAAGAGCCTTAAATCCTTTAATACGCAACTATCACACTAACTCAGGGTAGGAGCATTTGGAAGAGATAGCAGGGATTTGCACAAAAGGCATGTGGGAAGGCTTCTAAGGCAAGTGCCTCCCCTGATGTAAAAGATGATAGCTAAGTATCCTCGCTCACACTACTCTACCAGAAGCTGCTCTTCCCTCCACAGTAAAGCTGAATCTCCTGCCCCCTAGAATCGAGGCACACACCTTGAGTATACTGTGCTTAGTATTTCCCTCTGCCTTGTGGGGGTACCTGTCTGCTCCCTTCGTAGGGAGTAGTGAGTTCCTTGAGTTGAGAACGGACACTGTGTGTATCCTTCGTAACCTGTGTACCTAGTACTACTGCTGGCACATAGTAGGAATGCAGTAAATGTTGAAAACATGAATTAAATACAACCTCCTTGCTATCAGGAAATGGCATCACCTCAGCTTTGGCTTTAGGGAAAAAAGGATGTTGACATGCTTGGGAAAAACCTCATGTCACTGAGAAATCTGTGATTTATTTTTCCAGGGAACTAGCAGACTCAATCCCTGAGCAAAATCAATTTCCATGAGACAAATCCTAACCTGACAAGTGATGTAAACACCCACAGTGTCACTTCAGGAGATGAGCCATGTAGCCCCTGGGCCTTGCACATAGCTTCGATGATTCTAAGAGTGATTCAGGCAGTGGCTTTTAAACAAACACAGATGCTGATCTGGGAAGCGAAATGAGGTTAAAAGCTGGTGAAACCACAGTCTACAATAAATCAGCCCTTAAATCAATGGGGATACTTCGGGAAGCGTGTCATCTTCTGAAGCAAATTCATCTTCAGCTGCTCTGAATTAATTTTGGGATTTATAAAGTTGGAGTGGAGGAATGAGAAAACAATTAAAGTGTCAGCTTATGCTGGCACCCAAAGAACTTAAGTGCATGGGCATGAGTTACTTGCCATGCCCAAGAGACAGTTCTGCTTTTTATTGAAAATAAGAATAGTAAGGTTCTTGGCTGAGCCTAAAATCTATTCCTTTTGGCGATGGCTCAGGCAAGGCTGGCTAACTCTGACCAACTCAGAAGTGGATCCACCAGGAGTTTATGGGACTAAGAGTAATCTTGGTGAGAATTCATCTCTGGGCAGGAGACAGGCAGGCTTGGCTTTGCAGTGAAGCCCCAAGCTCAAGAGACAGTGGGAATTCGGTATACATCTTGGAGTCTCGACTTCACATTTGTCTCCTTAGTCCTTATGAACTCATAGCTTCGTCTATGGAGGGGAAAGGAATAGGGTGAGGATAGGGTGGCATGCAGTTCATAAGTATGGAAATAACTACAGAGTGCGTATGAAGCTGCACCTAGTCCAGGCTGAAATGTAATAACGTTACTTCTTTATCTTTCCAGCATCACATGAGTAGAGAAACTTAGTCCACAGCTACTCTAATGGAAATCTATCCTCTCCAAAGTTTTGAGCCTCCCCAAATTCCTGGAATTTTGCATCCTAACAGAATTCTCCCATCTGCACAGTCTTGTCCTGTCCTCCCTGGTCCATCAGCCTCCTCTCTCCTCTGCATGGAACACTCACACTATGCAATTGATATCGCATATCCCTCTGCCGCATGCCCCCTACCCTCAACCTGGAGATGTGGTTATTTATTTATTTTTATTGCTTTTCTCAAACAATCCACTTAGATTTTGTCCTTTATCTCTTCAGAGAGGAGGGAGGCAAAGAAGTTAAGTGGAAATAAAAAGAAAGGAAAAAAGCTGGGAACATCTGTGTGTTAATTTTATCGCATCACAGCTGTTTCAATAAAAAACCCTGTAGAGCTTGCGACCCCAACCACCTTTTTCTGATGGCTCACGAAAGGGATGAACACAAGGTCGAGGGAATGGATCTTTACAGCTTCCCACAGCGCCCCACACAGCTTTGGCCAGGATTCCTTGACAGCCCACAGGCAAGAGCAGCCCCAGTGCAGGTGATGGCAGCCAGAGTAAGTGGCGGCGGTGTACTGAGATGATAGTGACATATTGCGGCAGTAGCACCTAACAGCATGCTGTGAAAGCAGCAGTACCAGGGTGAGGCCAGGGCCATGCCCAGTGGCAGCACTAGGGCCCTGTGGAGGCCCATGATGATACCCATGAAAGCAGTGGTACCCTGTGAGAGAGAGAGTCACTGGGGGCTCCCCCAGCTGATGCAGGGCACCTTCACAGGGGTCCACAGGCACTGGAGGGTTTGCCAGCAGGCATCCCTGAGTGAGTCTGGAGCAGAGCAAAAAAAAAGGGCACATGCCTTTTGGTTAATGAAGGCCTTCTGTGAAGCACATGTGAGATACCACTTAGAAGCTGGGGGATCGGTGTGGGAGCTGATGATACTATAGTAGCAGATAGCAGCAAGAGTCGGTGAAAAACGGCTGTTTAATGTCACTGGAATTCCCTTGTTTTATGCCCTTTGAAAGAGTAACACAAATCCAGGAGTGGGGATGTATGACTTGAAGGCACCTAGATTACTATGACAAAAAGTGGCATCAGTGTGCAATTCAACCTGACATACTGGTATCCAGGTTTTCAAAGCAAAATCTAGGCAGTTCCTCTTTTTAATATGAATTATTGTTTGGAAGTCCCCAGGAATCTGTGATCAGAAGCCCTATATTATATGTATGTTCACTCTCTGGTTCACTGTTCTCTTATATGTAGGATCTGGAATATATCCCCTCAATATACTCATAGACTCATGAAAGTATGCTTGTAGTCTTCAGGCTGAGTGCTCGGAAAATAGATGGGATCATTATAGTGTTTGTATTGTAAAAAATATAATCAAGAATAGGCTTCTAGTATTAACCTACATTTCCTTGGCTAAGGATGGATGGATGGGTGGATGGATGGATGGATGGATGGATGGATGGATGGATGGATGGATGGCAGGATGTTCAAATGGGGACTAATTTGCTTTAATACTCCATAAGATCTATAATATAGCTAGGAGCACCATGATGTTTCTTTGGTCATTGGAAAGGTGTTCCCTTACTTTTCATTCTTTATGCATCACTGACCCTACTACATAAAGGAAAAATATTTGACTAGAATCAACATGAACCCTCAAACATGTCCCTTCACTTCTTCTCATCCTAAATTCCTCATTTATATAATAAGAGAATTGGATTAAATCCTCACTTAAATCCCTTTTAGCTCTAAATTTCTATGATTCTGCTTTTCTTCTGTTTGTTTTATATTGGGTAGAGCAATGGTTTCCCAACTTTTTAAACCAGGGGTGTCTTTAATCAATATGGTATATGGATTGACTGTAACCTATTAAACAAATATAAGCAGGTCTGTGGATGAATTGTGGGTGGAAGGCAGATTTTAGAGTTCCTTGGTGCTCTCCCCATCCTTCAGGCTGCCCTTGAACATTCCACAGAGGCCAATTTATAAACCATTGTGCTAGAGAAGTGGGCACTAAAGCACTAGAAACTAACAAGGTGCATTTGAAGTGGTGAATTAAAAGCCAAATCTTGAATGCATCCATAGTTTGGAGTGCTATTGGTTCTGGTTAGTTCAGGAGTCATCTAGGAAGAATATCAAAATTTCAGAGAGAAGCCCTATAGGAGAGGGAGCTGAGTCCACAAAACACCAATGTTCTGTCCTCTACGATTTCAAGGCCAAGTTCTTTAAAAGTTTTGCGTAAACGTCACACTCCTTGAAAAATGAAGACACAAAGAGGGGAGCATCCCTGGAGGAGTTTCGGGCAGACAACCTTACATCAGACTCAGGGGAAGAAAAATGCATTTTAAAATTTATCGAGTAGCGTGATGCAATGACACATCAATAACAAGTGCCTGTGGCCACATTTTTAAATGATGGCTTGGAATTCATCCCCATTGCCCTCCTGCCTCCCTTTCAAAATAAATGGCAAATAAGGTTGAATGAGAAATGTCATCTATACTTTTCCCATTCTTCTTCCATCCAATTCAGAAATGGAAATTATGTTGATGTTTTATTTTGGTCATCTTTTGTTAGACTCCTAACTGCAATCCATCCTGTTCTCTAAAAATATTAGCAATTCCTTTTGACCTAGTAAAAGACAGTGAGTTTCAAATTGACTCGCTGACGGCGTCAGTGATAGACTATGGTAGTTTGCAGCTATTTTAGGTAAAGCCGGCTCTTGACATAACTCTGATGGATGGTAGTAAAGCACACAATGGGCAAGAGGAAAAGAAGGCAATGAGAAAAAGTAATCATGGTATTTTCCCCACCTTCTTCTCTCATCTACCTCCCCACAAGAGAACGGTATGTCAGAAAGACCTTCACTAAGAAATTTATAATTGTTCCTTTATTTAGCACAGCTCAAGGCTGTAACCAACTGTATTATCAGGAACTGTGCAGGAAAACTTTTTGAAATAGTCATTGAAAGTAAAGGATAGAGAATAGAAAACACAAAACTTTTCCTGCAAATGAGAGGTACCATCCCCTCATCCCTCATCTAGCCTTAATTTATTTCATCTCATCTTCAGCTTTGTTTAAATAGAGTAGGATGGTATTAACTTAGATTTTAGGCATAAGTTTCTCCTTAGTGAAAAATAAAAATTAAAGATTTAGCTGCATAATTTTTCACTATATATTTTTCTATTTATTTATCCAAACATTAAGAATTTATGAGGTTCCTATATACTAAGCACTATTAAATGCTGGAGAGAAAAAAAAATGAGTAAAAATGATTCTTCCCCTCAAAAAACTCATGGTTTGATTTTTCTGTATTGAAATCACAGCCTGGGTGTAGATGGAGAAGTCTAAACAGAATTCATGGTCCTTAACAGGAAGCTTAAAGGGAAACCAAAATAAGTTGGGACGAATAGGAGGAATACAGGCAGAGAAATATCAGCTAATTCTTAGTTTTCTATTATAGCTCAGTTACTTATCATTATACTATATCTTCTAACTGGCAATTATTTATTTTTCTGAAGGCAATTTGCATATATTAATTTTCTATCTTCTTACATTGTTATTTTATTATTTGTATTAGTTTTATCATTGATTTCTTTGAGTTTTATATGTATTTTATCATAGTCCCTCAAGAAACATGTAGTTTTGTTTCTCCTTTTCCAATTTTCATGTCTCAAATAACTGTCTCTTGTCTAATTTTATCAGTTAATACCTGTAATATGGTATTAAACAATGGAAGAGATAGTGGGCATCTTAAGTTATTCCTGATCCTAGTAGCACTACTTCTATTGGGTTGTCGGAAAAGTCATGACGCATTTTTGCAACGGAAAACATAGAAAAAATACATCATGAGTTTTCCAACAGCCCAATAGTTTCCTTATTAAGTAAAAATATGACTTTAGAAGTGAGTTATATATACTTTGTGTTAAAAAAGAATCTATTTTTATTTTATTGAGTATATATTTTTAAAATCAGGAATGGTGTCAAATTTTGTCAAAGGCCTTTTTAGTATCTATAGAAATAATCGTTTATTATTTCTCCTTAGCTATAAATGGTAGTGAATTACATTAATAGATTTCCTAATATTAAAAAATCTTGGAATAATTCACTTTATCATGGTGTATTTTATTAACATACCATTGGAATCTGTTTGCTGGTGTTCTATGTAGAATTTTGGCATCAATATTCCAAAATGGAATTGGGTTTTAAGTTTTCTTTTTATATTTTATGTGACTTAAGCATCACTATTATACTTGCTTCATTAAAGAAATTTGAAATTCCTCTTCTTTTTCGATGCTCAGGAGCAAGAATGCTGAATACCCCTGAGAAAAATGTCTGGATCTGGTACTTCTTGTAGAGTAATTCTATCATAGCTCATTGATTTTTCCTGTGAAAAATTTTCTGCTTAAGCCTTTTATCTCAACTGAAGTCAATTTTGGTATACTGTATTTTCATAGGCAGCTGTCTATTTCATTTAATTTTTCAAAGATATTTGCATAGAGATGTACAGAACAGTCTCTCATAACTTTTAAAATTTGCTGTTTCAAAATTTATTTTCCCCATATTATTTCTTATTGTATGTGTCTGTGTTGTCTCCTCATTTTCTGTGTTTGATTAGCTAGTGGCATGCCTATTTTGTTAACTTTTCCCAAGAACCAGCATTTTGATTTATTATTTTTACCATTTTTTTGCTTCCTATTTAGTTGATTTCTAGTTCTAGGCTTTATTTTTTTTCTTCTCCCCCTCCACCTGAATTGGAAATTCATTTATTTTCAGTTTAAAACTTTTATTTATGTATTATAAGTGTGTAGAACTATGCATTTTCCTCTGATCACTGTTTTAATTGTATCTCAATTTTTTTTAAGTAAAAGTTTATGAATAGAGTGTTTCCTGAGTTTTTGTTTGTATCAAATTATTTTTATATAGGTTTGATACTTAGTAGGTAGGCTGCCTATACATAAACCCTTGGCTCACATTTTCTTTTCTTGAGTTTCTTAAAATTGTTCTCCCACTGTTTTCTTGCTTGTGTTTTTATTTCCATTGTAAGCAACTTGGACTTTTTGTGTGGATCCCAGATTACTTCTATGTATTTAATAGGTTTATTAGACTAGTCTTAAGAGTTGACAATTTTGGGTCATTTTCTCCATGTACACAATGAGCCTTTTCAATGAGAGATCCAAATTATTTACAAAAATTTTCTTGTATTACAGATTAAATATTAATTCTCATGTCCATTTCTCTGTTTCTGTTTTTCAGAAGTCAAATTTACTTGTTGTATATGTGTCTAAACTTCTTTCATAGTTTCCATATTATTTTCCCTGTGGTATTTTTTTATCCTTTTCTTTAAATTTTCCGTTTTCTTAATTCTCTTTATATTTCCAGGGAAATCCACTTTCTCGTGGTGGCTTTGACATTATTTTCCTATATAAAATTATTTTGCCCTTTTCTTCAATTTTTCTCCTAGGTTTTATTTATTCTTCATCATATCTCACTTTGTTTATTTAATTCTGCTTTTCTGATTTAATTTTTTTTTCTTCCTGTAAAATACTTAAAGATATTTAATTCAGGGTGAGGGAACTGTTTTACATAGCTTTGGGGGGAGAATTTTCACCAGGAGAAATGTTTTCTTCTTATTTTTCCTTGTAGCAGTTTTTGTATGGATAGTGTCAGACATTTTTATTCATTGTGAAATGTCTTTTATTTTGTTTCTTACCAATCATAATGTGAGTGGGTGAACTATTTGGAGCTTTCCTATTTTTCTGGCTCCAAGAGGGCTTTCATCTGTAGGTACAGAGATGAAAAAAATTTTTTTTAATTAATGGCATATTTTGAGGATAGAGGATAGGCTGATGTGTTTTCTAATTTGGGGATTCTCTTGTTTCTATGTGAGTCTTAATTTCTATTGCCTGCTTCCTTCTTTCCTTTTATCTCCAAGCCTCCAACGAATGTCTCTCCTACCCACATTGCCTCTGCTCCCCTAGAAATGGCATCTTACTAAGCTTGCCAAAATTTATCCTTTACCCTTTAAGCCATTTCCTTTTGATTCCTCAGTAGCTGTGCTCTGATCCATTTGGACTCAGGCCTGTTCTAAGCATTTTCACATCCAGATGGGTTCTCTCTTTTATGGGGGTGATTTTATCTGTGTTCTGCCATGCTATCTTCTCATTTATATTGTTTTCCCATGCATCTTTACTACGGTGTGACTAGAGCTGGCTTAGGAATATTTTGGAATATTTATTCCCCACTTACACATATAATTTGATGCATTGCACTCTGTCTCCTAGTTATGCTGTAAGAATGAGCAGTGGGCGGATTTATTTCCTCTCCATGTGGATCTGTATGCGTTTCGACAATATATGGAGATTTGGATGAGGAAACTGCAACTGACCTACAGGAACCCAAAAGTCTGTAACTATATCCTTAATTGCCTCTTTGATCCAGTGGTTTTAAAGAATTTTTTGTTCTATTTCCAATTGACAGAAGGTGTTTCTTTATTTAAAATTTTATTTATTGTCATAAGGTAGTTTTAAATAAAGTCACAGATGGACATTTGACATGAAACTTAAATTTTGTTTGTTTCAGTGTTAATGATAATCTTCTTATACCATGATTTTCCTCATTCTTTAATTCTTTATTTTATTTACCTCATTTAGTTAAAATATCTTCAAATAGATTTCTCAGGCACAGTAGATAAGTGGTATATTTTCTGAGCCACTGCATACCTAAAAGCTTGTTTTTTCTGTTGCCTTCACATGTAATGATCACATTTTCTGACTCAAATTCTTGGGTCACAACATTTTTCATTGTTTTGTGGTTGTCTTGTGTTCAGTGTCAAAGGAGTTTAAGGTGTGTCTGGTACTTTTCCTTTGTTGCCTGGAGTTTAAGTATCAATGTTATACTCACTTGTTAAAAGAATTTAGTAGATTTCCTTTTTATTCTATTTTAGTAAACATTTTAAGCAGCATTGAAGTTGTCCTTTCCTTAGAGCTTTAATAGAATTCCCTTGTGAAACCATCAGGGACTAGAACATTTTTAAAAGATTAGCTATTTGATATCTTTCTCTATTTCCTTTATGGTAATTGATCTGTTCAGATTTTCTTTTTTTAGGTCAATGTTAGGTATTTATGACTGCCAGGAAAATCACTCATTTCATCAAGGTCCTAAAACATAGCCTCTTAAAGCTGATAAAATACTTCTTATAGTTATTATAATTATTTTGTAAATTTGTGCTATCACCATTTTACTTAATTTAGTTTTCTATCAGTCTATCTATTTTATTATTTTAGTTTTTGTTATCAAAGAATTAGCCCTTAGGTTTATTAGTTCTACCAATCTCTGATTTCTAGATCATTAATTCCTATTCATTTACTTAGGGTAGTGACTTTTATTATTTGCAATTCTTTTTTCTGATTTATTAATTAAACTCTTAATTTCTACATTGTCTGGGCTTACAAGTCCCACGCAGTCATGCATCGCTTAATGACAAGGATATGTTCTGAGAAATGCATCATTTGGTGATTTCGTTGTTGTGCTAATATTATAGAGTGCACTTAACACAAACCTACATGTTATAGCCTATTACACACCTAGGCTAGCTGCTCCACAGCTACAAAGCTGTACAGCATTTGACTGTACTGAATACTGTAGGCAACTGTAACACAATGATATCTGTGTATATAAACATATCTAAACACAGAAAAGGTACAGTAAAAATATGGTATAAAAGATAAAAGTGGCACACCTGTATAGGGCACTTACCATGAATGGAGCTTACAGGACTGGAAGTTGCTCTGGGTGAGTCACTGAATGAATGGTGAGTGAATGTGAAGGCCTCAGACATGACTGTAGACACTGTAGACTTTATAAACACTGTACATTCAGGCTACAATAAATTAAAAAATATTTTTCTTCAGTAGTAAATTAACCTTAGCTTACGGTAACTTTTTTACTTTATAAACTTTTTATTTTATTTTTTACTTTTTGACTCTTTTGCAATAACATTTAGCTTAAAACACAAACACATTGTACACAGCTGTACAAAAATATTATCTTTCTTTATATCCTTATTCTATAAGCTTTTTTCTGTTTTTAAAATTTTTAACTTTTTTTCTTTTACTTTTTAAACATTTTTGTTAAAAACTAAGAGACAAGCACGCACATTAGCCTAGGCCTAGACACAAGGTCAGGAGCGTCAATACCACTGTTTCCACCTTCCCATCTTGCCCTGCTGGGAGGTCTTCAGGGGCAATAACTCACATGGCGCTGTCATCTCCTATGACCACAGGGCCTTCTTCTGGAAGACCTCCTCAAGGACCTGCTGAGGCTCTTTATGAGGAGTTGTCACTCTTTTCAGAAATATGTCCATGGTGGTTTGCTTGGTTTGTTTCCTTTCTTTTTTTTTTTCAATCATAGATTTGCTTGTAAGTAGATAATGCACCATGAACATTCCTTTCCATTAATGAAACCTTTGGTGTTGGAGTCCATGTTTTCAGACTATTTAAGGAGCTTGTTGAGGTCTGAAAAAGGTTCTGCTAAACACTTCACTGAGAATTGTTTTTTTTGGGGGGTGGGTCTTCTTTTTCATCTCCTGCAGTTCCCTTTTCTCTCGCCTCTTCTTCAGCTCTTCCAGTTCCTATTCCTTATTAGTCAGTTCCTCAGGAACTGCCTAGAAGCTCCCCAGTGTCATCCTCATCCACACCCAGGTTAAAGCTGTTTGCCCTCTCAACCTCAGCCTCGCTGATTTTTGCAACCTCCTCGTCCTTGGAAAGTCCTTTAGAGTCATGGACTTTTGAGTATCTTCTTCCAGGTTCCATTCATACACTCCATGGTGACATTATCTGCAGCACAAGCAAGGTTCTTGATGCAGTCACAGATGTTGCAGTCATTCCAGAATTGCATCAGTGTCTTCCTCACTTGTAGCAATAGCCTGGGCAAAGGTACTCCTCGGGTAATAGGCCTTAAAAGCTGCTGTAACTCCGGATTCATTGAGGAGGAAACACCACTTGGATATTGGGAACAAGATCACCAATAAAAGAAGGATGTCCAGAAGCATTATCAACAATAAGTTAAATATTGAAAGGTATGTTATTCTCCAAACAGTACTTCTCCATTTCACTGGCTCAGCAACGCAGGCGGGTGTCTTGGAGGAGGAGCTGGGTCATCCATGCCTTCTTATTACTCCTGCAGTCCACGGGCAGTGTGTGCTTATTGATATGCTCGCAGGCCCTGGGTTCTCACTGTGCCAGATCACAAAGGGTTTCAGTGTGTAGCCTGCAACAGTGCCCCAAGCAAGACAGTTATCCTATCTTTAAAGGCCTTGAAACCTGGCGTTGATTTAACCTCCTTATGGATGACAGTCCTTTCAGGCATCCGTTTCCAGAATAGGGAGATTTCATCCATATTGAATATTTGCTCTGGCAAGTAATTTTCCTCCATCATCAGCTTATCTAGAGTTTCTAAAATTTCTTCAGCTGCCTTCCCATCAGCCCTCACAGACTCACCACTCACTTTTACCTTATGTAATGAATAACGATTCTTGAGTCATTAAAGCCACCTAGGGCTAGCAGTAAATTCAACATCATAGTCAGGTCCAGCCTTTTCTTTCAACATTGCAAACAAAGTTTTTGCTTTGGCTGTGACCCTTATGGTGCTAAGAGGGATATGCTTTTGTGCCTGAATCTTCCATCCAGATCTTTAGAAGTTTCTCCATGTCTGACATAGGTCCTTCTTGAATTTAAATGAGTCTCATCTTCAATGAAACAGATCCTTTGATAGCTTCCACCACTTTGTTCTTGTTCTTCAAGATCATAGCTATGGTGGGATGGACATGCCTGACTGCTGAGCAATAACCATCACTGATTTTCCATCTTCACAGTCCTTAATCACTTTTCATTTTGTTTCCAGGCTGATCACTCAATGTGGCCTCTTGCTGTCAACATTATCAGTGGATTTTGTATGCTTAAGGACCATAATGAACAAAACAACATGAGATTAAATCAAGCACAAGAGAAATGATGCAATCACGAGACAGTCTGAAGCTGCTGCTGGCATAACATGACATGCTGTTTCAGGGTAGTTTTTTAAAAATATGTAGAAAGAGTACGCTCTAAAATAACAATAAAAAATATAGTATAGTAAATACATAACCAGTCATTTACTATCAAGTATTATGTGCTGTACATAATTATATGTGCTATATTTTTATATGACTGTTAATGCAGTGGGTTTGTTTACACCAGCATCACCACAAACACGTAATACATTGTGCTATCATTTACAACTGCTACGATGTCACAAGGCAATAGGAATTTTTCCATGCCATTATAATCTTATGGGACCACCGTTGCATATGCAAAATGTCATTATGCAGTGCATGACTGTATTATAGTCTATAAGCATTATTCCCATATTTGCATTAGTTTCAGATCTATAGCTAAATGAATCAAATGCTGACAGACCTCTTTATGTAGGGTCTGCGTTTATATCTTGGTTAGCTAAAATTTTTATTGGGTCTTTAAGTGTCTTCAAGATAGGCTCAAGGAATCTTAGACTTAGCATGTTCCAAATTGTTTGTCTGCTACCCTTATATATTAAGGACAGATTAGTTAGGTATAAAATCCTTGGATCACACTTTCTTCCCTTGAGGATTTTATAGCACTTTTAAAGTTAAAAGTTGCTTTGAGAAAGTCTAAAGTGAATTTTATTTTTTCCCCATAACAGACAACTGGCTTTCAGTGATCAAAGTCTTCCCCTCTTCTCTTTGAAGATAATAATTTTACCAGAGTATATTTCTTAATTTGATGATTGTTTAAACATTTTTCACAAGGCATGGTGTACCCATACAAACTATAGATTAACATTTTAAAAACTTTTTGACAACATTATAAATATATTTAAATATCTTCTGTCCCATTATTTCATATCTCTTTTTTATGTGTGGGGGATATAGAGGGAGATACAAATTTTATTTATATTGGATTTCCTTTGTCTATTTTCCATATAGGTAATCTTTCTAATATTTTTTTAATCTATTTTTATTTCATTTTATTCCTTTTCCTCAAATCTATCATTTGTTTCCTTTACTGTGTTTTCAGCAATTTCTAATATTCTGCTTCTAATGTGTCCTTTAGAAGCAGAATATTATGATTTTAAATATTTTTTGTTTCCTTTTTCATGGTGAAAGCTAATTTTATTTACTTTTGTTGCTATCATTCCCTAGCTTCTCACTTATTTTAGAGAAATTATTCAAAGACAATTAAGGTTCTGATTTTTTATTTTTATGGGAGTATATTTGCCCATAGTTATTTGTTCTATCAAACATTTTTAGAATTAGTATATTTTATGTATGTTTTTTCCATATTCCTTTCGTATGTTTATATGCAATAGCTTTATAATGATCCTGTGTTAGTTCTTTTGATTTTATTACTATACATATTTGAGTGAAGTTAGCATGTCCTGGACCTGATATTCACTTTAAAGCTTCCTATGGGTTAAGGACTGAGGCTATGTTCAAGCTTGTAGAAATTCTCCTTATGACACAGAATTGTGTGCGTGTGTGTGAGTGTGAGTGTGTGAGTGTGTATGACTTTTTTTTTTTTAAGATTTTATTGGGGAATTGGGGGAGGGGAGCAGCGTTGGGGAATCAGGGAAGGGCAATAGACAAATTGCTCTTTTGTTCTTCAGTCTAGTTATGGAGGACGTCGCTCTCTGGCCCATGTTGGTATTATCATTGCGCTCTTCCCGGGTGAGGCAATCAGTCGCCAGTCACTGGTTTTCCACTCAAGGCGGCTCATGGCAGCTCAAGCTAGCTGCCACCCACTCATGGTAGCTTACAGCATCCCAATGCAGCCCTGCTGCAGCCTACGCCACTGCTGGCGACTCACAGCAGCCCAGCTCCAGGTCAAGCTATTGTTCATCATCTTAGCTGTAGAGGGCGCAACGTCACTGGCCCTCAATGTGGGATCCAAACCGCGGCCCTACTGCTCAGAGCTGGTGCTCCCAAGTGAGCTCTTAACCAGCTGAGCCACTCGGCCAGCCCATGTGTATGACTTCTTTTTATTTTCACTTTCCCTAAATCACTGGAATTGACCTGGAAGGTGGCTCACAATATACACAGTCTTTTAATCCCATGCCTTACTGATAGTCATCTTCCAGTAAATATGGCTTCACTTTGTGATTTCTTACTTAACCTTGATTTCCCTGTTGCTTGCAAAATTGTGGCAAAGCAAATCCAGAGAAGTGATTGATAGCAGACAATATTTCCATTTTCATTATTCCAAACCAGAGCTCATTAGTTAGGGATGCCAATTACTTTGGAGATCTATGCTCTGACAGCTTTGTCTGACATTTACAGATATGCGCCTATGTCCTAGATTTCTTCTGTAATGCTATTAGACCTTTGCTATATTAAGTAGTTCTTTCTCAGACATTTTAGTAAGCTATAGCTGTTTCCCGGTTTTGTTGCATGTGGAGATAGTATTCTTGTTGCTCATTTTCTTTGTGTGGCATCTAAGAGTGGAAAGGAGAAGCCACTATCTTTTACAGCCATTTTAACATGGAAAGTACTTTCCTTTTGCAATATTTTGAGGATTTAAACTAGAGGCTTCTAAAACTTTCATTGGTTTATTATAGAAAATCATATTAAAAATTTTTTCCTCATGAATATTCACAACAATGCTCTCTTTACTACTGCCTAATGTTGGTCTTTTTTCTGTGCTGCCTACAATGGACACATAAATGAAGTTTTAGGATTTGATATCAGATAAGATTGTTAGTATGTTTGAGGTCTCCACCACCATCTCCTGGGGATCTGGAAAATTGTTTCTCTTAACTGTAAACTTTAAGTTTTGTCCTATCTCAATTTATTATTGTTAGAAGGCAGAATTTTATGGAAGTTTCTTGGATCTTTACTTGCTCTGTCAGGTTCTCTTATTAAACAATGGATTATGATGTGATTTATAACATTTCAAACAGTGGGATTACATGAAATACCACAGCTTCCAAGCTGCACTTCTAACAGTCTTCTTGTTCCTGCCCAGGTTTGGAGGCAAAACATCCTATATTTTATCAAGTCTCTTCTTACCTCTATTTATTTCCTTCTGTGCTGTGTTTTGGGAATGATGACAATAAAAAAAATATAATAGGGAGAAATGTGGAGGAGGTGAGACCTTGGCTCTATTAATGGAGCTACAAAATTAATTCTTCTGGGTTGGAAAATGACCACCTGTTTTTCTCATCAGTTCATCTTCATTGTTTCAGGATTAAACACTTACAGAGAAGGAGCATCAGTCTTTTCTAACCTAGGTTCATCTGGCCTGTGCTGGTTCAGAGATTAGAGCATGTGTTGTGCAGTTCCAAAATATATTTCTTGAATTCATCTCATGGTTGATGCAATTAGTTGAGCTTACACTCAGATTTGGCATGTGGTCTTCCCTTATCTTGAGGTTACAATGATGTTGCTAGCATTTTTTTTAAGGTTTTTGTGTTTTCCTGGGTATTTTAATGGGAAGTTTGGAGAGATGTCATAAGCATGTCAAGCCTGCCACCATATTAACTTCCACATTCACACAATGAAACCACACCTTAAGTGTCTTGAGAGTAGGAATTCACCTATCATCCTCAGGGCTCTTTATTGAATAAGTGCCCAATAGACATGTTTTGATTTGGAAATGAATAAAATCAAAGTTAAGTTGTCCTTGGTTTTTACTTTAATATATTAATTATAAAGTTTATATTATCCTAGTACTGAATACTATGAGTACATGAAAGTGATAAAATTCATGTTAAAAATACAACTATATTTCAGATTTTTGTTAACTTGTCCAAATCTTACTGTAGTTGAAATTTCCTTTTTTTAAGGAAAACCTGACTTGTAAATAATTGGGACTTTTAAAGACTTGGAAATTGTGCGCTTATTAACTACAAATAAAGTTTCCTTTGGTTCACTCTACCAAATTCCTCATAGCATATGGCAAAATATTCAGCTCGGTCATATAATTAGTCAGTTATTTACAAAATTTCCACTATTATCAAGAGACACATATGGGTTAATGGAGTGCCCAAATCATACAGCTCATTCCAGGAATTATTTGCTTTACCTATCAGTATCTTTGCTTCTTAGAGTCATGATGAAAGCTAATATTAGAGGGTCTACTGTAGGCCATCATACACATTCTTTAATATCATCAGATGCTATACCTAGATTGTAAGCGTCCTTTACTTATAACTACCTAAGACAAGGGCTATCTGTTTTTTTGTGTGTTTTTTTGTAATGACTACTAGACACAGAGAAGTACTGTAAGGCCCAACCTAGAAGCATGCTCTAAAGATAGATTATGGAATTTAGAGTCAGAGAACCTGAATTTGAGTTTCTCGCTCTGCCATTTATGATGTATATGACTTTGGACATGCCTTTTATTCTCTCTTATGCTCAGAGGGTGAGTAAATGAAGAAATGTATTTAAATAGGCCTGATAAACTATAAATATGCTATAAAGCAATAAGCTACATTGATTGTGTGTAGCTGCTCCTCAGATGGATATCAACTATCTGTGATCAGAGCCAGGTCAACTGAACAGCTGACTGGGACATTAAAATGTTACCTATAGTAGAATGGAAAAAGACGGAGAGAGGTTTATTTACAATAACGCCTGGATGGGAAGAGATGGGACTGGGAGGAATAGTCTGATAAGCCATTAGGGTGAAGGAGCAGACAGATGATGCCTAAATTGGTTTCTAAGGAGAATCAAGCAAGATAACGCCAGCCTTTTGCTGAATCATGAGTTAGAAAAATATCAGTTTTAAGGGTTAGCATGTTCACGGGACGTGGAGTAGAGTGTGGGAATGGAGTCAATGGAATTGTAATAGATAAGTATGATATCGGGGGTGGGAGGGCAGTAGATGGGGGGAGGGGGGTTGTTACTTTGTGAGGGTGAAAAGGATAACTATTGCATTGTTCTGTACACCTGAAACTAACAATAAAAAAATAAAAAAGGATTAGTATGTGAACAGATGAACAGACTACCTGGGACATGCACAGGATGTTATCAGGTCTTCATCATGGTACCATTTAACTGCATAGTACCATGAGAGCTGCAGTAAATGAGAGACAAATGTTTTCAGTGTTAAGTTCTCTAAGTTCTCTATCTTCTGGCATTACTTGTTCTGACTTAGATCTCTGAGGTTCAGTTTGTAGCTTACTGATCAAACTCTGCCTTTCAGGTTTCTTACGAAGTTACAGCTCTTGAAATATCCAGTGGTGGCTTCCTGCTTGATTCATTATTAATGAGGTTTTCACAGCCTCTCTGAGCTGGGGCCAAACGTCTATGTTGGTAGGCCTGGACAGCTCCTAGGAATTATTCATCTGCTTTTCAGGGATTGGTTGCCGGACATGCTGATTATTTTGCCTTATGGGTTACCCGTGATACTCATAGGTAGAAGTACAGACCAGAGTAGATGCCACTGTTTGGGACTAAACATTGGGTTTTTTTGTTTTTCTTTTTTTATTACAACCCAAAAGATATTTTATAAAGGCTGACAGTATTATTTTAGTTTCCCTGAAAGTTGTTTTGATTCTGTGGGCCTCAGAGCAAGCCCTTTAGAGAACAGAAACTATTTGTTTATACAGTCAGGCTTTGAGGATGATTTATTATATATTCATCCGAGAAAACTGCAACTCAGGCAATTCAGGACTTTTAACTTTTTTTAAAAAAAACTTTCGACAGCAGTGGGATATGTTTCCAGACAAAAGCAATGTCACTTGATGAACAATCCACTTGTTATTTATCTTTCTGCTTTTTTGGTTACAATGCTAGGTCAGCCAAGGACATCTCCAAACGGGTCCTATTATCAATGGAAATTAAACAGTGTACAGCACAGAATATGTTCTCTTCAATTATAATTTCAAATGAGATAGAAAATGGTTCAATAACCCTGGAGCTGATATCTGATTTAAAATATTTTTCTACATATAATTTAATTTAATCTTTGTCTTGTATGAAATTTATAAATTATCAAAAATATATAAAATAGATGCTGGGATTAATTTGCTTGATGAAAGATGATCCTTTTGGCTTGCTTATGGTTTGGAAAGCCCCTCAGGACTCTGACCTTTTTTTGTCCATGTCTTAAGTCAGTTGGGAGTCTATATGTAAGTACACAGAAAGGTAAAGCCAAAAAGTGGAATATAAACAATTTAAATGTGATCCTATTATTGTCTTGCTTAAAATCACTTTAAGGCTCATTCAAGTCTTCCAGAAAAAAATCCAAATTCCTTCATATGGCATACACACCTTCCATGATGAGACCCTTGATCACTTCTATAACTTAATTATTGACTACCCCTTCCCAACATCCCCTCCAAAATACATGTATGTGCACGCACACACTGGAACACATGCACATCCCTAACTGTGATTATAGTTTTACTATATAATTCTATCTGGATCTTTATATTACTTACACAAAACCAAAGCAACCCAGCCCAAGGCACTGTCTCTAAACCTACAAAATTAACAAACAGAAGACAGCTCCAGTGCTGAAATCCTTAGAGGAGAGACAGTTAATTTACATTGAAATAGCATTTGCTATTGAGCGATATGTGATGGGGAGTTAAACAATGGATGGTTAATGTATAGCCTATTGATGATTAGAGATAGCTTGAATTTGGGTTGTAAATCAAGCATTTATGAGGTATGTGACCTTGGCCAATGTAACATCTCTCAGCTTCAGTTTCCTTGCCTAAAATATGTGCCCAGCTAGAATACTGTAAAATCAGGGAAGTACTAGGGTTTCTTTCCCACTGACTGGATTCGTTAAGGAGAGAATTACCTTGGGGGGATGGGGGTGGCAGAGGACAGGGATGGCAGTGAAAAACAGAGAACTGGATGAGCAACTTCATGTATTTGGAGAACTTGGAGTCTGGCTGTGCACCCATGAGAATTTTTTTAAAACTTCAAAGAGCAGAGGCAGTCAGAAAATGGGAATCAGAGCCAAGGGTTGAAAACCAAGTCAGGTCTTAACTTACTGGGAGGGAACAGGGTAACTATCACATGGAAGTGGGTGGTGGCTGGGGATAAAGTTGGAAGGGGCTGTGACTTGCCACAGATCAGCTCAGACAATAAAAATGCATTAACTCACAGGGTGATTGTGAGCATAGGCTATTAAAAGTCATGTAATTTGAAGCATTTTAAAAAACTGTAAAGCCTTAACAAATATTACTATTTTTATCTTATGGTATCATAAAGATGAAACAACTGCAAAAAAGCTTGTCAAGATTAACCCCATCAGGGAGCAACCCAACAGCTGTCCTTCCTTTTACCCAGGGGAACATGCACTTGGCATTCATGGAAAACTTGCCTTTGCCTCTCCTCATGTGTCTGACACTCTATCAGACTCAGGGCATTCACCTTCCACTTTGATCTCTGGGTGCTTTTAGTGAATCCTCCAATTCCCAACCATAAAGGTTGATGTGAAAGCCAGGGCTTCAGGCATTTTTCATCAAGAAATCTCTCAACTCCTGCTACCTAAAGTTAAAAAATGTATTTCCAAAAGGCAAAGTTATTTTTTTCCTTCTCTCCTATTTGTTGAGTGCTTTGTCCTGGTGGGCTGCTGTGCTTACATTCCATTACCATAAATTCAATTGTTGGAGAATTTGTTCTCAATTATTTTTGCCCTCTGGATACAATACTACATTTAGAATGGGTTTTCTTCAGCAGTTGCCTGCTTCCTTTTTGTTGCCGGGCTCTATGAACTTTTCATTGCTTGTTTGATTCTATTATTCTTTTTAAATAGCTTTTCATTTTCTTAAACATTACTGGTCCCTTTCCCACCCAGTAGATATTTTTCTACCAACAGGGAGACATTTAACTGTCAACCACAGAGAAACCGGTAGGCTGAAGATTCTTCCTTTGTACGAGTATATTAATTCAAAGATCAGTTTGTCATTGTCTTTCTTATTCAATGGTCTTTGTCTTCTTTGGTCCTTGTTTCTTTCCTCTCATTCTTCAAAGCTGCAAATACTCCTGAGCAGATCGGTTATGCTGCCACTTTCTGATAATATTAATCTAACATTCAGGCTGCTCCATTAATGTGCCTCATTTCAGAAGCACAAAGTGAAATGCTCATTTCAACCTCATTTTTAAAAGCAGTCAATGCTCTGTGCACTGCAATCACAGGAGGGGGTTGAGGCAGTCAACCAAACGCATCTCCTCTGTGTAGAATGCTAAATTCACTATTTAATGTGGCCACAATCTAGTACAGTAAAGATAGCCTTGGACTGGAAGTGAGGACACCTGAGCCATGATTCCTGTTCTACGTTAAAATGTCTTTATTCATTGGTCATCTTAGCACTCCTGTATTTCTTGGATCTTTCACCCTGTGAAAGTGGAATTCTGAATAATTGATCTCTAAGGTTTCTGACAACTTTAGAACTTAGTTTTCACAATTTTTTTCTTCCTCTACAAATACAGCCTTTCTGCAATGGCAAAGGAATGGGGTAATCAGAGAAGTCTCAACAGAGCAGATGTTTGAGCTGAGCCTTAAAAGATGAGTGTAACACTGCCCAATAGATGAAGGGAGAAAAGTATTCTAAACAGAGAAAATATCAGACATGAGTCACAGAGAGGCAAACTAGCACAGAGTATTTGAACTTCAGTTTAATAGCTAGTTTGGGATTCAAGGAAAACTCAAGCCCAGTATGACAGCAAGAAGTTAGTGAATTTTGTATTATCATGTCACATCATTCACTTTGAATAGACATGGAATTTCTTGGTTTAAAAATTGAAATTAAGTCACATCTACATAAAGGATAACAAGGGGCTAATGAGGTAAATGGGTTTTCCCAGCTCTCAGGGAAAATGGGCTTCACAGTGTAGGCTCTAGTTCCAGGGCCAGCAGCTACTATCCCCAGGGTATACTTGTACCTTCCATCTTGTCTGGAAGCCAGACTAATGAAAGGTTTCTGTAGTTTCATTGACACAGGATTGAGGAAGACTTGTCCTTCATCTGACTGTCCATGGTGCAGCCAGAATGAAGAGCCAAACCCAGTCCAATTGCTGAACATAGAAACAGAACCTAGATATGAAGCTCTGGGAAGGCTAACTCCTGGATGGAAGGTTAGAGATACAACCCAAGGATAGCAGCAAAGATGATACCTTCTGCACAGAAATTTTGTGGTAATAAAATTGCATAAGGCAGTTTCTGACCCCTAACAGGCATTCAATAAATGGTAGTGTTTTGTTGTTGTTTAAGGCACTGAAATTTAAAGAATGAAGGCCTTACTTGAAGCTGGATTGGCTTCTAATACAAAGGGATGAAACGTAATTAAAATAGGTCGAATATTCTTCAAACCCCAGGGATTTTTCTATTCTTCCTCTATCCGGGTACCAGGGGATCTCCCAGGCAGCCCTCCCTAGTGCTTTTGTATTCATTCATTGTGAGACCCAGGTCCCACTACACACTCCTTCAGTGGCTGGGGTTATAACACATTGAGTTTTACAAGGCACCACCTTGACTTTGAGCTAGAAGTTCTCCCCACCTCCTACTTAGGGGATTAAGGGATAGTTTTAGGAACTGTAGTCAGATAGCATGGGAATGGCAGTTGGGAGATCTCGGCTTTCTTTGCAGCTCTGTCATTAATGAGCTGAGTGTTCTGAGCAAGTAACTCAATCTGTCTTGATCTGAGTTTCTTATTTGAAAAAGCGATGACTAAACTGATTGACGTGCAAAGACTTCCTCAACTTCTGCTGCATGAAGCTATGGCAGCACCTAGGGAGGGTGCATTCATTACCAAAGTTGACAGAAAGGATCAGCACATCATCTTAGGCATCAAATTAGCATCAGCTGCACAATGTCATATAGTGAACTTTCACTAGAAGAAAAACGACCAAGAGGGAACTAATAGCCACACTGTTCCAAAATCATTCTTTCAGCCAAGATGCTGTTCTCAATAGCCATGACTTTGAACAAAAATGGCATCTGAGGGGTTAAGTGGCCAGCTTTGAATGCCTCAATAATGGGAACTGCAGGCCAAGTGATTCTCCGTATTACAAGTCAACTTGAGCAGCACATCTTCGTTAAATGCCTACTGTGTATAGGTGCACTAGGCAAGTCCTCTCTGTACTGGATGTGCTAATAATGCTTAACAAATACACATATTTTAAACATATTCTATAACTTGGCAGATTCTCCCTAGAGTGAAAAAAAACACACCTTATTTCCATTCTAAAAATCATAAGGTCTAATGTGTAAACTAATATCTGGATCCATTAGTTTACACATTCCTGACAAGGGGAATTTAACTCAGGAATTTAGCCAAGGCTTTGCATAACCATCGTGTTCTATTGTTATCCACAGATACATTTTTGCCAAGCATTTCCTGTGCTGATGTGCTTTCAAGAACTTTCCAATGGTGCTTTTCCCCTGTAGAGTCTTAAATTCCATTGTTGTCTGAAGTTAATGTTATCATTCTGCAGAGCAATAATAAGCGAAGCTATGAAATATAAAAAATTTAGGTCTTCTTTGAAACCTTTAATATAGATTTGATTATCAAAAGTTTGCATAAATGAAGAGTCATTCATGTTTAACATTCAAAGACAAAGCTTTTATTGTCTTGGAACAGTCTATTTGTAAAACGCAATGCTGCGACTTCAGTGAAGGAGTGAGGAAAGGCCTTTCTTGAAAAAGAAGTGTTAATGGAGTGTGAATCAGAATATTGTTTCGTCAGTTCTAAAAAGTGATTTTTCCCAAACCATTTCCCCTTAAGTTGAAGAATGCTCCATTGAAATCAAGGAAGATGCACAAACAACAATATATTTTGTTTTATCCTATTTCTCAAGGGAAAGGGCAAAAGCCTTAGCATGAGAGATTCAAACTAGATGTTAGGAGAAATATCATGACAGTTAACAATGATACACTCTGGAAGGGAGTACCAAGGAAACAATTCTGTTATCTTCGTGTGGAGGTTTTAAAAGTAAAGACCCTCTCTCTGAGTGAGGTTCGACGAGTTAGTAACTCTTAACCTTGTTTCATCATTTGAAAACTGGGGGAATCTCTGAGGTTCCTCCTAACATGGAAACTGACACTTCTGTCATACTAAGTGGATCTTTAGCTGAAGTTAGTGTTATTGGAATGGGGAATGTTAGGTGAACTTGCCTCCTTCATGAGATTTCTGTCACCATAGCACCTCTCATGTTCTTACTTACAGTATTTCTCCTTAGGCTGTTCACTTACTAATAAAACTCTAAACGATGACATCAACTATGACTTCTTTATATCCTTATGTTTAGGCCATTCATATTTTCAGTTCTTCAATGAAGTTGATGCCATCCCACTAATCCCTCCTATTGTTTTTGTGTACCGTTTATTTTCTGGTATCTCTAACTAAATGCACTTCATGGAGATCTTCTGGGTCAAGAGTTAGCTGTCTTCCATGGAAATCCTCAGGCTGCTCGGATGCATAAAGAAGACCTGTAGACTCATCCTTACTTGATTCTCTGGTCCTGTTGTTAATGAAAGCACTTAGGTGTTTGAAATGATACCCAAGATGCTCTGCCTGAGTCAGTGTCTGGGAGTAATTGACAGGAGTATCAAAAGAGATGGAACATAAGAGGGCATTTTGTAATAGTATAAAACCTGGTTACATAATTATCATTATTATTGGACCTATCTTTCTTCTTCTCTGCTTTACTTGTTTCCATGGAGCTAAAGACATTGTGAATGATGAGGTAGAATAGGATCTTGACCAGTGTGGCCCATTCAGACTACACAGGAAATGAGATTATCAGAAATTTCTTTTAATAATGCAAAAGCTTAAGTGTTGAAACAAAGGTTTTGATGAATTAGTTTTTTTAAGGCCACAATGATTCTCCATATTCAAGCATAAGCATGAATTAGTTCCTTCCCCAACATATTTTTACTGTTATATGTATAGTTTATGTCTTCTAGTGGTATAGAGGCCTTTAAAATTAAGAAACGTGACAATGAAACTGCTGGTTGATGACCATTACTAAAGAAACTTATCATTAAAGAAAATATACTGGAGCACTAAATCAAATAAACATTGTTTCATGGAGACTCTAAGGTTATTTTTAAAAAAGATTTTTTTCCTAACTTTTCAATATTATGATGTTGTGCTGTGAAATATTTTGATGTGGGAGTTAGAAAAGCAAATTCAACTTGTCTAGGAAGGCTGCAATAATATTTTAAAGAAAGAAATGGACTAAACAAAGGGATATTTCAGGGAAAATGTGGTCTCCTGAAAACACCACTATAGTCTGACTTTTCCCACATTGAAAATCCACTTTCTGTCCTTTTTGTAGTCATGAGACCACAGAAGTGGCAATAAATGATTGCTGTCCCTGGCTGTGCCTGGATTGTGTGTAGTATATCTCAGAAACACACCTACCTTTCTCCTGATCAGAGCAAAGGGTTATAAATCTATCAGCAGAGTGATTCCCAGAACATATGGCTCATGGGGAAAAATAGCTTTCATTTAGCTCTGGCCAGCTGTCCAGAGCTCAACAATGCTGGTAACATATTTCAGGACAGATAAACTAGAAAATATATTTAGAAAGAGCAAGCTAAGAAATTTACAGTAATCTCCTTCACTAGATTCAGAACTTGCCATTGCACTATGTCTTAGAGCGTAATTTCATTAAATCATTCCTGGTCACCAAAGATCTGATTGAACAAGAATAATATTCACCATCTCAGGCCTTGTGTAGGTGGCATTCATCTGGTAAGAACCATAACAATAGGCATTCTGATACCTGATAAGTTCTTCAATTGCCTGTCAGATAAGATTTCTGACACTGAAAAAGTTAAAAGAGGAAGGGAAGATCCATATGCATAAGATGGACCCTCTATAAATTTGCCTCAGCCCTCAGATACTTAAGTGAAAATAACCCTCCTTTTAAGATTCTGAGTTCATGAATCAAAAGTTAGTTAAAAGGGCTCCTTGGAGATTGGCCGATTCTTTGGCTGGGGCAAGAGAAATAATGAGCCTTGAGCATCTTGTAATTCCAGAAAGAAACTGCTTTAGAAATAAAAGAACAAAAGAGAAAGAAAAAGGAAAAAGATGGGCACATGTCAAAAAGACACAGAACTCAACCTGACAGAGCTCCCAATGGCTAAAACTGGAACGATTTGAGCAACAAAATAAATTGCTATAACAATAGATTAAAACCCAATGAATTAAACAAATATCCATGTGTCCATACTAATGTAAATAAATGACTAGACAAGAAATAAATGGGGGAGAAGGGACAAATCTTCCTTAGACAAGAATTCTAAGGAATATAGATAGATAGATAGATAGATAGATAGATAGATAGATAGATATTCCCCCTCCAAGAAACAGAGCTTAATTAACCTCCCCCTGAGTGTTAGCTGAACTTCGTGACTCACTTCCAAAGAAGAGACTATGAAAAGGAAAAACAGTAACTTTAAAGTGGAGAGACACCACCTTAACCAAGTGACAAATCATGTTGACAATATGTATCGGTATGATATGATGCGATGGAAAGGTCATTTCACTTCCTTGGTATGTTTCCTCAAACCCATAACCCCAATCTAATCATGAGGAAGCATTAGATCAAGCCAAATTGAGGGACATTCTGGAAAATATCTGACCAGTGCTCTTCAAAATTCTCAATACATAAAAAACAAGGGAAGACTGAGAAACTACTACAGACTAGAGGAGACTAAGGTGACATGATGACTAAATGCAATGTGGTATCCTGGGTCAAATCATTCAACAGAAAAAAAACATTAGTGGAAAAACTGGTGAAATACAAATAAAGTTTGTAGTTTAGTTAATAGTATTATAATAACATTAATGTCTTAGTTTTGACAAATGTACCTCAGTTATTTCAGATGTTAACATTAGGGGAAGATGGATGAAGGTATAGTATTAAGTTTGAATAAAAAAATAACATATTTGGGCCGGCCGAGTGGCCTGATGGTTAAGAACTGGCTTGGGACGCCAGAGGGCCCCGGTTCAGATCCCATATATGAGGGCCAGTGACACTGCCCTTTACAGCTAAGATGCTGAACAACAGCTCAACCTTGAGCTGGGCTGCCGGGAGTCTCTGGCGATGGCATAGGCTGCAGCCCCTGCTGCAGTGGGTTGCCGTGGGCTACCATATGTAGCCAGCAGCCAGCGTGAGCGGCCAGCAGCCACAGTGAGCGGCCGTCCAGAAGCCAGTGACTGATCTGCCTCGCCCAGGAAGAGTGCAGTGATGGTGCCAACTTGAGCCAGTGAAGCAACGTCCTCCACAACTGGACTGAAGAACAAAACGACAGCCACTTGTCTGTTCCCCTTCCCCCAATTCCCCAGCACTGTTCCCATCCCCCCAATTCCCCAATAAAAATCTTTAAAAAAAATAAAATAATATATTTAAACTCAGTTTTAAACTTCACCCAAAGTAAAGCTAAACCCTCATTTAAGGGCACTAAAATAAACCCATGGTCACTTTTAAAGGAAAGCACTGGTTCTGTCCATAGGTGTTCTTCCTGACAACCTCTGTGACAGATGGGGTGGCTACCATGCATCTGTCCTTGTTAAGATTCTTAAATTTTTGTAAAGGGGTCTTCATTCTTCCACTACCTCAATTTATTAAAAAAAAACATATATCTGTGTATTAGTTAATCTCTTCAGAATATTGCATTATCAAGTATTGGCAGAAAGGATAATAAGTTCATTATTGCTTATTTATTAAAAGTTTGAATAAAGAAACAATATTTATATAGGATTGCTTGAAGGGTAAGCATAATACCCATTCCTCTAGGTACTCTGAAATCGAAGTCTAGAATGAGCCAGGTCGTTATATCTGTCCAATACATCATGGGGGTTATGCCAACCTCCTGGACAATTGCTTTACACTGAATTATATTTTGGCAAAATGTCATTAGTCTGAATTGAGGGATACACAGACCACTCCATAAAACTCATCCCTGTGCTTTCTAGAAGGATGCTATTGGAGTTATTATTTCTCACAATACACAGTGTAACCCAGATATAGAATATTTCTTAAGTATCAGCAGCAGGATTACGTGTGCTTGTCTTGAGAAATAGATGGGTTGTTAACATCATGCATTTTCTGGATTGTAGAATTAATTCTTTCTCTTTTTTGCACTGGATACTAGAAAACCCATAGTTAAATTTGTGGCTGGCATCAAACAAGTATTAATATATATTATGTCAGTGCATGCATTCCAAACATTAATCTCACTTTTGACTGCATTTTAAATTACTGCTCCTTTATTTTAACCTTTATATGTATTATTTATATCATATTGTTGAAACATGTTCATTGTTGAGAAATTTAGAGAATATAGAAAGACACTTTTTTAAAGAAAAATAAAGGTTATTTCATCACTCAGATAATTGTTAACATATTGCAGCATGAGCATATGAATATCTATAATTTTTATATCATGCTACATTGTATTACCTTTATTAGGCTGATTTGAGGGTTTTGGGAGAGGTGTATAACAAAATACATAAATAAACTGAAACAAAATTAAAGAAATATATTTAAGTACTTGAACTTGTATTGGCTGGGTTAAATATTAACACTTTGTATGAGTACTAAATTCTGTGTCTGTGTCTTCACATGTGCATTAAGAATCTTTACACTTAGGTACATTGAGAAATATACTCGTAGTAACCAATTTAAGTAACAATGAAGATAAGGAACATTTTTTGCCTGATGCATTATAATAAAGTGACCACTCAATCTTTAGTTCCTTAATTAAGAAACATCCAGAGCATAAGCATTGTTATTTCTTTTATTCTTAATTGGAACTTGGAACCAATTCACCTTTTCCCTTTAATTGAAGAATAGCAACATTCACTGGGTGACTCTTGAAGTAAAAGCTTAATTCAGGGCCTCTGTAGAGTTCTGCTAATCTCTCTAGCAGGACTCTAACTAAATGAGATATTAGAACTAAAAATAATTTTCATGTATAGCATCGTAGTAGTATCAATGCTATAATAATAATGCTAATAAAAATACCTAACTTTTAAAAGTAGTGAAAGATACCTAATAAGAGGTGGGAGCCATAGAAGAGAAGGAAATAGGTTTTATAAATAATCTATATTAGTGAAATCATGGTCTTAATCTTTTTTAGCATGTGCTGTTGAAGAAGCAGCTCAAGAAGAAAGAGGACAAAGAGGAGGAGATTTTTAAATAATAAAGAAAATATGGTTTGAGACAAGCTGGACAATTTTCATGAAGAAGATCTAAAGAGGAAGAGAAGAATCTTGTTCACAAAGGATGTTAAAGACATTCTAAGACCATAGTAAATGCTCATTGGTTTATGGTTATCGACTTTTAGAACTGGAAGGACATCTTTTTTTTAAAGATTTTATTGGAGAATCAGAGAAGGGGAACAGACAAGTTACTGTCCTTTTGTTCTTTAGTCTAATTGTGGAGGACATCACTTCACTGGCTCATGTTGGTGTTATCATTGCGCTCTTCCCAGGTGAGGCAGATCGGTTACCAGCCCCTGGACGGCTGCTCACAGCAGCTCTTGGCAGCTCACACTGGCTGCCAGCCACTCACAGTAGCTCACAGCAGCCCACTGCAGCCCCACTGCAGCCTACACCATCGCTAGCGACTCACGGCAGCTCAGCTCCAGGTCGAGCTGTTGTTCACCATCTTAGCTGTAGAAGGCACAGCGTCACCAGCCCTAATGTGGGATCCAAACCCAGGCCCTGCTGCTCAGAGCTGGCGTCCCAAGCCAACTCTTAACCAACGTGCCACTCTGCCGGCCCTGGGAGGACATCTTTTAAGCACATCTACTTTACTATTTTTCTCCCTCTCTCCCTTCCTTTTTTCCTCCCTCCTTCTCTCTTTCTCCCCATCTCTTCTCTTTATCAAATGAAGGAATTGAGATCCAAAAAGGTGATACCATCTGTCCTAAATTACACAGCTGTGTGGCAAAAATAAGGTTAAAAATCTAGACTAAAGAAACAAAAACTCATAAACACGGACAATAGTTTAGTGGTTACCAGAGGGTAAGGGGGGGTGAGGTGGTAGATGAGGGTAAAAGGGGTCAAATATGTGGTGATAGAAGGAGTACTGACTCTGGGTGGTAAACTCACAATGTGATATATAGATGATGTATTATAGAATTGTACACTTGAAACCTATGCAATTTTACTAACCATTATTACCCCAATAAATTTTAATTTAAAAAAAATCTAGACTTACTCATTTCTGACTCAATTTCCCTTTCACTTCACTGGCTGGGGGCAAAAAAATACACATAGCAATGCCATGATAAAGTTAACTCAAAGATAAACTATGGCTAACTTAACTCATACTGCTAAGACTACATAGCTCAAGGGCCAGCTTTTCTGATGTGTGTCTAAATTGGAGCTACACAGTTAAAGATTTTAACAGTTATTAACATCCATTTCTCTCCTATTAATTTGCATATAATAAATGCTGAATAAATATAATCTATAATAATCTACTACATTATTGCTGAATTTCTACCCAGTCTTGATGCTTTGATTAGTCCTTTGATGGAGTCACTATGACCCCTGATGCCTTCTCCCCCTTTTAGTTCCTTCCTGTTCCCCATGCCAGTCCTTAATCCTAGATCACCGTGTGCCCTAGAAAACAGCTAGAAAAGGTCACAGAGTAGTAAATTTCATTTTCTAGCTCAATAGCCCTTGATAGATTCAGACAGTTGCTCCTAATTAATGTTCAGAAATCTTTTTTCCCCTAATTAATTCTCTGGAAAATTCCACATTGTAGCTGTTGCCATGCTTCTATCTTTAGGCCTAGTTATATCTTCTCAGCAAAGAATCCCATCTATTATTTCACTGAGAAGCTTGAGGCCATTTTTCTTTTTCTCTCCCAGAAAATATCTATGTACATACCCTGGGCACACTCCTATGTACTTTTACACACTCATCCTCTTTCTATAATTTGCTCCCCATCTGCCTCCTGGGCCTATTTCTTCTCCATTTCCAAATCTCCAACTTTCCCTGCCTTTTCAGACTTTTCTCTATCAATAATTCCTTACATGTGGTTTGTTCAAAATTTTTCCTTATTGGCTCTGTCTGTATCTCAAGAATAATCAGGCCTCCACCCTCTTGAGGAAAGCATCCTTGAACTTATTGCTAATTTAGCTGGTGCTGGCCCTTGGAAAATGCATTAACTGTCAATATTTGAGTTATTGCTATTGTTCAGGCATTTGCAGATCTATATCTCCAGCCTGTATCTTTCTCCTAAGCCACAGCTAACTTCTAGTCAATTCTGTTCAAGATCACTTTGGTTTAGTTCAATCAGTTTGAGAAAATTTGATTTCACATTTGTTAGCACCTTTCATTTTTCTATTTCTGACTTTGTCACACCTTGATTTTATTTTCCTTGGTTCTGTGACCTTTTTTTATATTTAAAACTACTCTTATACTCCTCTCCTCACATACTATCTGGCTCACATTGACATTTCCATATATTTGATACTATTGTTTTCTATTTCTGCCTTACCACCACATACCAGAAATACAACCCTCCCCCATGCCCATGGAATTAATTGACTTGTTTCCTGCTCAGACTCTTCATCAGAAGCTGGTGATTGGGTAACTGTCTGACCAGTCTCTCATTATCTTACATGCCAATGATTATAATGGCCTTCATACCAGATTCCCAGCCAGTAGATTCTGAAAAAAGATGGGAGATTAAACATCACCAAAACCCATTGCTTGCTCACATCATCCCTCTCTCCAAAATTTTTCACTGTCTTCCCATGAAGTATTCTACAAAGTAAAGCTCAAGTGCCTCAGCCTAGAATTCCAGGTTCTCTACTCAACACTGTATCTCTAAATCTCTTCACATCTTTCATCAACATAAATCCACCTCTTCAACCAAATTTGTCTATCCAGGCATTCCATGTGCATTCCACTGCAGCACTTTGGCTTATGCCATTCTTCTCACTTTTAAGTCAAACAACTCTATGCGATCTACACCTTATATATCCAATGCCAAACAATTCTGATAAAATTCAACATCCATTACTGCTTAAAATCCTTAATTACCTAGAACCAGGTGAATGCTCCCGTAACTTGATGAAGGTCTTTCATTTAAAACCAATAGTCAATATTATATTTAATAGTGAAATTATAAAATATTTCTATTAAAATTCAGAATAAGAAGAGGATGCTAACGATCACCAATATTATTTAATGATCTAATGGAATTTAAGAGATATCTATTTTGGCAAAGAGGAGTCAAATGTATCTTCATTTGAGATGATATGACTGCTGTCAACTTAGATACCCTAAGAATCAAATGAAAATGTAGTAGAATAAGAGAACTGTACATTATAAAATAGATATCCAAAAAGCAATAGATTTCCTATATACCAGCAATAACCAGTAAAAAAAAAAAATATATATATATATATATATATATATATATATATATATATATATATATAAATGATACCATTCACAATAAATCCAGAGTATATAATAATAAAAATAAATCTAACAAGAAATGTGGATTTATATGAATGAATTTGTAAAACTTTAACGAAGACTATATGCTATATCCACCATTCAATGTGAGCTGTGAACTCAGCTTAATTCTGCCACTTCCTAAAAGCTTCCCAAAACCAAGGTCAAAATATTCTCTCTCATTTGAACTATTGTTGTTTTTATTATGACTAATAGTCAACTGATCCCTAATCACATATCTCTTTAAATTTAGAATTTGAGGTTCTTTTTCATTTAATTAATTTTTTTCAGTTATAGTTGAAATTAAATATTATTTTATATTAGTTTAAGGTGTACAGAATAATGGTTAGACATATATAATTTATGCAGTGATTCCCCTAATAAATTTAGGAACCACCTGGCTCGATACATAGTTATCATAATATTATTAACTATTTTCTCTATGGTGTACTTTACATCCCTGTAACTATTTTGTAACTACCAATTTATATTTCTTCAACCCTTCACCTTTATCACCCAGCTTCCCAACCCCTCTTCCCTATGGCAACCATCAATTTGTTCTCTGCATCTATGAGTCTGTTTCTGTTTTATTTGTTCATTTACTTTGTTCTGTAGATTTCACATATAAGTGAGAGCATATGGCATATGTCTTTCTCAGTCTGACTTATTTCACTTAGCATAATATCCTCTAGGTCCACCAATGTTGCAAATGGTAAGATTTCATTCCTTTTTACGTGTAAGTAATATTCTATTGTATATATGAACCACATCTCCTTAATCCAATCATCTATTGAGGGGCACTTGGGTTGCTTCCATTATCTTGGCTATTGTCAATAGTGCTGCAGTGAACATAGGGGTGACCTATCTCCTCAGGCAAGAGAAACAAAAGAAAAAAATAAACAAGTGGGACTGCATCAAACTAAAAAGTTTTTGCACAGCAAAAGAAACCATCAACAAAATGAAAAGACATTCTATTGAACGGGAGAATATATTTGCCAATTATACATCTGATAAGGGGTTAATATCCAAAATTTATAAAGAACTCATACAACTTAACACCAACAAAACAAACAATCCAATTAAAAAAAGGCAGAGGACCTGAATAGACATTTCTCCAAACAGGACACACAGATGGCCAATAGACATATGAAAATATGCTCAATGTCACTAATTATCAGAGAAATGCAAATCAAATCCACAATGAGATATCACCTCAGGCATGTCAGGTTGTCTATCATCAATAAATCAACAAACAACAAGTGTTGGTGAGGATGTGGAGAAAAGGGAACCCTCATGCACTGTTGGTGGGATTGCAATTTGGTGCAGCCACTACGGAAACAGTATGGAGGTTCCTCAAAAAATAGAAAATACTACTACCTTATGACCCAGCAATTCCACTTACAGGTGTTTATCTGAAGAAATTCAAAATACTAATTTGAAAAGATATAGAATGTGAGATTCTTGAGAACAAAGATTATGCTATTTGTATAGTGGTTATGATGTAACTGGTCACCTCGACCTCTTTAGCCTCTGCTTTTTCATCTGTAAAAATTGAAATTATAAGAGCATATATATCACCAGGTTACTATGTAGATTTCATAAACAATTTATAATAATTAGTTTTATAATATATATTTAATAATTATGAAAGCAACATATCAAATAATTTAAATTACCATTATACTATTACTAATTTAAATTTATAATTCCCCAGTATAAAACTTGACACATCACAAGCCCTCAATAAATGGTAACCATTAGTTGTAACTCTTGGTATGAGGTTAAACGTAATAGGCCAAGGTGTCAACAAATGTCAAAAAATGAGTGACCCCTGTATTCTAGGGTTGGCAACATGGGAAGAAATACAGACAAAACATAGCAACTACAACTAAGGACTAAAAGGAGTCAGAAACTAGAAGTAAAACATGATTAAGGTCTGGGAATCAGGAGAAAACATAAATCGAAGAAACTTGGTGTTGCTTTGAGGTGTAGTTACTGGGAAAATATGGAAACTACGTAGAGTCATAGAAAGCTCCTACTTGGTTTTAAAAGAACACCGCACGTACTGATATGAAGATGAATGTATGCAGGGGGGTGATGGGTTGGCTTTCCTGATATTCTAAGTACTAATCCTACAGAAAGGTTAAAGATAGCTTTTAAGTCAATGGGAAGGTGAATGTGGAAGTAGCAGCCAAACTATACAATTGAAACATCATGTCTATGGTAGATGCACAGTAAATATACTTTGAATAAATGCCATACACTTTCAGAATAACTGAGATCACCTGGAGCGATCTGGATTTAAGGTACTATGAAACAGTCACTTGTTACCAACTGGTTCAAAAGCCAAGTTTCCATTAGAAAATATTCATTCCACATGAGCTACAAAAAGCCAAAAGCTATCCTGAATCCGGTTTGTTAGTTAGTTTGACTTCAAAAGAAATTAATTTTTTTAATTAATTTTTAAATTGTTACTCATTTTGCTTTCAGAAGCCTTTAAGGCAGCAGAAATCTAGTCATTCTAATCCTGGTTAATGTTATCAAACCTCATTGAAAGAACATATTAGAACTCTAATACAATTTATGTGATATAATGTTTTATTATGTTACTGTGTTAAAATCATTAGTAAGCTTTTGGAAATATTTGTGCTGTGTACTATTATTTTAGCAAAGCTCTTTTAATGTTAACATAGTCTCTACAATGGTGATGTTTTAGAAGTGGTCAAGTTAGAAGAACTCAAGAGAACCTTTATAATGTTTAGAATTTCATCTGCCAATCCATTTTCTCCTCCTCACTCTTTATCGCATAGAGCTCAAGTGAGAATACTGCATATTCTCTCATATTGTATAAAGGCTTCTTCTGTTGGACTAGTCTAATGCCATCTTAAAAATGAGTCCAAGGTAAATAAAAGACCACCATCTTTATCACACTGTTAAGTTCACCTGAGAATTCTGTTATATGTCTACATCCAAAAAACAAACAACTTTCAACACAGATTTAAATCTTTTCCACACATAATAACTATCATCCAAGAAGCCCTAGAAGACCTTGATGGGTCACAAAGAAGTGCTGTGATAAGCTATAGTGTTTTGGAATGGAAAATAGAGGATAATCCAACTGGCTAAAAGGTGTAGCTAGGGCTTTGCAGTGTGGTGTCAGTAACTATGCATAAGAGATCCATAAACAACAGAATATGAAGAAATGGGGTGAAAATATTTTTAAAGCTATGTAAAAATGTAAATACCATTTTAAAACTACACTAGCGTGATGTCACTGTGGTATTAAGAAAGGATGGTAGACTTTTCTGCTGAAGACCTGGGTTAAAATCCCAGCCCTACCCCTTACTAGTTCTGTTACTTGGGTGAGTTATTTACCCCTAAAGCCTAATTTTTCCTCTCCTAAACATTGTCTGACAGTAATTTCTACCTCCTGAGTTGTTTTGAGGATTAAGAGAAATGATTTACGTAGAAAAACTACCATACTTTACTAATAACACTAAGAAGATAATATAAAGACTAGAAGCTGTTTTTGTGTGTGTTTCAATGCCATTAGAAGGCATGTTTATACGGTCACCTTTGTTGCCTCCTGAATTTTTACCAAGACA
This sequence comes from Hipposideros armiger, assembly GCF_001890085.2. Taxonomy (NCBI): domain Eukaryota; kingdom Metazoa; phylum Chordata; class Mammalia; order Chiroptera; family Hipposideridae; genus Hipposideros; species Hipposideros armiger. Next base: position 687,564 of record NW_017732216.1, read on the forward strand.
ATAAAAACTCCAGGAATGCAGAGACAGACACCGACATCTGTATAGCATGAAGCAAAAGTACTACCATTCAGCTGATGACCATTTAGAATGAAGAGTAGACCAAGTGGCATGATGTGCTCTCACTCAGAGAAACTCTTCAAGCAATCTTCTGTGTTTCTTAGTCATCTCATTGCCCTCAGAGAGAGTCATGTAAATAAGTTCCACACTTATCCAGAAGACACGAAAGTGGACAGATAAACTACACATCCAATGAAGATCTAATCACACATCTTTGAAAATTTATGAGATTTTTCCATGGGAGAAGGTTTGTTCACACAAATCAGCAGGACACAAGTAATGTGGCTCGTGGCACTATTTGGCTCATAAATGCACCTCCTTTCCCCCCCAGTGATAACAGAACATCTTAGAGGTCACTCAGAGCCTTTTGCTGTGTGGACTGCTTTGTACTGGACCCTGAAGGAAAGTGAAAGGAAATAGAAAAAGAAAGTGACGTTCCAAGGTACTTACTACCTAATGAAGACAAATGTGAAGGAGAAATACATAAACCCCTTACAGTAATTAAAGGCAGTGTGGCATAGGTGTTAAGAGCACAAGCTTCAGACTCTCATCTATCAGGAACTAGAATCCTGGCTTCACCATTTACTAACAAAGTGACCATATTAAAGTAGCTCTGAGCTTCTATGCCTCAGGTCCTGTGGGGGTGATGCTATCATATCTCATAGGGTGACATGTGTGTTACATGCAACAACACATGTCACCCACTTGGTGAAAGCATTAAATAATGATAACTATTATGTTTGTGTCAAGGGAAATGTTCTAAGTCTTGGAAATAGAAGCACATTTTCTCCTACTTTAAAATCCATTAATGACAACTTTGCCTTTCTTTAATTTTTCAAATGTCTGAACATTGAGAGTTGAATTGCTGCTAGTTGGGAATATAGATGAACAAGAAAAAAAAAACAAGAGACACAGAGAAGCCATTATTGGGCTAGGAAGATATCTGTTTTTTTATTTTCTGATTAAGCCTTAACTGAAAGTAACCAAGAGGCTTGGTGTTAGCTAACTTTCAGCATGAACTTGGCGTTGTGCAATCAGGGTCCTAGTGCCGTCCTGCCCCTCATTAGCTTTGTTACCCTGGGCAAGTTCTTTATCTCCCAAGTTTTAGGGTTCATCCCTGTGGATTAAAAATGGCAACATTTCCTAATCCAGGGAATTGTTGGGGGATTACTTAAAATAAGTGTGTACAATGCTTAGCATAACGCCTGGCAATCTAAGCATTACATACTATTTAGATGATAATAAGTAGGTCACTTTCAACTTGAATCTGAAAGTCTAATGTTACTGCAGAATTCGTTATAAAGTTAAAATAGTAAGTTCAAACTGAAATAATGTATTATATTATTGGCACTACATAGTTTTAACTAGATTAAAAATTAATACCAATTTGGACAAAGGTTTTTACAAATCTGGGATAGACAATAAGCTCCTATTTGATTCCCCCAAGCTTTTCCACTATTTTCCTCAAACCCCTATTAGTTTTTGGTTAATTTATTTCCTCTTTTATCATGAGATATTTGTCAAATATGTTACACTTAACTAACTGCCAGCACATACAAAAAATATTTCTTTTTTACCTCCAAATAACTTCAAATTCCACTATGAAACTAATTATGAACCCCCTGGGAAGTCTGGAATGTCTAGTGAAGTTACATCAAGTTACAAGGACACTTTGGCAACACAAGCATTAAGCTGCCAACAAAAAGGAGCTACCATTCACTAAGCACCTTCTAATATCAGATAATATGCTAGGCTCTTTATATATCTTTATATATTTAATTGAATCCTCATAGCAACCTGAAAGGTGAATGTTCTTATGCTTACCCTTGAAAAGCAGACCTTGAGAAGTGAGGCAGTTTGCTTAAGATCAAAAAATTAAGAAATGGCAGAGTCAGTGCTATACTCTAAGTTTGTGTGACTGCAAAGCTTTTCCTCTTTCTTAAGCCTTACTGGCTCTCCCCAAGAAACTGGGCACATACCCAAGCCAGTCAGTAGGGACCACAGCAAGCAACCTGCTGGTGACACCAGGGTCCAGGCACAGTGAGAGCAGTGCCGTGGAATCCAGTGCCCACCAGAGGGTGGTGCTGAGGTAGCCAAGAAGCTCCCTGCTCCAAACAGGATTGGCAATGATACCAGCAGTCCTGCTCTGCAGGTGAGACACGTAGAAAATTTAAAGTTCAGAAAGCTGGACAGGTAAAGGCAGAGACTGATGCAGAGAGCTTTGCAATGAATCGATTTGGTCTAGCAACTTTCAAATGCTGCTACTGCTCACAGAGGCGTTTTAGTTTGTTTTGCTGTTCACAGTGGCACTCTTTTTTCCAATGAACTCTTATGCACTACCCCTTTATAAGTGAATATATAAATAAAAGCTTAGATCTTCTGGTGTGGGATCAAGGTTCAGAGAACTAGGGCCTCTAGGCTCTTTGCTGGCTTATGGTGGATGCCTCCAAAGACACATCCGTGCATCCACAGCTCCTAAGAACAGTTTAAAAATCACTACATTACTCATTACATCTCACGGTGCCCTCAAAGCCATGTCACCAGTTATTCTTCAACAACATTTCTCTTCACCTGGCATCAGGATTCACTCAGCAGCTGCTTCCTGGGTGCAAACTGTGGCTCCTGCAGTGAGGGAGCAGGAGAACCTGACTGCAGGGTGCCTCCTGACTGCTTATGTCTATGACCCTGTGACAGATTCTCTGAGCCACTCTGATCCCTGCATCCTTTGGAAGACAGCTCCCAGCATCTGCATTGCTTTTGGGGTCAAAAGGGAAGGTGGGTCCCCCAGACCCTTCATGGAGTTTTGACAATCCTAATCAGAAAGGGGTTCAATTCCACACCATATTTGCAACACTGTGGTGCTGTCAGCTTCACACCGCTCGGTTCCCTTCAGGACATGCTCTTCCTATTCAGGATTCAGTCAGGTGAAGAAATGTGACTCCTTCCCACTGCATGTGTCCTTTCATGGCAGGGTTGGAGGAAAGGTGTCTTTGGATGGCACTGAGCTCATGTTCATAGTCATCTTGTGGAACTCTAACATGCCAGCAGGAGTTCCTCTAGAGAGTTTTCCATCACCAACCACAAGCCATGCTTTTTAACTTTCTTTGCTGAGACAATGAAAGTGGGGGTTACTGCGTCTTGTGGTGTTGCCACTGTTGCTGATTGAAGAGAGAATTTGAAGCACCCTACATGACTGACACCCCAACACCTTTTCACACACTTCCCATTGGTGCCACATCGCAGCTGTGGGAAATAACCCCAGTGTGGACAGACTTGGTGATTCGTTCCACTCTTAGCTCAATCATTTTCCAAAAAGTTATAGCAAGTGTGTGTGACCCATCTCTAAGCTAACAGGGAACTGACTAACTGTACTCTGGGAAGAGTCTAAACTGGCTTGTTTTTGAAACAGACTCAAACAATTTTCTGTAGATAATCATGACTTTGAACTTCATAAAACTCACCAAACCCCTATGGATGCTACGTGTATAAATGCAAACATCCCTGCAGAAGGCTGGAGGCCATACAAAGTGATCTCTACTCATTTCTAGCAGCAAGACCTATCCATGAACTCCTTTCCTTTTGCCCGATCTCACCCCCTTTCAACAAGGTCTTCCACGGGGACTCCCATTTTCAGAGGAATATGGGCACGGTAGCCTCTACTGCAGTTTCACTGTGAGGTTCTCACACTCGGGTTGGAAGACCAGACACGAAGGTTCCTGCAGGTGGATTGCTTACTCTTTTTCAGGGAGAGAGACTTCTGGTTTTCACTGCTGATAGTCTGCTTCCTGTCAACCCCATCTTTTACCAACTGGTTCTTCTCAGTCCATCTCCTGAAATGTGACCTTATGTCCTTTTTTGTTCTTTTATTCATTCATTCTTTCAACAAATGTTCACAGAATGCCTTTATATGTCAGGTGTTGTGCCAGGTACTATATATTCAAAGGTGAGTTAGTCTCATGGAAATAACAGTGCAGAGTGGTAGGTAAGCATTCATCGAAGCCTCATACGATGCATAATCACAGGCTGGATTATGAGCCCTGAGGAAAGGAACACTGTTCCAGGTGAGCGTCTAACCATAGAACCTGACTGTGCCAGTCTGTGTGATATCAAACTCCACGAGAAAAGTAAAGCTCTAAGAGATTCAGTGGCCCAGTTGGAAAAGCCAGACAAAATTTCTCATCAAAGTCTTGTTTGAAGGCCTTTGAATTCTGTCACAATGGAGCAATCTCCAAACAGAATAGCTAATTAGTGCTTGGTGAAGACAGGTGAACTCACGTGCTAGAAGCAACCAGCATCTTCTCAGTCTCTTTGCAGGCATATTAATTAATTGTATTGTCACTGTATCAAACCTTGACTGATAGCTGTCAAGATTCAGTAAACTATAGGAATAAAGTAAGGTGACAGCTTAGAAGCACTACAGAGGAAAGTCCTAAAATAGAATGATCTCACACAAATACAACTCCTGAACCACTCCTCATTTCAGGTGACTTGGGCAGGTCTCAAATTGTTCAGTCAGTGGTAGCTCGGGCTTAGAGCAGATTGCAAAGAGAGGCTTTTCCAAAAACTAACTTTCCCTTTAGTGCCTTGTAAAGCTGCTAAAAGCAAGAACATGTGTTGGAGCAAAATGATATAAATGATAAGGGCAGGACTAGGTGACAAAGGCAGGGACAGTTCAACAAGGGTAGTACTGCCTTTTCCTTCCTTTGATGCACTTGGCCGGGTGGATATGTGTATCTGTCAGGCATCTTTCCATGGTAAATACTGAAGCCCAATTCAAATTTGCTATTTCAAAATGGTAAGGTACTGCCTCGTATATTAGAAAAGTCTAATCAAAAGCTGGGATGATGCAAGCTAGATTTAGTTTCTAATTTTCTTCTCCCCTTCCTTATCTCTACTTTTCCCTGTTGGCCTCAATCACAGACCGGCTTTATCCACAGAGTGGTACCCAGGAGATACAGACTTAGATCTTGTCAGGGTAAAGAGTTTCTCCCTTTCAATAATTCCAGAAAATCCTGGGGAGGGGTTCTCACTGACCCAACTGGTCATGTTCCCATCCCTAAACTTATCAAGGTGAAAACTGTTTTAACTAGTTTTGCTTAGGTTATATGGTCTTTGCTGGAGCCTGCAATCGGTTTCAGGCTCAGAGTGATGGGAAGAGATTCTCAGAAGGAAAGCCAGGGAGCTCTTAACAGACTAGGGGATGGAGCTGATTAAGCAAAAACAGCATATGCCCTCTGTTAAACAGTGCATGCCCTCTATTATGTCCTAATGCTGGGGCTTACACTACAATGGAGGTGTGTAGGGAAGAACAACAGGATTTTCCAAGTGTCACCCGCTTAGAAAAAGAATCAGGTTGCTCATCTGGAAAAACAGGTAAAGTTCTCTAGCAAAATTTGTAAGTTAGGATAAGATAGTCAAAATTATATCAGACAAGGCCCTGGAAGAAATATTGGAGAAGACAAATAACACCATTCTTAAACGGAGGACAGATATGATTATCTCATTGGATTTTTCCATTTCTCATTTCATAATGATACACTCTCAGCAGACATTCAATAAATATTTTTATTTGATTGCTGTGATTTTGTACTCAGAGTGAAAATTAATCTCCATGTAATTATATGAGAGCTAATTAAGGTAACAGAATTATTGTTAAGATGCCTAATCAATACAACCTGCAGGTGTCCTTTCGATTAGGTTAGGAAATAAATGAATCCACATGTTCACCTCAATTTACTGTGCCAACATAAAATTTCTCCCAGGTTTTAAATTCTTTTATTTTGTTTTCATAGAAAAAGAATACAGACACTTGAAGGTCTTACCAGGACTTAGCTGACATTTCTAAGTAGGCACGCATACAAAACCATCCCCCAAACATACTTCTGGCCAAGACTGGATGATATGAACAAATTCCCCCATAGTCATGTTTTCTGTCCCCCAAATTAACCACTTAAGCATGCATACAAAATCCACTGGTTCGGTCACACTATCACATTTCCTAGCATCTAAAGGTATAAATAAATGTTTACTGAATTAAGTGATGAAATGGTAATGACCAAAAAGGCCAAAATGACCATTCCAAGGCACAGGACTATTCAGTCCTTTAAGGATGGACTCCTGAGCTGCATCACAAGTGAAGAGTGAAAAGAACAAGGTCTTTAGAGCCAATGAGTTTTGGATGAAAATCTCATCATCTGTATTACTTTGGGGAAATCAGTTAACCTCTTTGAGTTTCAAATCTCTCATCAGTAAAATGGGGATAACAATTCCTACCTTGCAGGGTCATTACCAGGATTCCATGAGATGCTATATACAAAGTGACTAGAACATAGTACAACCTCAAAATATGGTTGTCATGTTTATATTTGTATTTTTCAAGCTATGTGTAAAGTTTAGTATTGCTAAACATTTTCAATGTCTCCAAAATTACCCCTGAATCAAGATATTATATCTGCAATTCATTAGTTCAAGAATATTCTGAGAATTTCTTTGTATATAGAAAAAAAAGGGCTTGAGTAAATGAGTCTTTGTTGTCAAGTAGAATTAGGTTAGCCACTGATAACTTCTAAACATTTTTTAAAAGAATACATTATGTGTGTGTATATATATATATATATATATATATGCATATATATGTATATATGAAGTCCTTACATTAATAGTATTAAATGAAAATTTATTTCTCTTTTAATAGATAAAACAAATAAATTGGAACACACACAAAATTATTCACATTTGCTCTGTAAAAGGGAAGAATGTCTCTTCATTGGCTCTAACATCATTTTTATTTAAAATTCAGTGTAAGCAAGCAAAGAAAACAGGGAATTGGATCTTTAGTACCGCCTAAGAATTTAATATGGAATTTATAGTCATTAAGGGAAATCTGTGATTTCAAAGCTTCTGACTGTTGTCTATGGTTCCAAAGGTGAGCTATTCTATTAAGGAGGACAGATTAATAGACATTTCAGCTATGAAAGGCAAGACAGTACTTAGCCTAGAGTGGAGACTGAGATAAAACAATAAGTAGCAGGAAGTTGTCATTTTCCTTCGGATGTTGTGAATTTGGGTTTGGGAGAGCTCCCTTAGACTCAGCAAAGAGAAAATGGAAAACAGGGCTAAGCATGGAGAAAGTAGGATGTGACGACATAGCTGCAGCTGTATGAAAGGAGAGAGATGGCCAGTCAAAGCCCCCTGCGGTAGACACTGTGATGCCCCATCAGAACCTCTTTTAGGAATCAAAGGCTTGTTCTCCCAGCTGCTAGAAGTGGTGTCGACAGAAAGTTCTCGGCTGTTAGCCTCTTTGAAAATAGCTTAGATGGAGGATTGCACCACCTCAGCCAACGACATTCCGTATTCCTTTTCTGGAGCAACTCACTTTAATAACACAGCACTATAAAGGTCTGTCCTCTTTTTTTTTTTCTTTTTTTCTTTTTTTAGCTGAGCCATCCTGCCACCTGTTGACAGCTCAGCTCGGGATGGGAATCGAACCGCTGTTGCTCAGAGCTCGCACTCTTGAGTGAGCTCTTAACCAACTGAGCCACTTGTCTGACCCAAAAGGCCTGTCCTCTTTGCCCCAACTTGAGACAACTTTGAAGGGCCATCCCAGGTTCAGTTCTCCCTGAAGCCATATGAAACCTTCATTGAGATGTGTCACAGCCCAATGTCTGCCTCTGCCTAATTCTGCCTCTTTGTCTTCATTTCCACAGGTTTCAAACCCAAGGGCACTCCCCATCCCACATGCTAATCTTTGCTCTAGACCCTGCTTCTCGAGGATCTCCAATTGCAGTACCTCCCTGTGATGGGGTTACATGAGTAATTTTAAGGATAGTGATACTGATATTTGACTTTAAATGATGTGCGTGCGTGTGTGTGTGTGCATGCACACGTGCACTTCTAGATTCAAGATTTGGAAAATGAGATCCAGAGAAGCCCCAGACCTCAATTTTGTTTTCATCAGCCTCCTCTCCTTTTGATAGAAATTGTAGATTGGTTTGCCTTGCTTGAATTGTGTCTGCCATAATTCACATCTTGGAGCCTTACAAAAATTGGAAAAATAGTATCAATATCAAGAATTTCAGTAAATGTTTGTGGTGACATACTCTAAGCTCTATTTATAACCAAACTTGTTCATTTTTATTTCCTTGGAGCTGGCAAAAAGTAAATTCTGGTAGATATAGGCAATTTCTGCCTTTGTAACTGACAAATCCTAGTGAATGCGTTCATGAAGTCACAGTCAAAACTGACTTAGGTGTGTTGGAGAACAGTGAAAGGATTTTCTTTAAATTTCTTGTAAGGGCTAGTTTAGGGGGCTTATATAGTGTAACACACTGGAATGTTCCCATAAATCAATTTCAAATTACACAATTCCAGCTGCTATGAAAAGTCTCTCCCATTTTCTATTGGGTTGTTGGAAAGGTTGTGACATATTTTTTCTGTGTTTTTCATTGCAAAAATGCGTCATGACTTTTCCGACAACCCAATATTATCCATGCTTTTCTTTTTCTCTCTTTTTTATTCATCCTTCCAGGCCTACCTCTGAGCTAATAGGCTTAGAGTGTAGCTTCTCCAGTTGGGGCACCCCATGTGACTACCACATCCATTTATCAGAAAAACCTCTTCCTCTTTTGTCTTCTCTTCTCTTCTCTTCTCCAACCACATGGCCCATTATTTGTTTAACTCTATCCTCCTTCTTTGCTTCCCCTTTCCCCTTCAATATGTTGCCTGCCCTTATGCTCAGCCTGCATCCAGGCTGTAAGTGAGGGGCTGTGGGGAGTGCTGAGAGAAGGCCTCACTATGGTCTACTCTAAACTCAGGGTGGAAAACCTAAGACTAGACCTGCCCTACTGCCAAGATGTGACTTTCCTTTGTGCTAATCCAAGTTCTTTTATTAAATAGTGTTTCCTGCCCTGGTTTGAGCTACATTACCCAAGTTTCACTTCAGTTAACCTAGCTAAATATTATATGCCAGGCTCAGGAGGGGAAGGAAAAAAATCCATCCCACCGCATGAAGAGAACATGTTTTAAAGGGTTTTTAGGCTACAGATTTATGAAGTCGGCTACACAATTTATAATATAGAAAAGAATGCAACCACAGTGCAAAACAACTGATTTTTACCCAAGCTTTTGAAATTTAAGCCTGTGAAGTGCCTATAGCTCTAACCAAACCTTTGCTTAGGAAAACTACACCCACAACTGTGTAGTGTTGTTGATGAAAGAGATAAAACGTCTAGGCAGGGGAAGCTGCAGAGTCCTATCAATGAAACGAAGGGAGGAATATAGCAAATAATAAGAAAAACTTCACAAAAGCAGTAACGTGTTTGATTGATACAGATTGTGTAGTGCTAGAGACCCATTTCACAAACCAAATCGGAAATTGAACTGGTTCTTTCAGTACAAATAAATCATGCGTTGATGGGTTAATATTCACTGCTCTAAAATCCTTATTTTCGAAATACTATGTGAAATGAAGAAAAATGCTATTCTAGTTCAGTTTTTATATTTTTGTTTATTCTTGATCAAGATAGATAGATAAATAGATAGATAGATAGATAGACATCAATACTCATAGATAGATAGATGATAGCTAGGCAGACAAATATCTTGATGCTGGAGTACGCAGATTACCTCTGAGCTCCCTAAAGCAGCCTGTGGTTTTGCTCTACTCCTCCCGAAACCTTTGCTGCAATCTCATTCCCAAGTCCCTCTTCCTCAACAAAAAAAATCCACAGTTAAAAGTAGATTTTATTGAAGCTTGGGTAGGGAGTAGAAGGGAAGGTTCTCTTTTCTGTTTTTCTCCCCACCCTGGTTCCTCTCTCTGTCTTTTCACTCTCTTCTCCAACACTACTCAGCATTACCAGCCACACATTACTTCTATTGACTTCACTCCCGGAGGCCCCCTCATACCACCACTACCACCAGCAACACTGCATCTCCACCTCAATTGAGAAATTTACACTCTGTGGCTCCTTCAAATTGCATTCTCACATATTACCTTGTTTAGCAAAATAAAGGAGCATCCTTGGGAGGAATCGATTTGCCACAGAAGACAAGTGGGTTGTAAATAACATTTCTTGTTAAAATTCAAGTAAAACCCATATAGAAAGACTAACACTAGAAAGTAAGGTGACCCCCCCCACACACACATTCACAGCAATTCATCTAGCGAGGCAGGGCATTTTCAGGCAGACACAATTTAAGATAGGAAGCTCCTGTTGCTGGTGCACTGAAGGTGCTAGAAAGGGCTTTCCTGGTGCTGCTCTAGGGACAGATAATCACTGGAAACCCTTTAAACTCAGGGAGTGTGGACAGCCTCATTTTCCAAATTCTCAAATATTAATACTGTAAAATATACACAGATAAGGGTCACTAAGCCCTACTGTGATTTATTAAAACAAATAACCTCAGCAACAGATCATTCCATTCTGACCACCTGGTTATCCTAGGATATAAAAAAGTTGTCATTATTAACCTGCACAAACATCATGGCTGAAGAATAATCATCACAACCTTCATCTATGTTTAAAAATCATCTCATTATTTCAGGTTATCCAGGAATAGCTGGATATTCCAGCTCTTCCACACATATGTCTACTCAAGTTTCCCCTTTCCCAAGATATTTTCATCTTAAAATTAGGAAAACAGAGATTATGTGACCACCTGGATGCAACTTTGCTACAAATTTTAGCTTACAACAGGGAGGTTCTGTATTTCAAGTGTATGAATGGTTTTGTGTCTGAGATAAATAGGTAGTAGGTGAGTAGATAGATGTAGCTTTCCAAGGAATTAAAAGGCAGCCTTTATTTATAGAACTGTTTGGTCCTTGTGGGCTTCAGAAATATTTAGCCCATTTGAGCCTAGGAGAGGACAAAGCATCACTGAAGCCCAGAGTGATGTTGGGCAAGGATGAAAGTGACCCTTTTCCTTACCATCATAAGCCACACAACTCAATAGCCCAGAGTGGAAGAAGGGAACTAGTTAGAAAAGAAGAGAAGAAACATATGACTGAACAGGAGTAGGAATGTGAGTTCTGGTTCTCCTTCCTTTTAATACATCCAGAGGCTAACAAAGTATTCTGCTTCATGGGAAGAAATGCTCCCAAGGGATGTATTTACCTGCAACTGTGATGCTGACTGATGTTCTTAAAACATGGGTGGAATCTCTCCTGGCCCTACACTTGTTCTTACAGAGAAGGGAGGGCGGAGGGGAGGTACTAAAAAGGGGAATTGAAAAATCGAACATTTTTTCTTTTCAAAGTGCAGGAGATTCAGAACATGTAAGGACAGAGACAGAAGTAAACGCACTATCTGCACATTCTATTTACACAGAGTGTGTACATGTGATGGGGGGTAGGAGCCAGGTGTTTCAAAAAGATCTACAGACAATCTGAAAAATATTGATCCAAATCTATTTTGGGTTCCAGATCACAGGATCTTTAGAGCTGGACCCACCAGATCTTGTGGGCGACCTCTCTCCCTACCTCCTCCTCTTCCAGTGTCTCAAATTGTAGGAATATAGTCATCTAGGATCCCAGAAAAGGACTGTGTACTTAATAAAAATTAACACAAAACATTAAAATATAAACTCATAAATGCTTTTCTGTGAAGATGGGCAGCTATCCTAATATAATGCATCTTACAATAGATAGTTCTGATGATTTTCCATAGTACTAAAGTGATGAAACAGAAGAACTACTAAAGTATAGAGGCTCACAATTTTCCCTCAACCTCACCACCACCCTCACCCCGTTCCTGTCATTTTCGCACACGTGTTCACCCAAGAAAATTATCTGGTGTGGCTGTTTAGCCTCTGAGTGAACAGAGAACAAAATCCACAAGCACTCCAGGGAAAAGATGAACCACACTCCATCGGGGTGCTGCATGGCAGAGATGTAATGTGCCAGGGGCATTTTCTTGGAAGGACACAGGGGTAAGAGAGGGAGTTCATAGGATAACATGACTGGGGTGTGACACTATCAAAGAGAAAGTTCTGAGCTAGAAGAGAGGAAGTCTTTTGCAGGAAAGAAATGCTTGAGAAAGGGAGAGGACAAAAAAGGTTACCAAGAGTTGTCATTAACCATATACATGAAACTCCTTTAAATGTTTTCAAGCAATATGAATAAAGATTGGGACTTTTGGGGGGACTGCTGTGCTCTTTAAAGGCAACAAGCTCCAGTCTGGTCATGTGGGGCTTGGCTTTATAAGCACAACAAAAACATAAAATGAGAGCACTCCATACACAAACTTCTGTTTCTCTTAGATTGCCAGAAGTTCATTGCTGTATCCTTGGTGCCTCGCTTCACATTGCTTAGTGCCAGTACAGAATCATTCACATTTGCCCAGTAGTTTAGAGCCTTTTTTTCCGGCATGTGTTGAATGGCAAACTACTGTTTTTCATTCTGAGTTCAAAAAATTTATACTTTTCTTTATTCATGGAAAATTTGGTAGGATAAACAAGTTTACACGACCATGTAAATAGATAGAAACAGACTTATAAACAGGTCCATGTAAAGAGAGACATGCAAAATGTATTACTGTGCTTCAATCTGCCACGTATCAGGATCTAAGAGATGGGGAATCAATAAATATTGGGTCGTCAGGAAAGTCATGATGCATTTTTGCTCTGAAAAACATAGAAAAATACATCATGACTTTCCTGACAACCCAATAGTACTTCTGTTTTCCCCACCCAAGTTAAAAAAACATTGAGAGATGGAGCAGAAGTCAGGTATGTGGATTAAAAATAATTCTGCCTTTATTGCTTATAAAGTCTTTAAGAGAATGTGACTTAGTGTGAGAACCAACTGGACTTACAAGTACTTTTTCTTCCCCCACTCCTAGCCTAGTCCTAGAATTCAAGGGAAAAGTGAATCTATAGACCAGTTGAACTCACTGAAGTGTCTGTTTCACACTGGGAATGGAGGAGGAGGGCAGACTAAGTCTCTATTGCATATAGATTTTAATATATTATCTTCCCCTAACTGAGACACCTAACCCATGTCACCCATTAATCAAGTACAGTAATATATTGGTTTGTGAGCATAATTCGTTCTGGAAACAATCTACACATGTTGCAAGACATCGCTCGTTTACCACGTTAAAATGTAGTAGAAATGTTTGCTCGTCTTGCCGAACACTTGCAAACCAAGTTACTTGCAATCCAAAGTTTTACTGTACCTCACTCTGCTTCCTTGGGAAGGAGAAGGAGGGGCTAGAAGTATGTCTCTAGCTGGGGCTAATTAAATGGAATTCAGAGAAGTGGCTGATACATTTTGCTATAGCACTGAACATTGAAAAGAAATCGTTAATGTTTCTTACATTTTACTGGAGCATCTATTGGCCTATTCCTTTTATTTCATGTAACACAATAGTGTCAGAAATTTTCAATTCAATAGACCAGTAAGCAGAGAGTGGAATATCAGGGAAAAGAGAAAGAGATTTTTATTAATTAAAATATCAAAGCGTGAGTACTAGCATCTGTTTTTGTTTTTGTTTGTTTGTTTTTATAAAAGAATACATTTGAGTTTTAAGCAAAGGTAAAATACGGCCATGAGGAGAGTTTGGAAAACCAAGTATTCCAGTCTTTCTTAAAAAGTGGTCCCCAGTCCCCCATCATCGGAATTACTTGAAAAGTCTGTAAAAAATTCAAGTTTCGGGTCCTCACCTCACATCTATTGAATCAGAACCTCTTGACACATGGATGGAAAATCTGCATTTAACAACTTCTTTAAGTAACTCACATGCACACTGAAGATAGGAAATCTTCATCTTCTGGCTATAGGACAGCATGTACCATGTACCAGAGCTGTATTTGACCCATGATCATAAAGTAGCCTTAGTTCTCCTGGGGAGCTAAAATATCCTTCTCTTATACTCTTATATCAGGTAACAAGTCTTACATATTATATATATATGCAAATGAGGATGTAGTGCAAACTATATACTTGTATAGTAAAGCAAAAGAAAGTAAGAATATGGTAATAAGAGTTTGGGTTAAATTGCAAGTCTGGTATGGTGCCAGCTCACACTTCAACAATTCTTTTCATTCACATCCACAAAATGTGTATAAATTCATAAGCCTCTGTTATGTACACATGATTTTGGTTAAGTTTCAGTGACACTTACCTACATAGTCTTCAGTTTGTACAGATTGGCTGAAGTCCTGCATATCCCACTTGGAAATCCTTTAACCAGATTAGAAACCCCTGGGTCTGCACATTAAAAATGATTTTCCAGAAAGGATTTACAGTAATTAGTGATTAGTGGGGTTTCTAGAACAATTGTTTCACAGCCTAAGACAGCTAATCCATAAATGCATTAACTGTATTAGGCTGTGTAGGTAAGAAGTTAAAAGTCTAAGTGGAAAATTACTGAACTATTCTAGTTCATTGGGGAAAATGGTGTCAGTGTTTAATTGTCTTTAATGCACAATACAGACAAATTAGTTCCCATGCTTGAGTCAATAAATTGTGGATAAGTATCATTCACCGTGAATTTCCCCCAAACAGGTGTATGAATATTTTTATATATTCAGATTTAAAATTTAGAATTATTTTGAGAATAAATTTATAAAATATAAAATTCAAAAAGACCTACAATCAATATCCATGGATTAGATTGTCTGTCAGTTACCAGAGACCTAAATAACTCCTCCAGATTTTAGTTGGCAATGCAAAGTGTCACACCATGTATGCCCTGCATTTCTGTGCTTTTTAAAATCAGGGATCTTAGCGAGGAATTTTATTATTGTAATGTATTCTAGTATTTTAACACCAATTACACATTATCCCTACTGATATAATACATTTCAGACAGCTTTAGTAATAGACCTATAGATATTACCACTATACATTCTACAGCATTAGGGATATGAAACCAATCTTACTAATATTGCCACTCTCAAAGAACTAAACATGATAGCATATATATTCCAGTTGCTCAACAGATGTTCCTAGAACTGAGTCATCTACTCCAGAGAGTGTTAGCTGAGAGAATGGCACATCCCATTAAAGACACATTTTCCAAGGTACACAACCCCCCCTTTTAAATTGTAGAACCATAGTCTCAAAATCAAGTTACAGTCAGATACATACTAATATATGTTAAAATGCCTCAAAGTAAGTCATGGGGATGTAATGTATAACATGGTAATTATAATTAGCAATACTGCATTGCATATTTGAAAGTTGTTAAAAGAGTATATCTTAAAAGCGCTATCCTAAGGAAAAAAATATAACTATGTATGATGACGGATGTTAACTAGACATATTTTGGTGATCATTTCAAAATATATAGAAGTACTGAATAATTATGTTGCTGAAACTAATATAATGTCATGTGTCCATTTATACCTCAAAAAATGACCTGGAAGTGAAAGATAGGAGTAGAAAGAACACTGAGACTTCCACTTCTAAGTAAGATGGAGTAATGAGAGTTGGCCTTATCCTCTTACTCCAAAACAAATAAAAATCCAGGCAAAATACATGAAATATCAGTTGTCAGACATTCAACATCAGGCGGCAGAGAACAGTAATCTCTGAGAGAGGGGAGAAAAAAACAGGTGAGCCACATAATTTCCCAGGTTACTTTCTGGAGAGAGTTTGTGGACTAAATCATAAAGAGGGGGAAGCCAAGTAGATCCCAGCAAACTCACTGAGTGAGGAAGATGGAGGTGAGATCTGGAGAAGTCAGAGTTGCTAGAGTAAACAGAGCAAAGCATCTGAGAGGAGAGCTCTCCATAGAGAAAGAGCTCTGAAGATATGCAAAGGATTCTGAGCACTGAGCAGCATATGTGTGTGAGGAAACTACCCAAGGATAGGAAAAGAATAAACCCAAAGGACCAAAATGAATGATTACTAGAGCTCCCACAAGGCTCAGAATAATCCATATTCTCATCATCTAGAGTGGAGAAATGCATAATTCATATGGAGAACAGGACAGAAGGTATTGCTTCAGTAGTGGGCAAAGTTAGCCCTACACTAAATGTGTCCCAGGTCCAACCTAACAAAGCTTAAAAGGAAGCCTCAAAAAATAAACTTGCCTACAATGTACTTAATAAATATCCAGAAATAGTTTAAGGCTATTTATAGGAACACAGAAATATCCAACACCCCAAATTCACAATGTTTGGTATCCCATCAAAAAATATCAGACTTGAAAAGGCACAGAAAAATACTACCAATAATGACAGGGTAAATCATTCATTAGAAGCAGATCAAGAAAGAACACAGATAATAAAATTAGAAAACAAAGACATTACAACAATTATTAAAATTATATTCCCCATGTTCAAGAAAATAAAGATGGAGCATGTTAAGTAGAGACAAAAGATGCAGAGGACCTAAATTAAGAATCTAGAGATAAAAAATATAATGTCTAAGACGGGAAATACACTTGATGGAATTCACAGCAGATAAAAGCACTGATGTAAAAAATCATAGTGAATTTGAAGACATGCTAAATACAAATGAATGAGGACAGGAATGACAGCAGACTTCTTACTAGCAAGGCAAAATGGAGCAACAACTTAAAAGTACTAAAATAATGCAAAAAACAAAAAGCAAAAAACTATCAAATTAGAAATGTATCACCAGTGAATATATCCTTCAAAACCAAAGGTAAAATAAATGTATTTTTGGACATACTAAAGCTGAAATATTTCACCAAAACTGTAATACAAGAAATGTTTATAGAAGTCCTTCAGGCAGAAAGAGAACATTACCAGATGAAAATCCAAATTAACACAAAAAAAGATGAAGAACACTAGAAATGGTAAATAACTATTCTAAGATAAATGTATTTTACTAATTTTTAAATCTCTTTAAAAGATAATTGTTTAAAACAAAACTTATAGCCATGTATTGTGAAGTTTATAATATATGTAGAATTAAAATGTATAATAACAGAAGCAAAAAGTTTGGAAATAAGAAATAGAAGGTTATTATTCTAAGGTTTTGTTTTTTTTTACTATATATGAAGTGGGATCATATTACTTGAAGGCAGACTGTGATAAGTTAAAGACAAATACTATAAACTCTAAAGTAACCACTGTAGGAACACATTCAAAAGTTATCAATAATGATCCAACAAAAGAGATTAAAATAAAACTATAAAACAAATGCTCAAATTGAAAAAAAAAAAGGCAGAAAAATCAACAAAGGAAACAACCAATGGTACAAATAGAAAAGCAGCAAGATGATAGATTTGATTCTAATCATATCAGCAATCACAATAAATGTAAATCATATACGTACCCTAAGAAAAGGCAGAGGTAGTCAGATTGGATCAAAAAGCAAAACCAAACTGTACCCTGACTACAAAAATATCCACCTTAAATATTAAGAAATAAATAGGTTAAATGTAAAATAATAGAAAAAATGTGTCATGTAAATACTAATCAAAGCATGCTGAAATGGTTACATTAATTAAAGACAAAGTCCTTTCAGAGCAAAAAATTTTGCCAAGGACATTTCATAACGATAAAAGGGTCAATTCACAAGAGAAAATAACAATTCTATCAATCAAGTAAACATAGTTGACACTTATAGAACACTCCATTCAATACAGCAGAATGCAACTTTTTTTTCAAGTGCATATGAAACATTTCTCAAGATAGACTATATTCTGACCTATAAAAAAGCCTCAATAAATTTAAAAATAATTCAAATCATATAAAGTGTGTTTACTCTCACAGTGAACTTAATTTAAATCAATAACAAAAAATATTTGGAAAATTGATAGAACCAGTAAGGTTGTAGAAGACTTGAAGAACATTATCAACCAACTAGACCTAATTGACATTACTTGTTCTATCAACTACTGAGAGAAGAGTGTTGGCTACTACTGCAGATTTTTCTATTTCTTCTTGCAATTCTTTCAATTTGGGATTTTGAAGCTCTGTTACTGCATGCATAAATATTTAGGATGAAGAACTTTATGCAATAAATTTAAAAGCTTAGATGACATGGACAAATTCCTTGAAAGATGCAAACTGCAAAAGCTCATTTAAGAAGAAATAGATAACCTAATAGCCCACATTATTCATATATATACACACACACACACACACACACACACACACACACACACACACATATATATATATATATATATATATATATATATA
>NW_017732216.1:708985-711521 GCF_001890085.2 Hipposideros armiger
AAAAAAAAAAGGAAAGGCTATTAGTACAAATAAAAATGTACAAGAATTAATTCTTTTATTTGAGGCCTTTGTTGGACACCTACTATGTGACAGTCACTCAAATAGATAAGACATAAAGATAGATAAGACATGGTCTTCACAGGGGAATATGATGCAATTTTTAAAAAGAATTCAGGCTATGTGGGAAAACTCAGAACTCTTAAAAATTCCCTTGTATTTATTTTAGGATTTAGTAATATTTTATTTGCATTATACATAGGGGAGCCTGCATAACTGTTTTATTGGTTGGGTCTCAGGAGTCTTAGTTGAGCCCTGATTTGTGGAGGTATCTAAGAAAAAGGGTGGTGGACAGCTGAGGCTGAGATGAGGGAAGTCTTCACAAAGGAACTGGTATTTCAGATGTCTTAAAGGACAAATAAAAGTTTGTCTGTCTAGTGATGGGAAAGGAAAAGGGAAGGGACTCCTGAACAGAGAACACAGATGATGCAGTTTTGGAAGTCAGAAAAGTATACGGGACCTGTACAGTAACTGCAGTAGTTGGGTGTTACTGGAGCACATAATACATGGGAAGGGTGATGAGTAGGCTTCAGCCAGGTCACCAAGGGCCTCCTGAGCTCTGGTAAGATCCAGGTTGTTCTTAAGAGAATGCTGCATCTGTGGTTGAATAAAGGGCAGTTTCAATTCCCACAGAACTCCAGGCTGATTTGGAGATCTTGGCTTGACTCACAGTTCTCAGGACCAGGGCTCGTCTGCATCATCTCCCTTTCTCAGGCAATATACCTGCTCATTTGAAGGGGGTTATTATTGGAGCAAACAGCTGAGATCATGACTGGCCAAGGTGATTCATAAAGGGCATTATTTTATCCATTCTATGAACTCATCTTCCCACACAAAAAAGTTGGATTTGTTCAAAATCAACTTGGGAGCCAGTCTTTCCTGCCATAGGGCAATTCTCCAAACATCCCTATTGATTTTCAGATTTGTTTTTTCTTGAAAATGCTTTTTGCCTATGTAGTGTGTCTGTTCTATTTCAATCTTGAAATTAATAATAGCTAGAACATTTCTTGAGGCATTTCATTCTCAGCATCACACATCATTAGGTCTTCCAGCAATTTTTAATTTGCTTCTCATTGTGCTCCACTCACAATTGTACCTCATATTGTTTCAAATCATAATGTTTCAGTAAGTACAGTCCTTGAGTCATGGCCTTACTACAGATAACCATGTCACAAATTTCAACACAGCTATTATTCTAAAGTGTTTGGGTTAAAGGTCAAGNGTGTGTGTGTGTGTGTGTGTGTGTGTGTGTGTGTGTGTGTATAAAAGAAAACTTTACTCAAGGCTCAGATGACTTACTGATGAATTCTACCAAATATTTAAGGGACAAATAATACTAATTCTATACATATTCTTCCAGTAAATAAAAAATGAAGAAATAATCCCTAACTTATTTTATTATGAGGCTAGTATTATCCTGATACCAAAACTAGACAAAGATATATATATATATATATATATATATATATATATATATTCCTCATCCACATAGATGCTAAAATTCTTAATGTAATTTTAAGAAATTGAATCCACCAATATGCAACATATATCATAAACAAGTGGGATTTATTCTAGCAATGCAAAACTAAATTCAAAATTTAATCAATGTAATTGACCATGTTAACAGGCTAAAAAAAGAAATCCATACGATATTCTCAACAGACACAGAAAATGCTTTGAGAATGTAATACTCTATTCTTGATAAAAACTCTAAGCAAACTATTGTAGAAATAGAAGTGACCTTCCTCAATCTGATAAAGAGCACATAAGAAAAAACTACAGCTAACATCATTCTTAAGAGGTAAAAGATTGAATGCTTTTTCTTCAGGATCAGAAAACAATGAAAGCTGTCTTACCATTTCCATCCAATATCATACTAGAGGTTGTAATCAGTGAAAAATTCAAGAATAAGAAATAATAGTCATCCAAATTGTGAAACAAAGGGGAAAACTGCCTTCATTTACAGACAACAGAACCATTTATTCAGAAAATCCTAAGATTGTTTCCTGTTCCTGAAATGCTCATGCCCCATTTTATCTACCAAGGTTCTACCCCTCCTATTTGGGCTGAATTCTCCCTCTCTTGAAATCCCTTAGTACTGGGTAATGCTAAGTCCTCTACAGTGTAGAGAAAATCACATCATGACTTAATCCTCCTCTGTTAGACCATTAATTCCTTGAGAGTAGGGAAGGCATTTTGGTCATCTTTTTCCCTATTACAGAAACTAGTCCAATGCCTGGACAATAGACAGGCTCAGGAACACTCACTGCTATATCACTGTCGTTAACCATATAGCTCATCTACTTTTAAGTGTGGAATTTTACAAGTTCTTCCACTCATATTCATGGCACTCTCCAATTTTACATATATGGACTATGCAAACTTCAGTTTCAGCTAACTCACCATATTCTCTGTGAACTGCAAAAGCACTTGAGTACATTTCTATTACTGCAATATAAAAGTCACATGTATTTTTAAT
>NW_017732216.1:714696-715677 GCF_001890085.2 Hipposideros armiger
TTATTCTGAAAATCATAGTAGATTTTCCCTTATTTAAAATAATCCATTTCTTATTATTATATTGACCATTTGCCCATCATTGTAGTGGGTAAATTTATTCACTCAAATATTTATTGGATGTCTCTTTTAGATAGGTCCCTCAGCTGGATACTGAAGAAATATAGCGACAAATAAGCTAGACATACTGTAATCCACTGAGGGAGATAAAGTTGAGATAGTTATTTAGAGACCCAGCTCATAGAAGACATTGTATACCATGAGAAAGATAGTAAGCTTAATATTTTGAGGAGGCATTGTAAGTTTTAAAAAGGGAACATAATCCTATGTGGATTCTAAAAAAATGCTTTACCCTATAATGTTTTGTGGGAGTCCATCCATTCAAAAGTACATTGAAAGGGAATACACTCTGAGCATTCCAAGGGTTGAGCTCAAGAGTTCTTCATCTCCTTGTCACCAATATCCTATATGCTTCCTGACACAACATAAGGTCTCAATATGTATTTTGTTGTTGTTGTTGTTTGTGTTTATTATAATGAACTGTAAGAGTATGGCCCATTAGGAGGGTATGATAATACTTAATTGTCAAAAAGAATAATAGGGACTGGATTTATTCTTCTGCCTGAAACAACTAAAATGCTGGACAAAATATCTTTAAATGGTTTTCAAGACATTAGACATTAAGCAATGAAGGAGAGTTAATGCTAAGAGACACAGAACAACTGAGTTGAGCTATAACAGCCAATTTACTGCTAAAGAGAGATTTACGCCATAGTACAGGGACAGGAACACACATGGAACCCAGCAGTCCCCAGGAATTGAAGAGATGAAACTGGGAGTCTAGGAAGGTCAAGGCAGCAAAAGTTAATTAAGCAAAGTACCAGAGAGGAAAGAGCTGCACAGAGAAGCAACTTCAGAAATGTGCAAAGTATCTCCTCATACCCTCTGGTCAGTGAGGAAACTACTCAAGGATAGAAAAAGAAA
>NW_017732216.1:715997-716729 GCF_001890085.2 Hipposideros armiger
ACAGCTAACATCATACTCACATCATACTCACAGTGAAAAATTAAAAGCTTCTACTCTGAGATCAGGAATAAGACAAGGATGCCCACTCTCCTGATTCAAGACAAAAAGTGGCATTTCTAGAAAGGGAAGGAAATTGTGGAATGCTCACCTAAGGTTACTAAAAAGCTAAATCATTAAAAAAGAAATTATCTCAAATAAAAAAAGAAGGGGAAAAAGACTGAAGAAGAAGAAAACACAGTGTCAGTGAACTGTGGAATAATGTCAAGCTGCTTAATGTACATGTATTTGGAACTGCTGAAGAACAGGAGGGACAGGGGACAAAAAGAAATGATTGAAACAATCATGGCCTCATTTGACTTAGCGTGATGCCCTCTAGGTCGCAAATGGTAAGATTTCATTCTTCTTTATGGCAGAGTAATACTCTACATGTACCACTGTTTCTTTATCTAATCATCCATTGAAGGACATTTCTGTTGTTTCCATATTGGCTACTGTAAATAGTGCTGCAGTGAACATACAATCTCATTTGTATATGGAATCTAAAGAACAAAATAAACAAATAAACAAAACAGAAACAGACTCATAGATACAGAGAACAAACTGATGGTTACTAGATGGGAAGGGACTGGGTAAGAAAAGTGAAAGGATTAAGTACAAATTGGTAGTTACAAAAGAGTCATGGGATGGAAAGTACAGTATGAGGAATATTATCAATAATATTGTAAAAACTAG
>NW_017732217.1:0-1566 GCF_001890085.2 Hipposideros armiger
CATCTTAGCTGTAGAGGGCAGTGTCACTGGCCCTCATATGTGGGATCCGAACCGGGGCCCTCTGGCATCCCAAGCGAGTTCTTAACCATCGCGCCACTCAGCCGGCCCTAAAGAGCTCTTTATAGATTAAGCATCTAAATTTTTCCCCTTCCCCCTCCCCCACACCTCCGAGCCAAGCCGTTGTTCTGTCTTGTTATGGAGTACGCAGCTCACTGGCCCGTGTTGGTATTATGATCATTGCACTCTACCTGGCTGAGGCAGCTGTCGCTGGCTGTTGGCCAGCCGCTCATGGTGGCTCACGGCAACTCATGGCAACTCTTGCCAGCTGTTGGCCGCTCACAACCATTACTGGCCACTCACGCCTGTTGCCAGACACTCACAGCAGCCCAGATCCAGGTCCAGCCGTTGTTCACAATCTTAGCTGTAGAGGGCCCAGCTTACCGGCACAGCTTAATGGCCTGTAGGAATCGAGCTGGCAACCCTGTTGCTCAGAGCTCCCACTCTAACCAACTGAGCTATCAAGGCCGCCTCAGCATCTAAATCTTTGTGTATCATTTATGTTGTAATTATTTTCTCCCGTTGTTGTCATTATTTTCTGAATTCCTTCATCATATCATATTTTACCTTTAATATATTTAAATTTAATGTGTTAATATTTATTAATTTTAATGGATAGTATTTAAAAATTTTACTTAATTGCACGTGATCACTTCATTTATTTTATTTGTAATCGAATCTATCTTAAGTTATGAATGAATGTTGAATGAATCTTCACCCTCTATTAAGATGTCCTTGTCTTCCTAGGTGCTGGGTTATGATGGTAAACAAAACAAGACAGGCAGGGTCTTTGCTCTCATGGGGATTACATTCAAGGGAAAACGTTAGCTTCTTACTGGCCTAGAGCCTAGTTATAGGTTGGCTGAGTGACTAAAAGAAGGGTACCTGATGGTGTGAAAGAGCATCTTATTTTGTATAAGGTGGCATGCAGGATATCTGAACAGATATTTTAAAACAGATTAAGAGGCCAGGAGAGGGTTTGCAGTGCTAAGAGGAGGCCTTGGCAGTGCTCTGGGGTGAGGCCACAGTGGGTGTGCCTAGAAGAAAGAGGAAGTGGAGGTGGAGAAAAGTGATGTGATGACAAGGCAGCTTCATGAATTTTAAATGGGGATGAGGGGTAGGATGAATCAGAAGGAGGTGTGGGTGGTTGGTGGGAATAGATTCATGGCTAGTAAATATTATTTTTATGGTGACGATGAGGAGCAAAGGAGGCAAACTTTTGGTGGAGAAAGCACGAATTTTGCTTTTAAGCGGATTACTTAAAAGGCAAAGAGGGCCGGCCAAGTGGCGCATTGGTTAAGAATTGGCTTGGGATGCCAGAGGGCCCCGGTTCGGATTCCACATATGAGGGCCAGTGACACTGCCCTCTACAGCTAAATTGCTGAACAACAGCTTGACCTGGAGCTGGGCTGCTGTGAGTCGCTGGCGACGGCGTAGGCTGCAGCCCCTGCTGCAGTGGGTTGCCATGGGCTACCGTGTGTAGCCAGCAGCCAGCATGAGCGGCCAGCA
>NW_017732217.1:3091-4162 GCF_001890085.2 Hipposideros armiger
AATCATGGTGCCAACTTGGGCCAGTGAAGCAACATCCTCCACAACTAGACTGAAGAACAAAACAACAGCAACTTATCTGTTCCCCTTCCCCCAATTCCTCAATAAAATCTTAAAAAAAAAATGGTAAAGAAAAATCTTACAATTTCTTATCAAAAGGAGACCAATAGTCCAGGAAAACTTTGTCTTTTTAACAGACGACAGAAAGTCACACAAGCATACTATTGATATTAAAGCTTATTTAAAAACTCTTAAAATAGCATTTTGCTTTTAACTAACTTGACTACATGAGGTAAAATTCTCTTTTTTTCTTTTTCTTTTTTCCCAACTTCATATACCATTTTGTCCTTTATTCTCCCCTTTCCCAATCTGAAGTTACTAGTTTTACTTTAGGAGAAATTTACTTTCATTTGCATTAAAAAATGTATTTCCATGCCTCATACCTTTTCTTGCAAAAAACATCTCCTACTTTCCTCGCATATATAGTTGTTTCTCTTATTTCTAGTAGCTTTAATTACACATATTAGAATGTTGAACCCATAATTACTAGTGAAAATTAAGAAGTAATTAATCGTAGACTTTCTGTTACACTGTGTCTGTGGATTGGCAGACTTATAAACACATGTCATAAATTTTAGAAGTATGTCCTTCCTCACAGTACAGTGGACAACAAGGAACAACATGCAAAACCTGACAAGCTCAGGGGAGGCCTGTGTGGTAGGCCCTACAAAGTCAGAGGCTGAAAGTAACCACATAGGATGGGTTGAACATAAAAATTCTTAACTAAATGTGGTTCATGGCGGGGCAGGTAGTCATATCCTAGGCCTGTAGCTATTTTGACCAAAATCAATCTTTACCTTAAGTGAGTCTGTCTATGGTCTTTTGGCATTTAAGATAACAGACCTTTGAAATGTCAGAGTAATGTTCTTTTTCAGACCACTTGTAGGGACCCAGGCCCAGACCCTAGGCTAGGGCCCCTGCCCAGAGGAATGAAAGAAACTTCTGCTTCAGCAAAAATTAGCAAAGTATCTTGTCAAGAGAATAGAAAAAGATAAGCTAGGTATGCTTTATAGC
>NW_017732217.1:4337-10736 GCF_001890085.2 Hipposideros armiger
AATAACCTAACTGTGTTTTATAGTTTGTTAAAATAAGATAAACTAACCATTTTTTCCTTTTTACACACTAACTGCTTTTTTTTTGCTTCTGTATCCAGCTTCAGCTATAAATTCCTTACCCACCAAGACTTAGCTGCTGATCTCTCCCTTTGAGAGACAGTCCCAGGTCTGGTCATAAAATCTTTGGAATGAAAATCTTTTATACAAGTTTTGTTAAGGATCCGTAAACCTAACACACTGGAGAACCTGACCACAGAAACTGTCATTGTTGTCGTGTTCCCCGCATTGCCATCTCTATGTGCTGTGAATGTCAGTTATCAGCTATCCTCTACCCACCATTATCAACTATCCTCTACCCACCAATGTAGAAGATGTACATGTTTATTTTGCCTTTTTTATCCAATCCCTGAGATTTCCCCCTTGCTTTCTCCCACCCCCTTAATCTACCAACAATGGATTTCACGTAACCCTCCTATGTCTCCTCCTTTTATTCTAATGTAGCAAATAAACTGCAAAACTGCCATTGTCCAGAGAATTTTCTCAATCCACTGAGATTTTACTTTCTGGCAATTGTCATCAGTTTAGCTCAAATAAACTCATAAAAATTCTCTACAGCTTGGGACATTTCTTACACTGACAGAGTAAAGGAAGAAAACTTTCCCCTTCTTCTAGGTTCTTCCGCTGGTCTAACAATTAAATTGACATAGACAGATTAACAGGAGAACAACACATTTCATTCATAGAGGAGCCCCAAAGGCATGAGATCCAAAGACAGTCAATTGAGGCTTGTATACCATCCTGAGCTCAGGAGAAGCAGGTAGGTGTCTGGGGCTTCCAAGGGGAGGAAGACAATTCATAGGAAGATGAGAAGAGTGAATGTTTGGTAAACAAATGTGTGCCAGGCCATACAGATAAGTCTTACTGACATAAAACATTATCTTTGGTCTTAGCGCTCCTCCTGGTACAGGCCCTCTATCTGAATTCCTTTAGTTAGTTAAGGAGAAAGTAAACAGCTCTTTCTGAGTCTGTTGGGCCTTGATTATCTTCAACTTGAATTAATCCACATGCCAAAGCAGCAAAATTTGGGGTGACATATTCTACCTCCTCTTAAGAGTTAATTTTTTAAAATGTGGCCTGAAACATGTTTACTAATAGAACCAAATACCTTAAACTTCTCACTAATAAGAAGCCAATGTAGACAGACCTATGTTCAGTAATTAATGTTTCAGCATTTTATTTTATTAGGAAATAATGCAGATAGTCAGTGACTGTCCATCATTTTAACACAACTTTAAGGTTTTAAGTTACCAAAAAGGTTTGGGAGAACTGTTAGGTAGAAGTTAGAAAATGTAGAAGGAGCGGGGTAGGGGGTGGAGGCCCATGGTGCCTACAGAAACAGCTCATAACTAGCTTTGAATAACTGCCTCCAGCCATGTATCTGTTTTTACAACAACAGAAGACAAGAAATGGTCTGGAGCAAGATAAGGATCTGAGTCAACAGATCTCCACCCACCTTAGGAGGTCACGCCCTCCCATGGAAGAGCATGCACCACCTTTTCCCTCCAAATCAATATGTAACTCCCTCATCCCACCCTGCGAACTAAGTCTTTGAAATAAGAGTTCTGTAGCTCTTTTTTGTGCCAGCTCTCTCCCCCAGGTGTTCTCTCTCTCTCTCTCTTTCTCTCTCTCTCTCTCTCTCTCTCTCTCTCTCTCTCTCTCTCTCTCTCTCTCTCTCTCTCTCTCTCTCTCTCTCTCTCTCTCTCTCTCTCTCTCCTCTGCTGGGCCTATTCTCTTCCCTGAGAATGTATCACTAATAAACACTGCTTGCATATTAATCAGCTTGCTGGCCTTTGATTCTTCACTGCATCGGCAAGAAAAACCAAGACTCCCATAACAAAGCTATTTAAAGACATACCATAAAATACAATTGATACTGAAAAGTCCACCCAGAAATGTTGTCCTACTTACATCTATTAAATTCATTAGTTCTCAACAATTATGTTTTGATTCCTTGTGGAGATGGCATCATATCAAGTTATTTTTCTTGCTGACAAATTTTGTAACAGAGATAACATGAACTTATCTGACTTGTAAACACAAGCATAAGAAAAGTTACATTATTTTTAATGCTGATAATGATATAGGTTCCTGGTATCTGGTGCCTGGAGATTGTGGTCTCACGTACCCAAAGAATGAGAACACGGACTCGGAAGGAGAGGCAGAGGAAGAAAGATTTTTATTGAAGCAAAAGTGTCTTGGTGTAGAATTAACTCCTGGTCGTTCGCAGAATGTAAAAATAATTTACAAGACTCTACAAGAGTAAGCAAAGATTTATTGAAAGTCAAAGAGAAATAGTTCTGGCAAAGGGAAGTTTTGACAGGATAGAGCTGGAGAGGGACAACTGCCCTGATGAGAAGGAGTTCTGGGGTTTTATATTTTTCTAAGCAGGATGTAGGGTGCTTGTTAGCTTGCAGGGGTGGAGGGCTGCTGTTACAATTGTCTTCTAGGAATTGTCCTGTCCTATGATGGATTTAAGTTTGCAGGGGATTACTGTTGTGACTGGGAACCATTCTGTTCCCATCTATGATGGGTGATTGTTAGTTTGTAGGGGGTTGCCGTTGTGATTGGAAACTATTTTGTTCCCACCTATAATGGATGTAAGGTGCTTGTCAGCCTGCAGGTGCAGTGCTGTCCAGGAGAGTCAGAGCCAAGCGGTTAATGTTTAAGCTCGCTCCTGCCAGCTTATAAACTTGCTCCTGTTAACTCCTTGCCCGCCCTGTCTTGCCAGCTCACAAGCCCACTTCCGTTAACTCTTTATTTGTCTCATCAGAAAGTACAGCTGTCTTATGAGAGGGGGTACCCGAAACTGGGATGCCCACTGGCTAAGGCAAAAGGCTCTTACTTTTATATTTTCTCTTGCATGCTTGGGGAAGGGAGCTGGTGCCTTCTAATGGATTTTGTCTATCAGATTCTTTCTGTTGCCCAGCCTAAAGGGATTTACAAAATAACCCTTTTGACCCCAGAGTGCAATTACATTTTTACCCTTGAGCAAATGAGTCATTTCAGAACCTGGATTTCCAAGACATGGCTGCCTTTCTTGTCATATAAGAGACTTCCCTGTCTACCTAACAACATGCTAGCTAACCTGTCTCAATTCCCCCTTTGAAGACGTAACCCAACTGCTCTTAGGGTATAGGGGCGATGACCGCTCTGGCTGCTTCATGCTGAGGAGGGGTGTAGAAGGGGCCGGCAGCTAGAGCTGGTCTAGAGGTCTAGCTAAAGGTCCCCGGTAGATAAGCGAATCCAGGTGAGGTTCCATACTCAGGACCATCTGGAGCTGGGTGGTCTTTGTCCCATGGTTTGGTCACTTGAACCGTCGCAGCCAGCCAGTAGGTAATCTGCAAGCTGAGATACGTTGTAGGCAACGGCATGATATAATCCCTATAACATATGAACAAGAGAAAAATGAGAAATGTCTCCTTTAATCCAGTCAGGCTGGGAAGCCAGGAAGTAAGGGAGGAGAGATCAAAGCCAAAAAAACCCTTCTCTCTGTTTAATATTGGACACTATGTAGTGAATCTGTTTAACTTTGCCTTCTATTAACTGTGAGTTGTCAGAGAGATTAAAGAAACATAATCCTTTAAATTCTTCACATCCATGGTTATATTTTAAGAATAAGTAATCTATGGCAGCTCTGTTCTCAAGAACTGCTTCCCTGACCTTTCCTAACTCCTGTCCAATGGTGGAGGTAGCCTGTGAAGTAGCGTTTAGGGCCTTTGCCGAGGAGCAGGCTATCTGGCTAACCTCTACATTTAGGGCAATAGTCATAGCCGGTACTACAAAAAGAGGCTGAATAAACGGACATCACTGTTACAGCTGGAATCTAGAGCAAGTTCCCTGTGGTGTCTAGCCTGATGAGATTTTTGAGGTAAAAAGACAGTTAACCTCCCAAGAGAGCAAGGTCCCCCAGCGCTGTAAGCTGCAACATAGGAGTAAACAGTCTTTCCACAAATGAGAAACCATCCAAGGGGTAATTTGACATGTGCATTAGTGTAACTCACAGAGGTGGTGGAGCTGCAGTTTAAGCTGATATAGGCTGAAAGATTAAAACGTTGGTTAGAACAACCAGTGAATTTGACACATTCTTCTGCCGGGGTCACAGCTGTTACTTTCAAAGGAAACATGCTCCTGTCTTTTAGGGAACTAATGGGTCTCCAATTATAGATGTCAGAGTAAGAGATGGGCTTATCAATAAGCTGAAAGATAGTGTGGTTTTTTATATGGTTTAAGGGGGTGCAAACTCCTACCAGGTAGGAGGAAAAGATTTGTTCTATGTAGGTTCCTTTGGTGAGACAGAAATCAGACACATTCGTTACATGTTTGGCTAGGTAAACCTAAACACTTTCATCCCTTTGGAAGGGTATAGGACTACCTGAAAATCCTTTTGGGAAAATTGTTTTAAAAAATCAAAAGTTGAGGCTTATAAATGATATTATTCTTCATGACTGATCTGATTTGTTGGCAATCTTTTTGAAGAGAAGCTTTAGATCGTTCTAAGGTTCACAGGAGTAACTGAGTGGCTCTGTTGAAGGGCTCACCAGCTCTGGTCCCACAGGTGGCTCTGGTTCTTCCGGATTCCACCACTTTATCCGGGAATGGTGGATCCAGGAGTCAAATTCTGCTAACTTTACGGCCGTCGGAGTAGAGAGGGCTGCTGTGTAAGGTCCTTTCCAGACAGGGTCTAGGTTAGGAGACAGAGAAGGGAGAGATTTGACAAGAACTTTGTCCCCAGGGTTGAATAGGGGCTTTTGGTCTGCTCAGGATTGGGATTCCGACTTGTTGAATGGCCTGTTGAAATTGAGCTAAAGAGATTATATGTTGTTAATTCTATGGCCCCTTGATCTACTAGAAGGTCATTGATCAAGAAGGACCATATAACATTGCAAAGGGATTTAGTCCCCATTTAGCAGGGGTGTTTCAAATGTGGAGGAGAGCTATATGGAGTAGAGCTATCCAATTGTGGTTGGTCTCTTGTGATAGCTTTCGAAGATGTCTCTCTCTCTTTTTTTTTTTTAAGATTTATTGGGGAATCGGGGAAGGGGAACAGAAAAGTTGCTGTCCTTTTATTCGTCAGTCTAGTTTTGGAGGACATCGTTTCACTGGCCCATGTTGGCATTATCATTGTGCTCTTTCCGGGTGAGGCAGTCTCTCGCTGGCGATTGGAGGGCCGATTACGGCGGCTCACAGCAGCTCACGGCCACTGCCCACTGCCGGCCAGCTCCACTGCAGCCTACACTGTCACTGGCGACTCATGGCAGCCCAGATCCAGGTTAAGCTGTTGTTCAGCATTTTAGCTGTAGAGGGCAGTGTCACTGGCCCTCATATGTGGGATTCGAATGGGGGCCCTCTGGCGTCCCAATCCAGCTCTTAACCAATGCGCCAGTTGGCCGGCCCAAAATTTATTAATTATTAAAGAAGTTGGATCCAAATTGTGTTTCTGGAAGATGGAATGTTAAGGTTACCTGTTCAGATGGATAAGTTTTCTACTAATACTTGTGGAGAAGATATTTAAGATTTTTCATTTGCCTAAATTCCAACTGTCCTTTCTCCCATTTTGTTTTCCTTCTGATAAGAATTACCTCTGAAATTTGCATTTCAAAGAGTTGGCCTAGATAAGAATTCCTAAAGACCAGGTAGAACATTTACATCTGAGAAAAAAATGCAAGTTTCTCCAAGAAAAACTTTTGTTTCCTAAAATCATAATTTTTACAATAATTCCAGGCTTTATGAGATGAACAGGGATGGTTTTGCCATTGGTTAAAAGGATAGGTGGACTAGGAGTGTTTTCTAGAACTGCGTTTCTGGTTTTGTAAAGATTTGTAAGATAAAAGTTACTATTAATTCCTCAAAGAATTGGGTTGCAGTGTAGACAATATCAAGGAGCTGGTGCACCCGTCCAACCACAGTATGTTGCATTTGCTTTATTATATCAAGGAGATTTCTAAATATGATGGAAATCAAACAACTTCTATGCTTTCCATTTAGAGTTGTTTGTTTTTGGAATGTTTCTATTTCCAGTAACGCTACTGGGTTTTCAGTATGAAGATCAGAGAAAAATGCTCTTGTGCTTCCAACACAGGGAAGGAAAAGCAATCATTGTAAAATACGCTCAAAGCTCTCTGTACTCCTTAACAGGGCCTACCCTCAAGGGAAACTATTTACAATTATAATGCTTTTCTGCCTTTTCTTTTCCTTTTTTTTCTTTCTTTCTTTCTTTCACTGAGATATAATTGAAACATAACATTATATTAGTTTCAGAGCAGGAATTTTATCCAATGTAGTCACTGTTAAATTCCCATTTTCTAAATATTTGCCTTGCTAATAGTAAATGCTTCATAA
>NW_017732217.1:11733-12629 GCF_001890085.2 Hipposideros armiger
GTCTCCTGACTCTTTTTTGAGTATTTTTGATGTGTGTTTATTGGGCATCTTTATATAAGGTTTCGGTGGGTGTGATAATTAGCACAGGCTGCTTCAAGGTAGTTTTGAACAGTCAATCAAAATTTAAATGATCCTGTAGCTCACCTCATGTGAGGTGAAGGAAGTATGTGGGAAGTTAGGATAAAATTGCAAGAGCAGGGCAAATGTGTATTAAAACTCAGAGGATTATCTGCTGGATTTGAACTGAAGATGAGTAAGGGAGAAAGTCAGCAAAATGGCAGACTTAATGTCTTAAACACCTGACAGGAGGTAACTAACAGTGAATAAAGGGGGACAAAAACAATTGGTGAAGAGATCCAGAATTATTTCATACGTTAACTGAAAATCTTAATCACATGGCACGTTTTAAAAAAAATATCACCAGCAGCATCTCTCATCTCTGTCTGCTCCTGGAACTGCTGTTTTGTGTATTTTAGCTGGCTGCTTAGAAGGTGAATTTCTAAGCAAGGACAGAGTTTTGAGATGGGAAAGGCTGCCATACTTTTTGTTTTTAATTAAAGTTTATAAGACTGACAATGGTTAGTAAAGTTACATAGGTTTCAAGTGTACAATTCTGTAATACACCATTTATATCACATTGTGTGTTCACCACCCAGAGTCAGTTCTCCTTCCGTCACCATATATTTGACCCCATTTACCCTCATCTACCACCCAAGGCTGCCATTCAAGAGCTGATCTCCTAGTGCTCTGAAGCAGTGAAAGAAACAATTCTTAGGAAACAAAACCAAACCTTGATTGTGCCCTCTGGGTTCCTAGCGAGTTGTTCCAGGTGACAAAGCAATCTCTGGATAGCTGTAGGAAAGGTGGGTATTGCTATGAGATTAGGGACCTTCTTT
>NW_017732217.1:13839-15291 GCF_001890085.2 Hipposideros armiger
TCCATCACTATAATTTTGTCCTTTTAAGAGTGGAATCATACAGTAAATAATCTCTTGAGATCGACACTTTTCACTCAGTATAATACCCTTGAGATCCATCTAAGTTGTTTTAGGTATCAAGAGTTCATTCTTTTTCATGGCTGAGGAGCATTCCTTTTTTTTTTTTTAAGATTTTATTGGGGAATTGGGGAAGGGGACCAGTGTTGGGGAATTGGGGAAGGGAAGGGGAACAGTCAAGCTGTTGTCCTTCAATCTTAGTTGTGGAGGGTGCAACTAGCTCAGCTCCAAGTCCAGTCGCCATCCAGCTGCTCAGTGGCAACTGGGGCCACTCAGCTCAAGGTGCCGTGTTCAATTTTAGTTGTGGATGGGTGTAGCCCGCCATCCCACGTGGGAGTTGAACTGGCAACTTTGTTGTTAGGAGCACATGCTCTCACCAGCTGAGCCATCCTGCCACCTATTGGCAGGATGCAGCAGCTCAGCTCGGGCACAGCTCACTGGCCCATGGAATCCAACTGGCAACCGTGTTGCTCAGAGCTCATGCTCTTAACCAACTGAGCCACTCAGCCAGCCCAGGAGTATTCCATTGTATGACTGTACCACTGGTAGTTTATTCGCTTGCCTACTGAAAGACAACAAGTTTATTCACAGTTTGGAGCTACTGCAAATAAAGCGCCTGTAAACATTTGTGTATAGGTGTTTGTGTGGACATGATTTCATTTCTTGGGGATAAATATATAGGTCTGTAATTGCGAGATCATAGTAAGTGTATGTTTAAGTATATAAGAAACTGCCAATCTGTTTACCAGAGTGGTTTACCATTTTACATTCCTGCTAACAATTAAGGAGAGACCAGTTTCTTCACATCCTTGCCAGCACTGGATATTATCATTATGTTTTATTTTAGCTTTTCTGATAGATGTCCAGTGGTATCTCATCATGGCTTTAATTTGCATTTCCCTTATGGCTACAGATGTTGAATATATTTTCTTGTGCTTGTTTGTTATATGTACATCCCTTTTGGTGAAGTGTACAAGTTTTTGCCTATTTTTGAATGGATTCATTTGTTTTCTTACTGTTTGGAAAGTTTTTTATACATTCTCAATACAAATCCTTTGTTAGTATATGTATTGCAAATATTTCTCCCAATCTATGGCTTGTCTTTTTACTCTCTTAACAGAAGGTGGGCATTTGCAGAGCAAAAGTTTCTAATTTTATAATGTCCAATGTATCAATTTCTTATGAGATTGGGCTTTTGTTGTCAAGTCTAAGACGCCTCACCTAACCCTAGGTCATAAAGACTTTGTCTGATGTTTCCTTCTAAAAGCTTTATACTTTTACATTTAGATATATCATCCATTTTGGATAAATTTTTGTTTCCAATATGGCATTTAAATTGAGGGGTTTTTTTATTGCCTTTGTAAGTCCAACTATTTCAATACCATTTATTGAGAA
>NW_017732217.1:17484-18159 GCF_001890085.2 Hipposideros armiger
GTGTGTCCCTTGTGTGGGTTGTGTGTGCCTTCCTATGGTAGTTGAGCCTTGGTTGCTGTTTGCAAATCAATGGAAGGGATTGGCCCTCAGGCTGATTTGCTGTAAGTACTGGCTGCGACTACAGTGGAGGAGCTGTTGTGCAGGGGCTGTCCCTAAGAAGAAGGATCAGCTTTGGCATGTCTCCCATGCCTGCCCAGTGTGCCCTTGGGGTTTGTCATCTGCAGAGGCAGCTGGGTGGTGCTTCAGCTCAGTCTGAAGCTGTCCGTCAGACATGCTGGCTGACCTTGGGAGCTCGTAAGAGGGGTTTATCTGCACCCTGTGCCCTGCCCTGGGCCATCTGGAATGAGCCACAAAACAATCTGCAGATGGCCGCCACCTGTGCTGGGCTTGGAGCTGCCTGGGAGAGGCTAAGCTGCAACCTGAGGCCGGCTGCTGCTAGTGCTGGTCTTGAGGCTGCTTAGCAAGAGGTATGGGGCACATCAAGGCCAGGTACTGCTTGTATGGGATTTGTTAACTTTTGAGAGATTTTAGGAAAGTCTGCAGCATGAATCAAGACAGGCCGTTTGTTTGGGAAAATCCACTGGAAACAGCTTGGGTGGGCCTGCAAGGTGGGTGGGGTGGGGTCTCAGGGAATCCCCAGGGTAGGGTGAATGTTGTCAGCCAGATAGATGGAGA
>NW_017732217.1:21194-22331 GCF_001890085.2 Hipposideros armiger
CCTTCCAGTCTTGCCGTGGCTTCTTCTCAATGTCCTTACTTGTAGGACTTCTCTTCAGCTAGACTTCAGGTGATTCTCAATGATGGTTGGTCTGTAGTTTAGTTGTAATTTTGACGTGATCAAGAGAGGAGGCAAGCACAGTGTTTACCTGCTTCGCCATCTTGACCAGGATTCTCAAGCTGTAGATTTATTTTAGACACTTCTTATCAGATCAAGGAATTTACCATCTATACCTAGTTTGCTAAGTTCTTTAAAAAAAAGTTTTATATGGAAATAATTATGAATTCTAAGGAAGTTGTGAAGACAGTAAAGAGAGGTCCCATGTACTCCCAATTCTTCTCAATGGTTACATCTTACATAATTATTGTCCAATATCAAAACCAATAATTTTATATTGTTACAATGTATGTGTTTAGTTCTATGCCACTTTATGGCCAGTGTAGAATTGTGAAACCAGCACCACAATCAAGATACAAAATTACTCCATCACCAATAAGATAGCCTTTTATACTACTACATGCTTCTCTTTTATAGTAATACCCAACACTTCTACCTGACCACCATCTGTAACCCATGACCACACTAACCTTTTTTCCATCTCTGTAACTTTTTCATTTTGAGAATGTTATATAAATTCAATGATACAGTATGTGACCTTTTGAGATTGGCTTTTCACTAAGTATAGTACCCTTGAACTCCCTTGGTTTCTTCTTATTTCATGGTTGCTCCTTCTCAGTGTCTTACTGTTTCCTCCTTTTCCTTCTTTATCTTGACCCAGTGCTAACCCTCTTCTGTTATTTTAGCTGCACTCACATGCTTGGTGATCTCAACCTCTCACAGTTTTAAATGTTGTCAATGTTATAACCTCAATTTTCCCCCCTGCAATTCGGACCTCTCTTAGAGACTCATATATTCAACTCTCTACACTTGGATGTATAATAGGCATCTCAAACTCAATACGCCCATAGCTGAGCTTCTGATAGCCTTCTCCCCAAATGCTCTCCCCCCACTGGTTTGATTATCTCAGTTTATGAGTTTTTGATAATCTAGTGTCTTGGGCCAAAAACCCCAGTAGTCATTTTTGATTGCTCTCTTTTTATCACATCTCACATCCACCAGAAAATATAGTTTTCTCTT
>NW_017732217.1:24574-26982 GCF_001890085.2 Hipposideros armiger
CCCATGTAGCTCTCTCAAGTTCAGGTTATTTTTCCTTCATTTCTCAAGTACCTCATGGTAAGGAAAGTGGGCTGTGTGTCTTCTTGGCCCCCTGAGGCCCATTGAATGGCTTTTACTCCACTTGCAATAAAGTCCAGATGTCTTCCCCATCATCTGATCTTGGCCTGCCTCTCCAGCTTCGTCTTTCCCCACTACCCTCCCCTAGGACAACATAACTCAACTATGGTGTCCTCCTATCTGCCCCTCAGACATTAAGAGGTTTTTATGTCTCTGGGCCTTTGCATTTGCTGTTCCATTTGCTTAAAACACTCTTCTTTTATCCTTCAGTAAAAATGACACTTCCTCAGAGATGTCTTACTTGATCTGCCAATTGAATGCACTTCTTCTCATCAGTGCGTTGGTGGCATTCATAATCCCAGTACAGATCATAATCAGGAACTATCTGTTGGCTTACTTTATTTTCTGCTTTCACCCCTAGAGTGCCAGCACTTTCGAGGGAAGGGATAGTTCTATTTTTATAAATCTTGATTTCCCTTTTACCAGAACAAGGCTTGGCAGAGTGGTCACTCCAATAATTGTTAAGTGACCAAATGGAGAGGGACAGAATTTTTTAAATCTTAATTCCTGCCAAAACCTCTGCCATTTTGACGTTCATACCCTTTGAATAGATCAACCTCTTTTCATCCTCACTAGCTTCACAAGGAGACTCCAGGGGTTGATTCGAAAATGTATATGGAAAGTTTGAGGCCCGCCTTACCCTTTCAAATAGATATTTGGAAAGGTGTTTCTAGCATCAATCCCTTTAAAAGTTTCCCTGAATTTTCTTGTATGAGACACAGAGGGCCCTTCGATGGTTTTGACCTTGGGCTAACCACAGTGTTCCCAGAGCCATGATTCTTTGGCTCTTTCAAGACCTCCCCAAACCAGGCTGATGGGGGCGGGGAGGACAGGGGATGAGGGTGGCGAGGGGCTCGAGTAAGACGAGCCAAGGTCAGAGTTTCAGCTCTGCTTCAGAGAAGTTGGGTCCATGTCAGGCGCTTATAAACAGGAACTAGAATCCAATCATCCACCAAGTTAGACCCATCTGATGAATAAGACCTACTACAGAGAAGAACATTGTGGGAAGCAGTAAATAAATGAGAAAACACGGCACCTAAAAGGCGGAGAAAATGGAGAACAGAGGGACAGGGAAAGGGGAGCTCAGAGGCAAGAGAGAGGCGTGGTTTTTAGAAATGCAACTCATGTGTTAAGTTCCCTGGGCTTTTAACTATCCCAACTCCAAACTCCTTAACATAAATTACAAGGGTGCCTATTACTTAGGTTCTTTCATGAGCTTCACCTTTGTGCGCTGCTGTCTCTTTTGGGAAAGGCTGGGTAGCACTAAACTGTGAGGAGCTTGACAGTGCGTCTCCCCAAACCTCTCCCCCNAGCTCCTTTCTTCACCTTCTCCAAGTCTTTGCTTACTCATCTTATCAAAAAGGACTACCAGCCTATTTGAGATTAAACTCTCCCTGGAGTACTGTGTTCCATTTACCAAACTTTTTATTCCAAGACACTTATCCCTTCTAATACATTATGTATATAATGTACTTATTATGTTTTTCAAATTTCTGTATGTCTTTTCTAACTGTAGTGGAAACTCCATGGGGGCAGGATTTTTGTCTTTTTTCCTCACTTATGTAGGTAGTACAAATCCTGTTGCATATTAATCACTCAATAAGCAATTGTCAAGTGAATGGATATCAGCAGTTCTCAACCTGTGTGTTGTGACCCCTTTGGGGGTCGAACGACCCTTTCACAGGGGTCGCGGGGTACTCGTATGTGGGCGTATCTGCATGTGGGCCTTGAGACGGATAGAAGAGCGGTGTCTCAGTTCCTAAGACCATCGAAAATATGTGTTTTCCGATGGTCTTAGGCGACCCCTGTGAAAGGTTGAGAACCGCTGGGATAGATGGATGAATAGATAGATGGATGGATCCTATTCTGGTTGCTTAACTAACAACCCTTTGATTTGGGATTATGTTCATCACATATTTTACATATAAGAAGATTGGGTCTAGAAGAAGTCAAATTTCTGTAATAAGGTCACACTGTGGCAGAGCTGAGACTCATATCCAGGTAGTGTGTTCTTCTAAGTTTATAGAGCACAGAGAAAATTCCAGCAGTTTCTGGAATACATTTGATGTCAGAAAAAAACATCAGCTGTATATGGCATGAAATGGGCACCAATTTTTTGAAACAGAGTAACCAGGGAGGTCTTTGTTATAATTTTGTCATTGTGGCTTATTAGTAGATATGTTTAGGAATTTTACTTTGACCCTGACATCTAGGGTCATGTATTTAGATTAAGTGTAACAGTATTTCCAGGACAATTAGAAGCTGTTTCTTGCTATAACAGTGGAGTTTGG
>NW_017732217.1:30646-32221 GCF_001890085.2 Hipposideros armiger
CATCGCGCCACTCGGCCGGCCCTAAATATTTTAAATGTTGGTGTTGTGATATTTATCAATATGCTCCTTTTCTTATTGTATTTGGAGAGCCTAGTTTAGAAATGTATGTTTTTTTCTAGAAACATGAATATAATTTTATTAATCTTTTTTAAAATTTGGTTTTTAAATTTTATTTTTGTAATAGAAAAATCCATACTGTGCCTCTCAATACACCCACTTATCGGAACTTGTAATTGCCGCTTCTGATACATTTCATATTGTTTAATACTAATAAAACTAATAAAAATAATAAAAATATTAATTTATCAATGTGATATATTGACCTCTCAGTTTGGTAGATGATGATTTTAAGCTCACAGCCACATCCTTCCTCAATTTCACTCATCAACTTTCCAATACAGGTTAATATTAATAATTTAATATTTAATTAACATTGATCAATTTAATAATTTAGTATCAATAATTTTGATGAAGTCAATAACAATTTACTTTAATCAGAATTATGTAAATATTGTCCACTGCTGAGTTAGTCCATACTCGAATGATTCATGTAACATAAACTTCATAATGTGAGGTGTTAATGATTTCCTTTTTTTCCCCATGTGCTTTAGATGCATCTTTCTTAATTTTCAACAGCATGTTTTATCAGTTTGGCCTATGGCATATTCTGTATTTTTTCTCAAATACGCAAACCCACTAGATAGTCAATTGAATCTATTTTTCTGATTGTCTTCTTTCCTCCTGGAATCGACCCTGCTTGCTTTCTCTAAGCCGGGTGTGTAGGCATCAACCTGGGACTTCACCTTTGTTGCTCCCATGTGGAGTTTCTTTGCTTCCACACAAATTCCCCCATTCTTTATCTTGTCAGGTTGAACTATATCCTTATGTGGTTCCTTAAGGAAGAGTACATAGCAGGTGTGTTGGCTGAGTCCATGAGTGTCTGAAATTGTCTTTATCTTATCCTCACATGGAAAAACAAATTTGACTGCATAGAGAATTCTAGGTTGAAAATAGTTTCCTTAAGAATGTTATAGCCCTTGATTCATTGTCTTTTAACATGCAACGTTGCTTTTCTGAACACTAATGGAATTCTAATTATCATTTATTTGTATGAAAAACTTTATTTTCCTTTTGAAGCTCTTAGGATTTTCTGTAGTCTTGGTATTCTGAAATTTTTCAACAGTGAGTCTTTTATTTATTTACCGTGCCCATCACGGAATAACCTCATTCTGGGGACTCTTATATTTTCCTTTTCAAATTTTAAATTATTTCTTGCATAATACTTTCAAAACATTCCCTGGAAAATTTTGATTTTAGTCAGAGATACTTTTTAGTCAAATAAATATTGCTGATACGTCTTAGTCAAATATTAGACCTCCTTGATCAGATCTTTATTTTCCTATCTTTTCACTCTTTTTGTCCACACTTTATCTCTTTCCTTCTACTTCCTGGACTATTTCCTTTGCTTTCTCTTCCAACTCTTTAAGGACTTATTTTTAGCTGCTAATTTCCAAGAACACTTGCCCAATCTGATTTTCCTTTATTTTCAAGACATTCTCTGTGTATGAGTACAAT
>NW_017732217.1:39946-42485 GCF_001890085.2 Hipposideros armiger
ACATCCTACACAACTAGACTGAAAAACAAAACAACAGCAACTTGTCTGTTCCCCTTCCCCAGATTCCCCAATAAAATCTTAGAAAAAAAAAAAAAGAACCATTATCAGCGCTTAGTTTAAAAAAAAAAAAGTCAAGATTCAAAGATTATAATGAGAAATCTGACCTGCAACTGCTTCGAGCAATAGTTAGGGAGATGAACCGAGATTGAGATTGACAAAAGGGCCAAGGTCACTTGACTCCATCCTTTACTGAGGACCCAAAGCCTTTGTGCCAGAGTGGGTTAAATTAATCAGGGGGTGGAGAAGGGAAGTTTCTATAGTTCTTCATATAGGAGCCCCATGAACTGTGGAACCAAAATCCATTGCTAAAGCCCTGGGTGGCCTACAATTAGATTGAGAGAACATAAAGGTTGTTCTCTCAACATAAGGGTTGATGGGATTATGAGATTTGGAACATTTAAATAGGCTTTGTATTAATAAGTCGTGTCTCCTTTACCGGAATGTTTTATGGGAATGGATATTATGTCTGCCTGGGGAACAATTTCCCTACGTAGTGTTGTAAAACCCAAACTGTTAAGAAAGTCATAATGGAAGCTACAGTTAAGAATGCAACAGTCGACTGAATTAAGGTGAAAGTTTGGAGATCTATATTTCAACAAGCTTTAGGTGAAGTGGTTAAGTCTCTTGCCTGATTGCATTATGGGGTATAGGTTTTGTCTGAATGGGGAATGTTTCTCCTATCTAGTCTTGGAAAAAAGAAGGCATGTAAATCCACCCTTCAACAATATTAATTGGACATGCTAAATTGAATTAGTAAGATTGCCCAAGACTGCACAGTGTAGAATAGAAGCTGGAGTGCTGGTGGGGACAAATTCTCCGTGTGATAGCCCTATGTGGAGTGTAGGCTGCTCCACAGTCTGTAAGCTTGCTATTGGATACTAATGGAAACTGTCTCTATGACTAAAGAACATGAAATAATCTTGGGCTCCGTGGTACATCTTTATAGCAGTTTTCACATTATGTATGTATTTCTGTGACTTATTAATGGTTCTTTCCCTTCAACACTTTGAGTTTCCTGATGCCAGTATTTTATTTAGAGTGAAATCCACAAGGCCAAGCAATGTTTTTTTGTGTTTTTTAAAAAATATGAGACAGGTACTCTGTCGTTATTAAAATATGATCATTTACCTGTGTATGTATGACTGTCATACTGCATACATAGTCTTGTGTATGCAGAATTTTGTACATTTTACCTAACATGTCTTGTTCCTGGCTCCACCTCATGGACTCAGACACACAGCACACCATCTTCGGTTCCAGGTATCTCCCACCTGTGGAGGAGGCAGTGTGTGGTGGCCCATCACGTCAGGCAGGATTACCTGAAGTGGGTCTGCCACCTCTTCCTTGATTAAATCTTCTTACCTGTAATTTGACTGACTTCTGCTGAAGTTGGCTATAATTGATGCATTTGCTAAATGAGACTGGGAAATGAACAAAGAAAACTGCTAAATTGACCCAGGAACTATGAGATTCTCTGGGGGAAGATAGTGCCGAGGGTGAGATAGAATACCGTCTGGGAGAAAAGATGTGATGACATGTTAATTTTTTTAAAATGCAGACCTCAGGCATCCTGGTTTCCAGTTCCCATGTAAGCAGTCTGGAAGGCGCCACTCAATCACCACTCAATCTTAACAAGTAAAAAGATTAACAGGCTGAAAAATCAACTCTTCCTGGATCCATAAGAGATGGGAGGACACAGGGCATACTGCTGCCCCCCAGGTTGGAGAGACAGGCAAATGGAGGAGTGAATGCTTGTTGGAACAGATACTCACCAGGGAAAACCAGTGCAGCAACCAGTGCTGGGGTGGGAAACCTGAGCTGTAATGGACAAATTGCTGGAGGATCCGTGTAGACAACTCAGAGTTAAAAACTCTAGGGAGACCCAGTTATAAGAGGCCCTCATAATACTGTGAGAATTACCTCCAGGAGTTCAACCAAGTTCCTACATTAAATATGAAGAAAAGTCCCATCATGCTTGTAGCAAGGGGAAGGGAAAATAAATCCTTTTAAAAAATGCCAGAGCACTGTTCCTTAATAAGGCCTCCATGCAGGGCAAACTAGCTAACCAGAGTTTAACCTGCTAGGCTATTATCAGAGCATAACTGACCCAGAGGAAGAAAATTATTCAATTCCAGCCTACTCCATTGGCAGTTTGCAGCCTGTTGGTTAAAGCTGGGAGACCCTGCAGTGAGAGGGAGACAGTGACTGGGGGTCTGGTTTTGTCTGCTCTGCACTTCGGAAGTGCTAAGAGGTGGTGGGATAAAGTCAGCCACTTCCTCTCTGCTACCAGCCCTGAGCCCATCCACTCCTCTCTGCTCCATCTGAGATGACACAGTCCTGCTTAAGGGTGAGAAATATGAGGTAGGTATGAGACTGACTGGATATGAACCCCACCTGTGCAACTTCTAGTAAGTCAACCATGAGCGAGTGATTCATCTCTCTGGACCTCAGTTTCCTAATCTGTCAAACAGGGATAGTA
>NW_017732217.1:42641-56387 GCF_001890085.2 Hipposideros armiger
TGCTAGCTAGGGAAGACTGCTTGTGGGTTGGATTTGTGAATACAAGTAAGGGGCAGAGCAAGTCGATTTCCAACTAAGAGTAAAAGTGGTTGTCTTAATTTGCTAAGGCTGCCACAAGAAAGTACCACATACTGGGTGCCTTAAACAACAGAAGTTTTCTCCTTGCTTTTCCCCTTTGGTACCCAGCTAATGTTGTGTCACTATTTTGATCTTTAAAAGAAGCAACTTTTGGCTTTGCTGATTTTCACTATTGTTTTGATATTCTCTATTTCACTTATTTCTACTCTAATCTTTATTATTTTCTTCCTTAAAGCGTAGTTTGCTCTTCTTTTTCACTGTCTTCTGGTGAAAGTTTAGGTTACTTATTTCCAATTATTATTTTTTCTTAATATTGATGTTTATATCTATACATTTCCCTTCAAGCACTGCTTTTGCTGCATCCCATAAATGTTGATGCATGATGTCTTCACTTTCATTTATGTCAAAGTATTTCTAATCTCACTTTAAGTTCTTCTTTAATCCATCAGTTATTGAAGAGAGTACTGTTTAATTTCCA
This sequence comes from Hipposideros armiger, assembly GCF_001890085.2. Classification (NCBI taxonomy): domain Eukaryota; kingdom Metazoa; phylum Chordata; class Mammalia; order Chiroptera; family Hipposideridae; genus Hipposideros; species Hipposideros armiger. The sequence goes on from NW_017732217.1 coordinate 43,198, forward strand.
TATGCTTGTGAGTTTCCCAAATTTCTGTTATTGATAAGTAATTTCATTCCATTGTCATCAGAGAACATACATTGTATTATCCATATCCCTTTAAATTTATAACAGTTTATGTCCTAGCATATGTGCATGGTTTATCCTGGAGGGTGTTCTGTATGTACTTGAGAAGAATGTAGTTTTATTTCTTCCTTTCCAATTTAGATGCCTTTTATTTGTTTTTCTTGTCTGATTGCTGTGTCTAGGACCTCCAATATATGTTGAATAAAAGTGGTGAAAGTGGGCATTCTTGTGTTGTTCCTGATCTTAAGGAGAACAATTTTAGCATTTCCCAGTTGAATATGAGGTTAGCTGTGGGTTTGTCATATATGGCCTTTATTATCTTGAGGCATGTTCTCTCTATTCCAACTTTGCTGAGAGTTCTTATCATAAATGGATGCTGGATTTTGTCAAATGTTTTTTCTGTATCTATTGATATGATCATATGGCTTTTATCTCTCATTTTGTTTTTGTGGTATCACGTTAATTGATTTGCGAATATTGAACCAACATTGCATGCCAGGAATAAATCCCACTTGATCATGGTGTAGGATCTTTTTAATGTATTGCTGAAATGGGTTTGCTAATATTTTGTAGAGAATTTTTGCATCTATGTTCATCAGGGATATCGGCCTATAAATTTTTTTTGTAATGTTTTCATCTGGTTTTGGAATCAGAGAAATGTGGCCTTGTAAAATCAGCTTGGGAGCTTTCCCTCCTCTTGAATTTTTTGGAATAGTTTGAGAAGGGTCAGTGTTAATTCTTTGAATGTTTGGTAAAATTCACCTGTGATGCCATCTGGTCCAGCGCTTTGTTTGTTGGGAGTTTTTTGATTACTGATTTGATTTCATTAGTAGTAATCAGTTCAGATTTTCTGTTTCTTTTTGATTCAGTCTTGGAAGATTGTATCTTTCTAGAAATTAATCTACTTTTTTCAGATTGTTTAATTTGTTGGCATGTAATTGTTTGTAATATTTTCTCCTTTGTATTTCTGTGATGTTAGTTGTCAGTTCTCTTTCATTTGATTTTTCTTTTAAAGATTTTATTGGGGAACGGGGGAGGGAAACAGCGTTGGGGAATTGGGAAAGGGGAACAGACAAGTTGCTGTCCTTTTGTTCTTCAGTTTAGTTGTGGAGGACGTTGTTTCACTGGCCCATGTTGCTATTATCATTGTGCTCTTCCCAGGTGAGGCAGATTGGTCACCGGTCTTGGCAGCTCACGCTGGCTGCTGGCTGCTCACGCCCGGCTGCCAGCCACTCATGGTAGCTTATGGCAGCCCACTGCAGCTTCACTGCAGCCTACGCTGTCGCCCGTGACTCACGGCAGCCCAGCTCCAGGTCAAGCTGTTGTTCACCATCTTAGCTGTAGAGGGCGCAGCATCACTGGCCCTAATGTGGGATCCGAACCAGGACCCTGCTGCTCAGAGCTGGCGTCCCAAGCCAACTCTTAACCAATGCGTCACTCGGCCGGCCCTCATTTGATTTTTCAGGTCCTCTCTCTTTTTTCCTTGATGAGTCTGGTTAAAAGTTTATCAATTTTATCTTTTCAAAGAACCAGCTCTTGGTTTCATTGATCGCTTGTATTTATTTATTTATTCATTTATTTTAGCCTCTATTTCATTTATTTCTGCTCTGATTTTTATATTTCCTTCCTTCTCCTCACTTTGGGCTTTTTTTTTTGCTGTTCTTTTTCTAGTTTCTTTAATTGTAAGGTTAGATGGTTTATTTGAGATTTTTCTTGTTTCTTGAGGTAGGCCTGTATTGCAATGAATTTCCCTTTTAGGACTGCTTTCGCTGTGTCCCATATGTTGGGAGCCATACAGGCTGGCTTTACTGTAGTATAAATTGTTTTGCTTCTTGCTCCTTTCTGCACCTGGAAAATGCTTACTTAACCTTGAGGCATGTGGTGAGAAAGCCAGTTCCTTAGAAGACACACAAAAATAGAGGGCTGTTTGTCTTTGGGGAAGATAGTTTCCTGGGAAACTGACCCTCTAAATTTTCCACTGACCTTCAAGTTTCTAGTTGGTAACTAATAATGTACTTTTAATAAAGTTATGCATATTCATCCCTTCTGTGTTACATGTACTCTGGGGGTATATAATGGGAAGAAAAAATAAACTCGGGGCTGGTTGCTAAGAATACTTCCAGTCCTCCCGGACCTTCTTTGTCTCTTTGTCTCTTTATTTCCTTAAACCTCGCCCCCCACTTCAGGTACTGTTCACTGAAACGCCAAGACAAGACCCTGACACCCATAGATATTGGAATGTTATGTTTTCATTTTCATTTGTCTCAAGCTATCTTTTGATTTCCTCCTTGATCTCATTGTTGACCAAGTCATTATTTAGAAGCATGTTATTAAGCCTCCATGTGTTTGTGTGTTTTTCAGTATTTTTTCTTGTAACTGATTTCTACTTTCATAACATTGTGGTCAGAGAAGACTTTTGATATGATTTCAATCTTCTTAAAATTACTGAGACTTGTTTTGTGGTCTAACATATAGTAAAACCTTGGATTGCGAGTAACTTGGTTTGCGAGTCTTCTGCAAGACGAGCAAACATTTCTAATACATTTTAACTTGGTAAATGAGTGATGTCTTGTAATACGAGTAGTTTGTTTCCAGAACGAATTATGCTCGCAAACCAAGGTATTACTGTATAGTCTACCTTGGAAAATGTACCGTGTGCACTTGAAAAGAATGTATATTCTTTTTTTTTAAAAAAGATTTTATTGGGGAATTTGGGAAGGGGAACAGTGTTGGGAGAATTGGGGAAGGGGAACAGCCAAGTTGTCCTTCAGTCTTAGTTGTGGAGGGCGCAGCTAGCTCAGCTCCAAGTCCAGTTGGCAGCTCATGGCTGCTCAGCTCAAGGTGCCATGTTCAATCTTAGTTGCGGGTGGACTTAGCCAACCATCCCATGCAGGAGTTGAACGGGCAACCTTGTTGTTAGGAGCATGTGCTCTCACCAGCTGAACCATCCTGCCACCTGTTGGCAGCTCAGTGGCAACTCAGCTTAGGCGCAGCTCACTGGCTTATGTGGGAATTGAACCTGCGACCCTGTTGCTCAGAGCTCATGGTCTTAACCAGCTGAGCCACTCGGCCGGCCCCAAGCATGTATATTCTTCTGCTTTGGGATGAAATGCTCTAAAAATATCAATTAAATCCATCTGGTCTAGTTTGTTATTTAAGGCCCCTGTTTCCTTCTTGATTGTCTGTCTGGAAGATCTGTGCATTGGTGTCAATGGGGGGTTAAAGTCTCCTACTGTGGTTGTCTCCTACTGTCACTCTCTCCCTTTATGTTGGTCAACATTTATATATATTAGGTGCTTCTGTTTTGAGTGCATAAATGTTTACAAGGGTTATATCCTCTTGTTGGATAGATCCCTTTATCATTACGTAATGTCCCTCTTTGTCTATTATAGCCTTTGTTTTAAAGTCTATTTTGTCTGATATAAGTTTTGCTACCTCAGCTTTTTTTTTCTTTTCTATTTGCTTAAAATATCTTTTTCCATCCCTTTACTTTCAGTCTCTATGTGTCTTTCAATCTGAAGTGGGTCTCTTGTAGATAGCATATGTATGGATCTGGTTTTCTTATCCATTCAGGTACCCGTTGATTAGATCATTTAATCCATTTACATTTAAAGTGATTATTCATACAGTTATTGCTATTTTATTATTCATATTTATGTTCTTCCCTTTACCCCCTTCTTCTTAAAGAAGCCCCTTTAACATTTCTTGCAATACTGGTTTGGTGACAATGAACTCCTTTAGCTTTTTCTTGTCTGGGAAGCTCCCTATCTGTTCTTTCATTCTAAATGATAGCCTTGCTGGGTAGAGTACTCTTGGTTGTAGGTCCTTGTTTTTCATCACTTTGAATATTTCATGCCAACCCCTTCTGGCCTGCAAAGTTTCTGATTGAGAAATCTGACAGTCTTATCTGACACCCCCTTGTAGGTAATTAACTTCTTTTTCTCTTGCTGCTTTTAAGATCCTTTGTCCTTAACCTTTGGCATTTTAATTATGATGTGGCTTGGTGTGGGCCTCTTTGGGTTTATCTTGTTTGGGACTCTGAACTCCCTGGGCTTGTATGTCTATTTCTTTCACCTGGTAAGGAAAGTTTTCAGTCATTATTTCTTCAAATAGGTTCTCAATCCCTTGCTTTCTCTCTTCTCTTTCTGGTATTCCTATGATGCAAATGTTATTACACTTGATATTGTCCCAGAGGTCTCTTACTATTCTCATTAAAAAATTTTTTTTCTTTCCTGCTGTTCCAATTGGGTGTGTTATGCTACCTTGTCTTCCAAATTGCTGATTCGATCTTACTGTATTCTTCACCTCTATCTGGTTCTTTTTATGGTTTCTATATCCTTTTTTTATGCTTGCTATCTCTTTGTTGAAGTTCTCACTAAGTTCCTTGAGCATCCTTATAACCATTGTTTTGAACTCTCTATCTGGTAGGTTGCTTGCCTCCATTTTGTTTAGTTCTTTTTCTGGAGTTTTCTCCTGTTCTGTCATTTGGGATGTATTTATTTATTTCCCCATTTTGGTTACCCCTCTGTGTTTGTTTCTATGTATTAGGTAAATCTGCTATGTCTCCCAGGCTTGGCTGGGAGAACTTATGGTAGGTGCCCTGTGGGGCCCTGGCAGTCTCCCTGATCACCTGCACTGGGTGCTCCATGAGTGACACTTGTGTGTATTCTCCTGTTACAGTTGACCCTTGATTGCTATTGGCATATCAGTGGGTGGGATTTACCCTCAGACTGACTGGCTGTGGGGTTTGGCTGAGTCCACAATGTATGGGCTGCTGTGCAGGAAAGCTTACACCACAAAGTAGGATTTGCCCCCAGCGGGTTCTGGTGCCTGCCAAGACCATCTTTTGGGTATGTTGCTTGTGACATTAATTGGGTGGTGCTCTGCTATGGTCTGGAGTCAACCTTCATGTATATTGGTTCTGGGGCCTCTTGAGGGGTGCAGGCCCAGGTCACCCACTGTGACCTGCTGGGGACTACCTAGTATAAGCCGCAAAGTAATCTGTGGTTGTTTGCTGCCTGTGATAAACCTGGAGGCACATGGGAGAGGCAACATTGTGGACCAAGGATAGCTGCCACCAGCACTGGGCCTGGGGTAGCTCCACAAACAGACAGGATACCCTGAGGCCAACTGCCACCTGCCAGCTCCCTTAATGTTCAGCCACTGATAAAGCCTTGTGCAATATGCATGTTGGGTGAGGCAGGGTCTCCAGGAGTCACTAGGGTGGGAAGAGTTGTGTTCACCTGGTTAAAGTATAATAGCTTCTAGTATGAGCCTGTGCCAGTGCCAGTGCCAGTGCCAGTGCTGAGCCTGGAGCTACTCAGCAAAAGTCTCAGAGTACACTGAGACCAGTTGCCACCCACCTGGGGCCTGTGGACATCTGAGAGTTTTCCAAGAATGAGTGCAATGAAGGACAGGCTGGCTGCTCACTGAAAAAAGTGCCCCCAGTGTTGGAGTCCCAGTGGAACACACCAGACCAAATCAGATTCAGATTTGGCCGTGTTGGGGAAGGCTGAATGCAGAAAAGATGGCACTCACCTGCCATCTACATGCGAGGAGGACCCCACACATGGAAAATGGAGACTGTCCCTCCAGTTCTTGCCCTGCAGTTACACAAGTCAGTCTTTTCTTGTATGTTTCCAACACCACCTATCACTGTCCCTCTGCTGAAGCCCAGAGTGAGTGTCTGTGAGTGAGGTTGTGCACAGCCCCTTTAAGGTGTTTCCCACAGCCTTCCATCCCACTGGACTGTTGGAATCCCCACTGTTTTTTACAGTCAGATATTGTGAGGTCTCCTCTTCCCAGCACCAGCACTCCAGGCTGGGGAGCCTGGTGTGGGGCTGGGGTCCCTCGCTCCTGCAGGGGGAACCTCTACAGCCAAGATACTCCTCCTGATGCTCAACCACCACACACATATGGGGCTGCCCATTCCACATCTCCGCACCCCTCCCACCCCCAGCCTCGACGTGCTTTTTATATCCTTAGTTATAAAACTTCTGTTTAGCTAGACTTCAGGTGGTTCTCCAAGTTGATTATTCTATAATTTAATTGTAATTTTAATGTGTTCATGGAAAGAGACAGGCACAGCATTTATCTGCTCCACCATCTTGGATCTTTCATTTCTTTTATTTTTAAATAATTCCTTTAGTTATTTGAACATATTTATAATGATTACTGTGAAGGCTTTGTCTGTTAAATCCAACCTCTGGTTATTCTCACAGGCTATTTCTGTTGCCTGCTTTTTTTCCTAGTGTAGGTGTCATATTTTCATGTCTTACAGAACCCATACCACTTCTCCTTACTAATAAGCACTGTCCAATAGAACATCCTGCAATAATAGATATGTTCTATATCTGCACTGTCCAATATGATAGACACTAGCCAAATGTGGATACTGAGCACTTAAATTGTGGCTAGTGTAATTGTGGAACTAAATTTTAAATTTTATTTCATTTTTATTAACTTAAATTTAAATAGCCATATGTGCCTAGTAACTACCTTCTTGGCTGTTGTTCTAGAATCAAGCACAGAGTACACTATTATCCAAAATCCCTTACCCAAGTGTTCCTGTTTCCCGTACCTGTGTGATCTCTTCCAAGTGCATCTTGAACCCTACACCCAGGGCAGGTCATGCTGATGTGCACACCTCTAGATCCAAGGGGTGGATAAGAGGTGATTTTGGGTGCTAGACCAAGCTCCAACATGCAGATTATGGTGTCCACATACATGCATGGGTGGTCCCTCAAGGGTTCAGGATATAGGCAAAAATGAGAAGAGAAGGGTATGAACTATAGACAGGAAGCCTTAATTGGTGCTGTTGGTCTAGTATCCACAAATGTTAGGGATAGTAGTTTGACTGGCAAATCCTTTTTTAAAAAAATCTATGTGGTGGCTACGTGTGTTCATTGTGTCATTAAAAAAATTTTTTTTACTATAGATATATGCATAAATGCCAGCATGTATACAAAAAATATATATATTTCACAATTTTAAAAATAATTTAAAATTTTTACCACTATTAGGATAGAGTCAGTCCAAGCTCTTCTCATGACATATAAAGACTTGTACACTCTGTCTTCTGCATATCTCTCTGACCTAATCTCCTGCCATCCTCTGCCTCAGTCTCAGCTCCAGCCACATTGCCTTTGCTGCTCCAGCAAGCAGGCCAAGTTACAGAGGAGTTCTTTGCAGGGGGCTTAATTGGCCCTGCATGTAAAGCTGTTTTTATTAGCAAAGTAAAGAAATGCCTGTGGTGGGGGTTGGGTGAGTGAGTGTAAAGGAGGATGGAGTGGACAGCTAGTGTCAGGAATGATAAGGCAATTTCAGCCTCCCCGAAATTAGGAGGGAGGGTATCTGCTTATATAAGAAAGCTGGAGCTAGTTCTGAAGAGTTGTGGTTGAAGGAACCATCAATCAGGTGCCATGAACAGGTGGAGGCTGGGGCTACTCTGAGGAAGGCTATAGTCAGAGCTCCAATTACTAGCACAGAGAATTCATCTATCAACACTGATGCCAGAGGGGAGGAGAGGAGAAGGCAGAGGCCTGAGTCAGTGGAAAAAGCTATTCCAGAGCACCTGAGGTGACTGCAGAGCCACCAGAAAGGGAGCTGGAGACCAGCAGCAACAATATCTAACTCAGTGGTTCTCAAAAGTGGGGTTCCCTGGACTAGCAGCATTGGCTTGGCCTAGGGCTTTTTAGAAATGCCAATTCCCAGATTCCCGAGTGAGAATCAGGAACTCTGAAGGGAGGGGGAAGGTCCAGAGATGTTTCTAAGGGGATTCTAATATCTGACAAAGTCTGAGCACGAGGGATCTTACTTTAATGAGCATGGACTATGTGCCAGGCACTATTCCATTAACTCATAGTTCCCCACAACAGCACTATAGAATAGGAGATGCACCATTTTCCAGATGGGAAATATGAAGCAGGATGATTGAAGGTAGTCAACTAAAATCAGAGAACTGGAGATGCAACTTGAACCTCAGAAATGTGCTCTTTCTTAACCCCCGTGCTTTGTCTACTGCATGATGCACGAACCGCAGCACACAGCCCCTGCAAGCCTTCACACACTCTTGCTGAACCCAGGAGCTTGCATTTCTCACAAGGCCCCAGATGCTGCTGATGCTCCTGGTCCAGATTCCACACTATGAGAACCACTGTACTGTATTATACTACGTTTGTACACAGAGATTTAGTCCGGAAATGGAAAGGTTGACTGGGGCTCTGAGAAAACCCATGCACACAGCCCCTTGCTGGGACTGTTTTAGCTAAAAAATGACACGAAACACAAATTCAAATTTGCTTATGTAAAAAAGGTATTTATAAGCTCATCTATGGAAACAGGTAAGTTTGGCTTCAGGCACAGTTGGATCCAGGGAACAAGGAGGTAGAAGGAATTCTTTTTCTCTCCATCTCTCAGCTCTGCCTTCCTTCCTGTGTTATCTTTATTTTCAGGCAAGCTCTCTTCTCATAGTGGCCACTAGGAACTCTGGCCTTAGATTCTCCCAGCTCGGGAAGCACATCAGGCAAGGAGATCCCTGGCCTTCCTATTTCAGTAGACCACCCTGGCTCTCATTGGCCAGCTTTGGGTCACAGTCTTGTTTCTGACAAATCACGTGGTCAGTGAGGTGGACGATTCTCATTAGTCAGGCCTTGGTTATGGGCTTGGCCCTAGAGAAACAGCAGGTGGACTCAGACCAACTAAAAGACCAAGAGTGGGGGAGAATTTGCGGTGCTGTAACCAGAAAAGCATTTGACACATCACTATAATCAATGTCCACAACGCCGCCCTCCAAGAACAGGGCACTGGGAAGCCAAAACGTGCACCCACTCATTAAACTCTCAAAAGATGGGTCCGAGCCCAAAGATCATGGTAAAAGAGAAAATCCAGAGGTTGGTGTACTTTATTTCATTTACATAAAGAATCAGGCAAAAGTAATCTGTGTGCTAGCAGTGAGCATGGTGGGTACCCTTGGGGAAAAGGGGGTGTATCAGTTATTATTGTGGCATAATAACCCTCCCTCAACTTAATGACACAAAACAGTGATAACTGATTACTATTATCATTCATGTTTCTGGAACTTGGCTTGGTTTTCTCTTGGGGCTTCTCATGTGGTTAGTCAGGTGATGGCTGGAGCAGGGACATCTTGAAGGCTTCCTCATTCCTACATCTGGCAGTGATGCTGGCTACGGGTCAGCACCTCTCGATCCATGTGGCCTGAACTTCCTCACAGCACAGCAGCTGGGATGAAAGGTGAGCATTTCCAGAGAGAGAATCAGGTAGAAGCCATATTGTCTTCTATGACCTGGCCTTAGATGTCACATAATGTCACTGCTGCCATACCCTCTCGGTCGTTCTGGTCCCAGGTGTGTCTACCCAGGATCAAGAGGAGTGGTCACAGGGCCGGCCGAGTGGCGCGATGGTTAAGAACTCGCTTGGGACGCCAGAGGGCCCCGGTTCGGATCCCACATATGAGGGCCAGTGACACTGCCCTCCACAGCTAAGATGCTGAACAACAGCTCAACCTGGAGCTGGGCTGCCGTGAGTCGCCGGCGATGGCAACGGCGTAGGCTGCAGCCCCTGTGGCAGTGGGTTGCCATGGGCTACCGTGTGTAGCCAGCAGCCAGCGTGAGCGGCCCGCAGCCAGCGTGAGCGGCCATCCAGAAGCCGGCGACTGATCTGCCTCACCAGGGAAGAGCACAATGATGGTGCCAACTTGGGCCAGTGAAGCAACATCCTCCACAACTAGGTTGAAGAACAAAAAAAAAATGACAGCAACTTGTCTGTTCCCCTTCCCCCAATTCCCCAGCACTGTTCCAATTCCCCCAATAAAAAAAAAAATCTTAAAAAAAAAAAAAAAAGAGGAGTGGTCACAGACTCCACTGTAAAGAGGAACATGTGGAATGGAAGACATCGTTACAGTCATTTACAGAAAATAGAATATGCTACAGGAAGGTAATTAATAGGACAGAAATGAGAGTTTGGGGAGCTATCAATGCTGTTTCTTGATATGGAAGTTGTTTACAACTAGTTCCATAATTTAAAAAGTACTCCACAATGTCATTTCTGGGTTCTCTTGCACATGCAGCTTCAAACTTTTACTTATCCTTCACATCAGAATTTTACTTTCCTCTCCTCCTGAAAACTAGTAATGACAATCCTACACTCCCTCCGGACCTTAGTCCGCTCAGCACCGCAGGGCCTAGCGATGCCTCTATTTCAGTACACATCACCTTAACGGAAATTGTCCTGTTTATGTCTTTCCCCCAGTGTAGACCAGAAACCCTCAAACCTTTTGACCACATACCCCATAAGTTTATGAGCACGCATCTGCAGTATACCGGGGGTGCCCCAAAAAAAGTACACATTTTAAGAGATGTTGTCTATGTATCTCTTTTCGAAGTTGAATTATGGTAGCAATGTGTAGTAGGACGTTCGCTCAAAAGATGGCGTTAATCGAAGAATGCTAGTGTCATTCATTTTATTACAATTTTAATAGTTTTTTCCTTTCTAAAAATGTGTATACTTTTTTTAGCACCCTCTGTATGTGCGTGTAACTTACAAGTTACACTGGATTAATATACACAGTATAAAAATGCACCCATATAGAAATGCTTAAAGGAGATAAAAGTGGTCATAAATTGACTCTCAAATATTTTCCTAGACCTGATAGGATTGTCTTGAAAAACCCTAGAGAGCCAGAACCCTCTTCAGAGACCATAACTGACTGAATTCTGCAAAGATGATGATCTGTCCTGCTCACCTAATCCCCAGCCACCTAGCTGGATAAGGAAATTTATGCACCTGAATTTAAGATTTGTGTACTTGACAGTATGATTACACTCCAGTAAAAAAGTTTACTTAACTACAACAAAAAGACAAACATTTCAAAGCTTAAGGACATCAGAGAGAAGTCAGGATAGAGTGAAGGGGCACAAAACTTAAGCCACCTCTGGCCCTAGAGCCAGAGGCCAGATAAAGTTTCCAGCTAAGAGCCATGGATAGTGGGTGGCACTATGGAGACAGGGAGAAGCAAGAAAAGAAGGGGCTCATGCCAGGCAGTTCTTGGTGATGAGTTATAATTGACAGTAAAAAGTTAATAGATTGACACCTGGAATCGAACCCTTGCCACTCCTTCCATCAAGAAATGGTTGGCTTGCCCTCTCCTTGAATACAGGTTGCCCTTAGTGATTTACTTGACCAGAAGAATACAGAAAAAGTGACATTCTGCGACTCCTAGAACTAGATCATAATAAACCTTACAGCTTCTGATTGGGTGTTTTGGAAAGCTCACTCTTGGATGCTCTCTCTCAAAACCCAGCCAATATGCAGTGAGGAGCTCAAACCACACAGAGAGGCCATGTGATGGGCATTCCAGTCCACAGCCCAAGGTCACGGCCAGCATCAACTGCCTGCCATGTGAGTAAGCTATCTTGACATCCAGCCAAGAGGTCCTTTGGCTGACTGCAGACCCAGCTGGTATCCAACTCCACTGGCATGAGTAGACCTAAGCAAGAACTGGCCAGCTGAACCCAGTCGACCCGCAGAACCACAAGACATAATAAATTGCTTTAAGCCACTAAGATTTGGCATGGTTTGTTGTGTAGCAGATGACTGGAATGATGGGATGCCTCCACTGGCTTCTTAAGGTGAATATAGACCTTTCCCCCGATCTTAAATATGTGACTGCTATGTTGGAATTCCTTAAAGGTGATGGGTGGACACAGAAGTGTGTCTCAACACAGGCGGCATCCAGTGGATGGGAAGACCAAACAAGCACGATCTGTAGTCTCTTCTGGGGCCCAATCAGTTAAATGGAGGACCTGAAGCCAACCTCACAGGGGTGTTGTGAAAATTCAGAGATCATGCAGAAAATGCCTGCCACACAGGGCCTGCCACATAGTAGGTGCCTCCCTAAAATGTTAGCGGTAACTCACCATGCAGGTCACCAGTTAAGATGTGTTTGGCTGCAGATAACACCCAAATCAAAGGACTTGAATCAAAAGGGAATGCATTATTTCACATAGCAAGAAATCCAGAGGTAGGGTGTCCCAGGGTTGTTAAATTCAAACATTTAAAAAATGTTAAACTATACTTGAATAAAAATTCTTAAAAATATATTTATTGAGTGCCAACTGTTGTCAGGCAGTTTTAGGAGCTAGAGTTATAGCAACGAAAGCAAAGTCCTTTAGGTGGCTCAGTGACATTTTCAAGAACTTAGCTCCTATTTCTTTTCTGCCCTGCCATCCTCAGCATGACAGCTGAATCACCCGATGGTGGCTCCTGCCCTAGCATCACCTCCTTACACAGCACGTCCAGAGGCAGAACAAGTTTCTTCTGGCCTCCCTCTCATCAGCTTTATTGAGGTATAATTTACATGCAAAAAAAATATCCCTTTTAAGTGTCCTATCAGTAAATCCCAAAAGGTTCTCTCAACCCTTGTAATTTTAGTATAGAGTTTTATCATATTTTTGTATGCCTAAATAATGTTTCCTGTGCTTGGTTTTGAGCTATATGTATTAAAAACAAACAAACAAAAAAACAAGTATCAACCTATATGGAGTCTTCTGAATTTTGCTGTTCACTCAACATTATTTTTCTTGTGCATCTGTAGTTCCTTCCTTTTCAGCACTGTGAATACACTACAATTTATCCATTCTCCTTTTAATGGACGCCAGGTGTGTTTCTGGTTTTTTGCTTTCAGTACCATTACAAACCTTCTTGGACATCCCATCTGGTAGACATGCTCAAAATTCTTCTCGGGAAAGTACCTAGGAATGAAGGTGCTGAGTGTAAGGGACTCAAATCTTTAACTTGATTAAAATTTTCAAAGTAAAACCAAACTATTCCCCGGAGGGTTGTACTAATTTGCACTCCCACCAGCAGTGTAAGAGATGTCTTGCTAATCTGCATCCTCACAGTCATACTAAGTTTTGTCAACCTGAGGGTGTAAAATAGATCTTGGTGTGGTCTTTCCCCCCATTAGATGTTTATATAATTAAAAGCTGGTTTTTTAGGGCCGGCTGAGTGGCTCAGTTGGTTAAGAGCTCGCTGAAGAGTTTGAGCTCTGAGCAACAGCGGTTCGAGTCCAGCCAGAGCTGAGCAGCCGCTGAGCTGCCAATAGGTAGCAGGAT
>NW_017732217.1:56792-67265 GCF_001890085.2 Hipposideros armiger
TCACTGGCCCTCATGTGGGATCCGAACCAGGGCCCTGCTGCTCAGAGCTGGTGTCCCAAGCCAACTCCTAACCAACGCGCCACTCAGCCAGCCCCAAAAGACTATTTCTTAATGACTTTTTTCAAAGGCAATGTTTCTATGCAATTAAAAAAAAAATAAGGGAAATCTTAGACTGGGAAAAATATCAAAATCTGTATTTTTTGATAACAGACAACAGCTGATGTAAATTAACCAAGAAAAGTCCCCATTCAGAAATATGCCATCAGCAAAAGACAAATCCCAGGAGAGGAGCTCCAGGGTAGCTCAGGGCCAGAGGCAGAAGAGTAATTCCACTCAAAGGCTGATAAGATCCATAACACGTCTACTGTACACACAGTAAAACTGTTAGAGCAGTTCCAAATGAGTGCTGGTGTCGGGGCACATCAAAACAAGGCTAGAGATGAACCAGCTGCACAGTCCAGACAGAGAGCTGTAAAATGCGCATGACCCACATCTTCCATGTCATCTCTTAAATCAGTTAACAATACTGTGCCAGGTTCTGGAGATAACGTGGTGACCAGAACAGACTTTGTCCCCAACCTCACGGATTTATCCGCCTAAAGTGGAAGACAGACATATAGATGTGGACATGACAGATGGTCAGGGCTGAGATGAGGGAAACCCAAAGACTGCTGGAAGCTCAGAACAGTCACCTGACCCACCTGGGGGATCAAGGAGGCCTTCCTGGAGCATGAGACATCATAACTGAGACCTGAAAGATGTATGAAATTATTTTTGAGGAGGAAGTTGAGGGAAAGAGGGGTACTCCAAAAAGGGGGAAAAGCATGGAAAAACCTTAGAGGTGAGAGGGAGTTTGGAGTGTTGTAGACCAGCATGATCCAGTAGAAACATAATGAGAGTCACAAATGTAATTTTGAATCTTCCAGTAGCCAAATAAAAAAAAGTTAAATTAATTTTAATAATATATTTTATTTAACTCAATATATCTAAAATATTACCATATTAACATGTGATCAATATAAAAATTGAGATATTTTACATTCTCTTTTTTGTACTGTCTTTGAACTCTGGTGGGTATTTCACACTTAAAATACATCTCAATTCACACTAGCCACATTTCAAGTGCTCCACAGCCACATGTGACTGGTGGCTGCTACACTGAACAGCATAAGACCCCTACTGCTCAAAGCATTGGTGTCACTTGGGAGCTTGTTACAAATAGACTCTCAAGCCCCTCCGCAGACCCACTGATTCAGAATCTACATTTTAACAAGACCCCAGGGGATTTACATGCACATTCATTTGAGAAAAATGGGTCCAGTTCTGCCTAAAACACTTCTGTGGCTTCCTATTGCCCTCATGATAAATGCTCAGCTATTGGCCTTGGCAATCATTCATTCATCACTGTTACTGAGTACCTACTGAGCGCCAGGCCCTGTGCTTAGTAATGCTGGGGACACAGCAGGGGTGAAGACAGACCTGATTCCTGCCCATGGAGTTCCCAGGCAATGAATACAAAATACCCGAATCCCTGTTTCATTCTACGAGAAACATGTGCTTAAAGTGAAATTACAGTGTGTGAGGAGTGTTACAAGAGGCCTGGTTTTGAGTGGAGGGGCCACCCAGAAAATAACCCAAATAAGGGAGGAGGACTTGATCAGGGCAAAAAGCCACAAGCAGATTAAATGACCCACTACGGGAGGGGCCTGCCAAGCAACACCAGCCTGTCCCCTGTCACTAAGAAGAATCACTTTCAGGCTTCAGAGCAGTGGGGATAAACGCCTGGAGGATAGGGTTCCAGGAAGCGAGCCAGGGACAGAGCCAGGTGATGGTATCACACACACCACGCACAGATCTGTCTGCATTTGGAAAGCCAGGGGATAGGGAGCAGAGAAGCAGAGAGGTGGTCAATCTGCCAGTAGGGGGAGTCTTTAAAGAAAATGTCTTTTAATAATACATGTGGATTCGCTTTCAAATAATTGACCAGGGGAGAACAATGTGCAGGACATGGATGGACCAAGAATGGCTACGTGCTGGTAACTGCTGAAGCTGGGTGATGGGGGCATGGACAGTCATTAGACTTTTCTCTCTGCTTTTATGTATGTTTGAAATTTTCCCTAAAAAAAAAGTTAAGTGTTTCTCTTTACAAATAATTGGGTATGTTGAGAAAGATTTCTTAGCAGCTGGAAAAAAAAGTAATTTAAGCCCTTTTTCCGAAAAGAACAAGTTGCAGTATCAGAAATGTGGGCGTCTCCTTTAAGAATGAAATCCAGGAGGAAGGTGGTTAAAGGCACAGACAATGGAACCAACCAGGACTCTTGGCTTCCAGGCCCAGTGCTGCCACTTACCAGCTATGGAACCTGACGCACCTGATTTCAACTTGAAATGCCTCACTGAAACAAAGGGATAAGAACAGTAGCTGCCTCCTATGGGCTGTGTGAATACTGAAAGGATTACTGAATTAATCTATGGAAAGGGCTTAGAATGGTGCCTGGCATGAAGAAGGCTCCAAGAAAATGCTGGCAGTTATCGATAAGGTACATGCTAGTCAGAGTTAACACCACAAAATGTCCCAAAGCGGATGCATTCACAGTTCCTTTACACTGAATTCACTGTCCAGTTGTCATTGATATCAGAGTAGACAAGAATTCTCCCAACGCCAATATACTTTAGTAACCTTCCTCTACACATACAAAATCCTTTTATGTAACTCAGTTATTCCAAATACTTGTAAGATGCTGTTTAGATAAATTACATACATCATGTTTACAAGGATACCATAATTGTGAAAATTCCTAAGAAAATTCCCTCAGTTGTGATTCAAGCACTCCGTAAAAGTGCATTCTGGCGTGACTGTTCCAGTGTACAGAGAAATACACCTCTATTCTCTTCCTGCAGTAATAATTCTTTTTAAAGTAATGATTCTTGAAAGTTTTTTTTGTCTTGAATTAAAACACAATGTAGTTTTTTTATTTGGTTAAATTTTTCTCCTGTAACAGCTATTGGTGTTATGTGTTCAATGAAAACATGTTCATTAAAAAATTGTTTTAAAGTAAATCTCCTTCCCCTGACTTCCAACACTCAGAAATAACCACCGATTCTACTGTATTTATCATCCTTACAGATGTTGATGTCTGGGACTGTTTCAAAATATGAGTGGAAAGAAAGTGGGTGGAGTGTGGACTGGGCAGGACTGGCTGGGCTGAAGGTTGCTGAGGCTGGGTGAGGGTCCACGCAGAGGCCCAGGTAAGCGCATTGTTCATGTTCAAGAAAACAGAAGAAATTCAGTGGGTCTGGAGTTAATCAGGCAGTCGGGGAGACGGGCTGAGGTGATGGTCAAGCCTTCAGTATCAGGCTAAGGAGTTAGGATCTTCTCCTAAGAACACTACAGAAACATGGAGAGGCTTGAAGCAAGAGGACACTATCAGATTTGTATTCCACAAAAATCCCTCTCACTGCCACGTGGAGGTGGGTTAAAGGGAGAGAGGAGGGGCCAGGGGCCCGGGAGGAGGCCAGGCAGAAACAAGGTGGGAGAGGACAGGGTTGGACCAAGGCAGGGCTGTGAAGGCTAGAAGGGGGCAGATGGGAGGCATCCAGGAGTCCTCGTGGACAAGCTATCGGGGTTGATGGGTCGGGCTGGGGGGTGGGGATAGGGAGGGAGGTATCAAAGATGAAGCCCAAGGCTCTCTCTGGGAGCCTGGGGTATAGAAGGGCCACTCCTGAGACAGGAACTGAGAGGAGGAGGTGGTTTGCAATTTCGGACATAGTGAGTGTTAGGGACCCAGGGATCACCCAGGGCTAGGGAGGGGGGCGGTGGCTTTCATGAGGCCTCAGGACCTCCAGATCGGGGACCCAGGGAAGAGGTCAGCGCTAAGGTCAGAGTGGGCGTCATCAGCACAGAGACAGGAAATAGACCATAAAAGAGGATAAGATGGTCCAGGGGGTGGGAGAAGAGAAGAGCTGCCCCCACACTTAAGGGATCGGGGAAAACAGGAACTTCTGGCAAAGAAGCAAGACACAGGAGAATCAGGGAGCATCAACATCAGAGAGACCAAGGGGAGAATGTCTTCACAGAAGGAGGAAATGGCCAACACTGCCAATTTTTGCCAAGATGGCCGGAAAGATGAACATTAAAGAGTGCCCACTAAGCTAGGTTTCTCATTGTCAGAGAAAGAAGTTACCAAGATAGCAGGGAGGGACGGTGAGAATGAAACTTCTAGGGCTGGATTAGAGTATGAAATATCAGTATGGACTCATGTTTATTATTTTTATACAGATATCTATATCTATCTATATACATACACAAATACAGATACATGTATACACGTGGTTTTGTACACTATGTGTATTTCTTGGCTCGGTCAGCTGAGAAGGACTAAAAACAGTGACGCCCCAGTAGCAGTAACCACACTCAGTACCCAGGCCTTGGTTTCTAAGACCATTCTCTAATAAAAGGGAACCAAAGCTCCCTGGAGAAATGGCCAATTCTAGGGTTGGGGCAGGGAAAATGCAAGATAAGCCTGGAGCATCTTACAGTGCCAGGTAGTAAGGAGGTGTTAAATAAATAAATAAATAAATAAATAAATAAATAAATAAATAAATAAATAAATAAGTAAACAAAAAGAAAAAGGAGTTAAGAGCACAGGAGCCAACCTGAAAGAGCTCCTCTGGCCAAAACAGGAATAATTTGAGTGAAAAAACTAATTACGATAGCATCAGATTATATCCAAACAATGAAATAAATATCCATGAGTCCATACTGATTTAAATTAATGATTGTACAAATAAAATAAATGGGGTAGAAGAGGCAAATCTTCCTACAGAAGAATTCCAAATAATAAATGTAGAATAAATGAGGAAAATAGAAAATCATCGCTAGAACACCACAGTAATGACTGTTGCAAGCAAGATCTATGATGAATGCTAAAATTAGTGGGTGGAACTTTGAGGAGAAACAGTACATTTGCACAGCCTTAAAGTATCTTCCCATATTTATCAATTACTGTGGTGGCTTTCACATATGAAGACAAATTCTTTGATATTTTTCCCTCCAGGAACTGGAGCTTAATTCTCCTCCCTTTGAGTGTGGGCTGGATTTCATGACTTGTTTCTAACACAGAGCGTGAGGAAAAGGAAAAACAGTAACATTACAGTTGAGAAACGCCACCTGAATGAAGTGATCCAGGTTAATACGACCTGAGTGGTATTCTTCCCCAAACCTATAATCCCAGTTCTATCCATGAGAAAAATATTAGACAAACCCAGACTGAGGGACATTCTACAAAATACCTGACCAGTACTCCTCAAAACTGTCAAGGTCATGAAAAACAAGGAAAGACTAAGTAAGGAACTGTCACAGATTGGAGGAGACCAAGGAGACATGATGATCAAATGCAACATGATGTCCTGGATTGGATCCTGGAACAGAAAAAGAACATTAGTGGAAAAACAGGTAGAATATGAATAAAGTCTGGAGTTCAGTTAATAGAATATTAATCAACATTAATTTCTTTCTTTTGACAAATGTACCGTAATTATGTCAGATGTTAACATTACGGGAAGCTGGGTGTAGAGTAGTACATGGGAAGTCTCTTGTACCATCTTTGCAACTTTTCTGTAAATCTAAAATTATTAAATACAAAATTTTCTTTAAGTATCTATTGACTTGGCTACAAGTAGTCACGTGTAGAATCCCTTACTCCCTTCATCCGAGCCTTCAGATCTCATCTCATGAGTTCTTTACTCCAGGAAGTCCTTCCTGATACCTTAGACTATGTCAGGTGCTTCCTCCGGGCTCCCACAGTCCCCTGTGCCCGCTGATCCCAGCCCTGATCCCTGTCTGATGAGGGGGTGTCTCCCCGACTGGATATGTGCTCTGGAAGGGCGGGGGCTCTCTCTCAAGTGAGGAGTAAAGAGTGTCTGTTCCGCTGACTACTCTGGGAACATCTATGACAGAAGCTGTGCTGTATCCCCGTCACTTCTCCCAACCCGACTCTAACCCTTCTGAGCCCAGAGCCTTCCGGAGCGCACCTTCCTGATCTCCTCTACGCCATTCACCCATCCAGGATGCTTGTGAGGCTGCGTAAATGTTGTGTCCCACCCACCTGCCAAAACAGGGTTCAATCATTCCACCCACCCCATACCCACACCCCGACTCTTGCTCGCAATACACCAACTGTTAGAAACACTTTGTAACTGTGCCTATTTGAGATGCCCAGTCCACAACCCTCCCCAGCAGACAGACATCTCTGCAGGAACCCCCCAGCTGCAGCAGGATGAACAGGGTAAACACCCCACCCCAGCAATCTGATTCCTGTCTGGGGAATTTGGGATGGGGACAGAGGGGCTGTGGGACACTGCACTGGAAGCTCACACAGAATCGGGGACGAGAGAGCACCCACTGCCAGCACAGCAAATAGAGGAAGTGCAGATGCAAAGAGAAGCAAGACCACAGGGCCCAGGGGACGCAGGGAAGGCTCTCATGAGGCCCTTGTCCGTTTCTCTCTGTCATTACCCACAACCAAACCACTGTGGGACCTGCCTTCAAAATGTATGCAGACGACGGCTCACTCCTGCCCCTGCCCTGGTCCAGGCCACCGTCATCTCTCCCCTAGATTATGGCAGCAACTTCCTCATGGGCCTCCCTGCTTGTACTCCCAGACTTCGATTCCCACCCTTAGTGATCTCATCTTGGGCCCTAATCATTGGCACAAAAATGCCAATGCTTCCCCTGTGTATCTCTCCAGCCCAGGTCTCACCCCTGAATGCCAGACTCCTCTATTCCACTTCTTGCTCAGCGGGTCCACCAGATGCGTAACACATCCACAGCCTCTCTTAGTCTTCCCCATACAGTTCCCAGAGCTCCTTCCTGCCTCCGCTCAGGCTAAAAAACCTTAGCGTTGTTGACTCCTCTTTCTTACCCCACATCTGTGGCCCAAATCCCGCCCACACTCCCTTCAAATTATATCCCAAGTCCAACCGTATCTCCCCACCTCACTGCTACCCCTCTGGCCAGGCCACCACCGTCTCCTGGCTGGACCACGACAGCAGCCTCCTCTCTGGTGTCCTGCTTGCACCTGGTGCCCACATGGCGTCCAGAGGAATCCTATTAAGATGTTCGATCACATCACTCATCTCAAAATGCTCCGACAGCTTCCCATCTCACTGAGAACCAAATCAAGTCCTCACCACACCCCAGCAAGCCCTGCATGCCCTAATAATAATCATCATCCCTGCCATATATTAGGTACAGTTGACCCTTGAACAATGTGAGGGTGAGGGGTGCCAACCTCCCTCACAGTCGAAAATCCACATATAACTAGTTGGCCGTCTGCGTACTTGGGTTCCCAACCACGGAGTTGACCCCTGAACAACTCAGGTTTGAAATGTGCGGGTTAACAGGGAAGAAATCTGCATGTAAGTGCACCAGTGCAGTTCAAACCCGTGTTGAGGACTGACTGTATTTGCTCTCTGCCAGACCCTGTGCTCCTCACAATAACGCTGTGACATGAATGTTACTATAACCCCCATTTTACTGCAAGGAAATTGAGCCTCAAAGAGGTGAAGTCACTTACTTAAAAATTATACAAGTGGGTTAATAATGCTTTTGTTCATCTTACTCCCACTTCTTTAACAATTATGGAAGTTTTAATGCTGATGGACATGCGGCTGATAACAGCTGTCACGTACTCAGCCCTTACTACGTGCCAGGTAACTTGCTGGTACTTCATTAACTTCTCTGTGTCCTTGTTTCCTCATTTGTATAATGGGAATATTACCACACAGAGTAACTGTGATGATTAAATGAGCTAATCCATAAAATGGTAAGATCTCAACAAGTATCGGCTTGTTTCAGTTAGCTATTGCTGGGTAACAAATTGTCCCAAAACACAGTGGCTTGAAATAGCAACCATTTCTTTGCTCATGATTCTGTAATTTGGGCAATGCTCTGATTGTGAGGTAAGTCAGGATGGCTCATCTCTACTCCACACGGTGTCTTGCTGGGAGCTGGGCTAGAGTTTCCAAGATGACATCACTCATATCTGGCACATCAGCTAAAACAGTGAAACAGCTGAGGGCTGGTGGAGCCTCTTTCCACATCTGTCTCCAGCAGGGTAGCTGGGCTTCTTTATCAGAAGCCCAGGGCTCCAAGGGAGTGAAAGCAGAAGCTGCTAGATCTCTTCAGGCCCAGGCCCAACTGGCACAGTCACTTCTACTACATTCTATTGGTCAAAACAAGTCACAGGCCAGCCCAGATTAAAGGGGAGAACAGTCCACCTCTTGATGGTAGAAACAGCAAAGAATGTGTGGCCTTCATTAGCAGCAGCTCTTTTAATCTCACAGTAACAGCCTCACCACTGGTCTCTACTTCAATCCTTAACCCTTGTAGTTAATTCCCCACATAACAGCCTGAGGGATAATATGTATGTATTAACATACATAATTGGCCATGCCTCCTCCACTGTTTAAAATTCTTCTACAGCTTCCCACTACAGATCGAGTAAGGACACACACTCCTTGCAGGATCTACCTAGTCTGGCCTCTTGCTCCCCCTAGGTTCCAACCACCACCACCACCACCACAAACACACACACGCGCACACACACACTTTCTCTCTCACCACTTAATGGAGTTAATGCCTACTCTTTCATCACCTCAAACCTTACTACCTAGGGGGAAGATTAGATTTCCTGTCAAGTGCTCATACAGCACTATCTACCCTTCTTAGTAATTTCATATTTGTGTCATTAGTTGGTGATCTGAACTCCTACCCCCGAGACTGTGAGCTCTATAGGGGCAGGGAAACTATCTTCTTTGTTGTGTTCCCAATGCTGAGCACAAAGTCGAGGCAAGACGAAATACTTGTTGAATATACTTGTTGAGACCTCATAAAATTTTAAGGCAACCCCTTAAAAGTCTGTGAAAAGGGTCGACAAAAGAGTCTCTAGGATGCTGGGATCAGGATCTGTGCTTTGAAATCATCCATCCATTCATTCAATAAAGAATTACTGAGACCCTACTATGTACCAAGAGTTCTTCTAAGTGTTGCAGATAAAGCATGAAGTACACAAAAGCCCCTGTCCTTATGAAGCATATAGTCTGTTGGGGATGGGGGTCGGGGGACAATGAGGTCTGACAACTAAGTTTGTGAATTTGTTGCAACGATGTTGCTAACCTTTTTTGATATCAAAGGGATTACCCATTATGAATTTGTACCAATTGGACAGGTAACCAAGTTTACTATTTGGAAGTGCTGAAAAGGCTGCGTGAAAAAGTTAGACGACCTAAACTTTTCGCCAACAATTATGGCTCTTGCATCACGACAATGCACCAGCTCACACGGCACTGTCTGTGAGGGAGTTTTTAGCCAGTAAACAAATAACTGTGTTGGAACACCCTCCCTACTCACCTGATCTGGCCCCCTGTGACTTCTTTCTTTACCCAAAGATAAAGGAAATCTTGAAAGGAAAACATTTTGATGACCTTCAGGACATCAAGGGTAATATGATGACAACTCTGATGGCCATTCCAGAAAAAAAGTTCCAAAATTGCTTTGAAGAGTGGACTAGGCGCTGGTGTCAGTGCATAGCTTCCCAACAGGAGTACTTCGGTGACCGTAGTGATATTCAGCAATGAGGTATGGAGCACTTTTTCTAGGATGAGTTTGCAAACTTAACTGTCAGGCCTTGTAAGCAAGATAATTACACAGCATGTTAAGGAAAAGTTAAAGGGAAGTTAACATATGAATGTCAGTGGTACAATTCTAGAAGGGACGATCTCAAGGAGAAGGTGACATCTGAGTAAAGAAGACCTAAAGGAGGTGAAGGTGAGCCTTGACTATCTGGAGAAGTGTTCCAGGTAAAGAGAACAGCAAGTGCAACGACTCTGAGGCCGGTGTGGCAGGACCAGTGAGCAGAGAGGAGCAGGAGATATCAGAGCAGTAACATAGATCATGCAGGGAGGGCTTTGCAGGCCACGGAGAGAACTTTGGCATTTCCTCTCTCAGATGGAGCCATAGGAGGGTACTGAGCAGGGAAGGAATGTGACCTGATGCAGATGTTCACAGCGTCCCTGTGGATGCATGTGAGGAACAGACTGTGGGGAACAGGAAGACCACTGAGGAGACTGCTATGATGGTCTAGACAAGAGATGCGAGTGGACAGGACCAGGGTGACAGAAGTGGAGGCAGAAAGAAATGGTCAGACTCTGAATATACTTTGGAAGAATTTGCTGATGGACCAGCCATGGGTATAAGGCAAAGAGGGTGAGTCAAGCACAATTCCAAAGCTTTTGGTCTGAGCAATTACAAGGATGGAGGTGGCATTTACTGAGAAGAACCTGACAAGAACAGGTTTTGGGGAAAAGATCAGTTCAATTTGGCCAAGATTACTCCATGGTATCTCTAGATATCCAAGAGAAGATATCATGTAGGCAGTCAGTCAGCCCGCCATGGGAGAGGCTCTGGGCTGGAAA
>NW_017732217.1:67325-77987 GCF_001890085.2 Hipposideros armiger
TATATATATATATATATATATATATATATATATATATATATATATATATATATATATATATATATTTCCATGCTTATCCATCCCAAATTCCTTACAGGACCCACATGATTTGGCTCCTGCTGATGACTCGAGGCTCACCTTGCACCTAATCAAGTCAATAGTGTACACACACACATACATACATACATACACACACACACAAATCCTGAGCCCTCCACTTCCTAGCTATATGATCTTAAGCAAGTTACTTAACTTTCTCTGCCTTCAGTGTTCTCACATGTAAAAGGGAGATGATAGTACCGGCCTCCCTGGACTGTTCATTGAAACAAATTTTTATTAAGCATTTACATGACAGCCATTGTCCTACGTGCTGGAGATACCCCTTCCCACTCTCTCCCACACCGTCTGTAAGCCACACATGCAGCCTGTCAACTCAGCCTTCTCTCCACCCACAACCTTCTTTCCCCCTCCCAACCAAGACTCCTGCGCCCTGGTTCATTTCTTGACTAGAATCCTGCCACAGCCGCCATTCTGGGCTCAGAGACCCAAGTCTCTTTCCCATCAATCTATTGCCAGAAAGCAGCGAATTATGCCATGCTCCCTTCCCTTCTAGACATCATCCACCCGTGGCTCCTCAATGCCCTCAGGACAAAGTCTGAGCTCCCTAAATAGCAAACAAAATCTTCCGCGATCTAATCCATACAGAATTTTCAATAAGGTTTCCACCAACACCAGATCACCTGGCTGTTTCTCATCGCGGGCTTTGCGCAAGCCATTCCCCCGCACAACCGCCAACCCCAAGCACTCCTCCGATTTCAGGTCAGGCAGCTCCTCCTTCTCCAGGAAGGTTTCCCTACCCGTGCTTCGTCTGGGTTCCCTCCGCGTTCCACGCTGCCTCCGTTAACGAACACACACAAGTCTGTAACGGAGCCCTTGCCTGTCTCTCCTACGGATTGGGCGTTCACACGAGCTGGGCCAGGCACAGCAGCTAGTGAGGCCCCACGTGACGGGGTCTCCGGCCTCAACATCTACCGCCTGCTACCCCCAAACCACGAACGCCTAACAAGCGCGCTCTCGCCAATAGTCGTCACGCACCTACCGCAGGACCGAGAAATCTACGCCTGCGAACAGAACGACCAAAACCACCCAATCACGGCCTTCTCTTCCTCTACAGCCCACCCCAAACATCCGGGACCCGTCTGCCTCTGGCTGCCGACTGGCCGCCTTGCGTCCCGCCCCTAAACACGTGACGCGAAAGAACTCTGGTTTTTGTAGTTCCGCAACGAAACGGGGAAGGGGGGGAAAGATCGCTAAGAACTACATTTCCCAGGAGGCGCCGCGTACCACTTGTGGAAGACGATACCCTTTGAATCAGGCGGCTCTTGATTGGCCATTTCGGAGACAGACGTTTCCGAATTGCCATGGAAACAGGCCCACTTACCTGGAACCCCGGGAATATCTTTTTGCCTGAGAATCTCAAAACGCCTTGCTCCGCAATGGTTGCACATGGTGAGATCTGACGCGTAGGGGGTAAAGGCTTTACCACTGTCTGCCTGACATTCCCCAGATGACACCAATAAGTCCTGCTACATATTCAGCACCTACTGGATGCCTGCCTGGCTTAGGAGCCACTCCTGCGCAGCCTCTGTGGAAGCCCGTGTTTACTAGGGCAGAACCTGATGTTTCTTTCCTAGAGGCAGGCCAGAGTTGGGCCTTTAGCCTTTCCGACTCTCAGTTTACCCTGGAAAAGGCAAATGTGGGCGAGAATCCTACCCAGGATCTGTCTAGGATTCCTTAGGCCCAGATCTCCTGCAGCCCATGTCTGCACAGATAGCCATAATTTCCCCCATGGACCTATCCCACAAGACAAAGCTCTTCCAGCATGCCCTCCCCCAACACCATTCCCCACCATGCCTCTGAGGACCAGGTGAGGGGAGCCAGGGCCCTGCAAACGCTCAGGCAGGCATGTGAGAAAGCTCTTTACTGGGGGGTACAGCATGGAGGAGCAAGGCCATCTCCCCCTACCTACCCCCACCCCCTCCTAGGGCCCTGGAGTGAGGGGGGGTCTCCCCTGCACCGGACCACCACTGTCTTTGGTACAATAAATAGAAAACAAGGGGGGGAGAGGGGGCCAAGGGTCCAGTCCTTAGTGGGGAGGGTGCGCTTATACCCCTCTCCTTGACCCCCTGCCCCAGGCCCCAATCAGTGCAGGCCTCACCCACCCCAGCTGGGTAGCAGCAATTCCAGCCAAGGGGAGAGATGAGGATGGGAGCCCAGGGCCCCCAGATGGGGGGGGTATGGCTTCAGGAGGGGCCCCAGGGAGGGGGCAGGGTCATGAGCTGGCTGCTGTGCTCTGGGGAACACCACGGAGGCCCAAGCGAGGCCCCAGAGTGGCAGGGTCATCAGGGGGTGGAAGGGGTGGACGACCTCCTGTCATCCGAGTCCGGAGGGCTGAGGCAGCCGGGTGCTGGGGAGCAGGCGCTGGGTGGAGCGGGGAGCAGTCCGGAGGGCCGCCCACCAGGCTCACATCCATCAGCTCCGGGGGTGGAGGAGAGGTTGGTGATAGAGGACGGCCAAGGCATCGGGGTTGGGGGGGTAACTGGGCCCCAGCCCCTGGCAGTGACGAGGTGGAGGCAGGGGCCTGATGTGTCTTGTGGGGCACATCACCCCCTGCCCAGGGACGCAGCGGCTGCGAGGGTGGAACCTAAAGGAGCAAAGGAACAGTGGGTGATGGAGACTTTGGTCCTGAAGCCCCAGATAACTCACCACCCACCCCCAAAGGCCTCAAGGCAGGCCCCAGTACCTGGGGGCTGTTCATCTCACAGTCAGTGATAGGGGGCCCAGGGCCCCCACAATATCGGTTGCTGTAGCGGTAGGTCCGGTTGTCACTGGAAGAGCCACTGGAGCCTCCTGGAAGTGCCAGATGGGAGAAGAGGTGAGAGGTGGTAGCTGGGTTTTGGGTGGCCGAGTCTGGTTCATAGCTCAGGCCCAGGTTTGGGCTTTGGGTTCTGTGCTCATTTGAAGGATTGGGCTCAATTTTGAGATTAGGAGCCAGAGTTCAGTTTTGGGTGTTGGAGTCTGAACCAGTTAGAAGTCTGAGCACAAGCTCAGTTTCAGAGATCAGGTCAGGGCCAGCTGGAGCTCTCCTGCTCCACCCTTTGGAGTTCAGGATCATGCAGTTCCAACTAAGTTAAGGCCAGTGGCACGGTCCCCCAGGACAGGCCAAACCAGAGCTGCCCCCATCCCTGTCCTACCCCATAGGCACAAGGCACGCACCAGAGCTGGAGATGGAGCTGGCGGTGCTGGAGGAGGGGCAGGTGTCGAGGGGTGCGGGCGAGGTGGAGGCACTGCTGCCTGCCGGGCCCGTGTTGGTGGCCTCATCAGCCGTGCGGCGGAAGAAGCCGTGCTGCAGAGCCCCCAGCGGGCTGATGCGGGCGGCGGGCTCATACTCCAGCATGCGCAGCACCAGGTCCTGGAAGCGGAGGTAGTCGGCGGGGCTGTGGCCCGGCTCCCCCGCCCGCCGGCCCCCGGGCCCGCCCGTCTGCACGCCCAGCACCTCCTGCAGCCGCCGTGTCCCGGGGCCCTGGTAATCCTGGCAGGGAGGGGGTGGGAGGGGGGGCAAGAGAGTGGCCGTCAGTGGGCAGGAGGGGCAGGGAGACACACACGGGGAAACAGAGGCACAAGAGAGGAAGTGGAAAGAGAGAAGCTAAGAAGAGTCGTGGGGTGTTCAGGAGAGAGGGCGGGCTGGGGAGGAAGGAAAGGACAGACAAGGGGGAGAGGAAGGATGGGAAAGACACAAGGGAGAGGAAGCAGGGAGAAAGGGAGACCCAAGTGTGAGAGAGTGAGGGGCCACCAGGGTGGGAGGAGCGGCATAGGGCAAGGGCCGCACCTTCCTGAGTTCCTTTGTCCTTCGTAGGGTCCAGCCACCCCCAGGCAGCCGTTCAAAGTATTTGCGAGCCTTGGGTGCCTGGTCCAGCATGGGGGCTGGTGGGATGCCCAGCACCTCCACAATCCGGTTCATCTGGTCCACCTGTGAGCAGGCAGGCAGTCAGGGTCATCTAGTCAGCCAGGCCTCCAACCCCCTCCAGCACACCTCTTTTTTGGGAGCACACCTCATTGGAGCCACTGAAGAGGGGCTCTCCAGTGTGCATCTCCACCAGGATGCAGCCCAGGGACCACATGTCAATGGCCAGGTCATAGGGCGTGCCCAGGAGCACCTCAGGTGACCGGTAGAAGCGGCTCTGGATATACTGATAAATCTGGGGGAGGAAACAGGACAATAGTCAAGAGGTTTCATTCAGCCTTCCCAACTGATGCCATTGACATCCCCGAAGCTAGGACTAGACTCCTGCCCTCAGATCTGGGGATGGGGACTCCAAACCCTGATGATATCAGCACCACCTTTCCAGACGCCACCACACCATCTTATTCATAAGCCTCAGGAGTCTGCTGGCCTAGTCTGACCCTGATCTCCATCCCCAGGCCTGACTTTGGACCCCTCTTGGTCACCAGTAAGATGCTGGCAGTCTGCAAACCCAGATCCTTCCCACCCTCAACCTCACAATCCAGACCCTTATTAGGCCACCATCATCATCTCAAATGACTGCTTACAGGAAGCTACAAAGCCGAAGCATTCCCCGACCCCCGACCACCACCCAATTTCCATCACCGGCTCTAAGAGCACGGGATAAACAAAATTTATAAAGTGCCACCTAGGCTCAAAGTCAACCCAACTTCCCCTGCCCACATCTGGCAGCCTCAAATTTGGCCCTGCCCCCAGGCTTCACTCTACCCTTCCCACTGGGCAGTATATATATATATTCCATGGCCCTCACCTTTTATACCCTTTTCACCCACTGGCACCCTCCATACCCAGCAACACCCCATTCCAAGCACTGTTCCTCCGGTATCAGCCACTTGAAGCTGTACCGGACAACCCCATCCCAGCCAAGCACTGCTCCTGGATCCCGTGCCACCAGTTGGCCCCGCCCCTGGCCGGCCACACCCACACCACACGTGTCCCATTCCTAGGCCGGGCCGCACCCGCTGGCCAAGCTGGCAGGAACTGCCGAAGTCCACGATCTTGATGGCGCTCCGCTTGGGGTTGCAGAGCAGGATGTTCTCAGGCTTGAGGTCGCAGTGAATGATGCTGAGCTCGGGTGTGGCCAGAAAAAGCAGCGCCGTGCAGAGCTGCTGCGCCAGCTTCCGCGTCAGATTCAGCGAGACACCGCGGAAGTGAGTGTTGCGCAAGAGGTCGTACAGGTTGTAGGAAAGCAGTTCGAACACCAGGCACAGGTGGTTCCGGAACATGAAGTGTCGCTTCAGGTGCACTGCATGCAGGGAAGGGGGCGGAAATGGGCCCATTAAGAAGGAACTGAGAGGCTCAGAGCGGGCCAATGGCGGCCTCGGGTATACAGTAATCAAGGAGAGAGGCTGGAAGCAGATCTGTGACTCTGCTTCTTGAGCACTGGCCAAAGTATGGTGTGCCCACGGGTACCAGCTGCTAGACAGGACGTTTTTATATGGTCTATACTTGATTTACACCAAGAAAAATATTGACTTTTTTGATTAAGAATAGTGAATTCTTTTCAAGTCTCTTAACTGTCACATTAAACCAAAGAGAAAGTTTCCATTTGGTGCTGACAGGTCTTTAACACCATTTTACACTGCCACATTTAATTTTATGACACTGTTTTAGTCTCAGTTCTGTTTATTTTTGTACCCAAGGATACATTTACTATGTAGATTTATATTTAAAAAAAACACACTCTTTAAATCCTCTTGCGTTTCCTAAAAGGGACCAGTATAGGTAAGAGGAAAAAGACTGGCATAGATGTTAAGAGTAAAGGCTCTGGAGTCCACTGCCTGGTCAAATTATAGCTCTACTGAGTACAAACTCTGCACCCTTATGCAAACAACAGCACCTGAAAGCCTGCGTTTCTTCATCTCCAAGCTGTGGGCAATGATGCCCCTTTCATGGGGCTGTGGCATACACAAGTTAATTTACATAAAGTGCTTACAAGACAGCCTCACCTTTAGTGAGCACCCAGTCAACTCCGAACAGCAATATCATGTGAATAGGGCAATAATCATGAAAAGTGGCAGAATCACTGGTGTCAGGGAATTACAGACCAAACCCTGCCCTGTAGACACCAGCCCCGTCTGACAGCAAGGCTGACCCATCCCTAAGTAGCTGGCACTGCCTCAGGCCTCACCTATGTAGTACTTCATCTCCGTGTCGTGCTGGTTCATCAGCTCCAGCAGCCGCAGCTCAATCTGGGCCTGGTTCAGGAAGGCCTTTTTGTTCTTGATGATCTTGATTGCCACCAGCTCCTGGGTCTGATGATCGTAGGCTTTCACCACCTGCAGGGGCAGGGCATGTCACAAAGTGAGGGAAGGTGGTGGGGGGAGGCCAGGGACTACTCTTTTCCCTCCAGCAAAGCAGACCCACCAATATCATTATCAATATTACTAAGAGTTAATTCAAAATTGAGTGCTCACCGACAGGCACTAGTGTAAACATTGGACAGGAAATAACACAACAAACTTATATGGGGAGTCCTGTTATTTGCACTTTTTTTACAGAAAAGGACACTTTTCTGTAAGGCGCTGGGAAACCCAGTCACTGGGCAGGGTGAGTAGCCCAGCACAGAACTTGAAGCCATTGAACCACTGACTGCGTGACTCAGTATCAGTGGGTGCCCATGACCCCGAGTCCCTGGATCAGGTGTGTGTGTGGGGTGGGCATCCCGCACCTGGCCAAAGGAGCCTTTGCCAATGAGTGAGTCAATTTCATAGCGCTCCAGCCAGCGCTCGCCACTGCGCACGATGTAGTCATGGTTGTCGTCGTCGTAACCGTGGTTCAGGACCTTCTTCTCCTTCTTGGTGCTTGAGTCCTGAGGGGGTGCCTGCTGGGCCCGCCGCTTCTTCTTCGCATAGTAGACCTGCCCAGCCGGTCAGCCGGGAGATGAGGACTGGTAAGTGACCTGTGGCAGCAGCCAGGACCCCTCAGCACCCAGCCTGGGTCCCCCACCCACTGCCCACCTCATTGATGTGCTTGTAGGTCTTGATGAGGTCCACGGAGAGCTTGCGCAGTGGGGCCGAGGTCGAATCCCGGAAGGCCAGGGGCAGCCTCCGCGGCAAGAGCCGCACCTCAGGCAATACCTGCTGGGTGGGGTGAGGGGTGGGCACTGAGGACAGGCCTTCAGCTCCAACCTCAGGGGAGCTAGATGGGCAGCTGGCTCATCGTTACCACAGGCATATTTATTTGGTCACTGTCTGACAACCCCACTAGAAGAGAGAATCCTCAGGGGCAGAGGCCTTGTCATGTTCTTGTATCTCCAGTGCCTGCAGCAGGGCCTGGCACGTAGTGAATGATCATTAGAGATTGGCTGGATGAATGAATGGTGAACTATTTACCCCTGACCTTTCATCCCACACCTCTCCTCTTTCTGAACCTCAGTGTGAAAGATCATATAGAAAACCTGGGCTCTGCCTCCCCTGCCCCCAATCCTTCACCTGAGACCATCCGTTCTGGGTATCCTATCTTGAGGGCCTACATCTGGCTTTACCCCCATCCCTTGGGAACCCAATGCTCACACCTCATTCTGAGCATCTTTGCCCAGTTCTTTCACCTCCAGGGTCTTTCTTTGCTCTGGATCCAGCACCCAGGACCTAACCACTCTAAGCTCTACTATATTTCAGCGCCTTCACAGTCTCTACCCTTGAAAATCTCCACCCTGTAGCCCCACCAAGCCCTGCTGGCTCCAGGACCCTTCAGGCTCAACCTTCCTCTCCATTCACCCCCTCCAGATCTTTCCCTCTTGACGTTTTTGTCCTTAGTGAACATTTATTGTTTACTATGTGCCAGGCACTGTCCTCGGCATTTTACATGCATTTCATGAACCCGTTTAATCCTCACAACAACCCTGTGAGGTAGGTATCATTATTGTCCCCATTTTACAGACTAGAAAACTGAAGCATGGAGAACCTAAGTAATTTTACTACCAGTCTGGATTTGAACTCAGGCCCTCCAAACCCTGACTCTGCCAGCAATTCTTCTATTATCTTCCACTCCCATGGGGCCCTTCATGCCGCTGGGAAACTGCCCTGGGCAACCATACTATCTTTTGACCCCAACACCCTTCTATCCCAGCCTCCCCCTACCCCAGGCAGGTGAGGAGCCAGCTGAACGCGTACCTGCGTGTGCTCCTGGGGCCCCGGGAAGCCAGAGAAGGGACCATGGCCCGGTGGAACGGCCATGGTGGGCTCAGAGGGCCGCAGGGGAGCGAGGCCTGGAGCGGGAGCCCGGCCGGGGGGCGCCTTCTCGCATCCTGCACCTCGGCTGCCACCGCCGCTGAGACCTGAGAGCAGGCGGGAGGCGGGGGAACAACATGGAACAAGGGGATGTGTGGGAGCGTGCCAGGCAGGAAAGAGGTGGACATCAGAGAGAAGCCAGGGCACAGAGGGAGAAGGCAAAGGGTGCAACAGAGCAACAGTTGGCAGTGAAGAGAGGGGACAGAGAGAAATGGCCACGTGAACGGTAGGGAAAGCACAGTGGAGTCCCTCAACAAATGGTTACCAAATAAATGAGATAGGCGGCACAAAGGGGGACATGTGGAAAAAGAGTGATTAGGAGCAGACAGGGATATGGGTCATGACAGGAAAGGACAGAAAAACACCAACATTGGGAGGAGGAAGAGAAGAGAAAGACAGAAACCACAGACAGTATAGGGAGTAGGGTTCACTCTTTCCAGTTCCACTCGCAGCCCCCCCAGGGCCCCTTCACACAAGATCCTGCCCTCCTGCAGTCTTCCTCAAAAGTAAGGGTGTCATCTCTTATCACACAAGGTCCCTCTGCTTCAAGATCTGCCCTTCCCAGAAGATCCCCCCAATTCAGAGAACTCTAGGGTACCCCCAAACCACATGACAGTCCTCTGGGCCCCTGCCAAACTATAGCAAAGTCCTCTGCAGGCCCCTAAAACCACATCAGGGTCGTCGGGGACTTCCTGACGACTGTAATCTGAGAACCCCTATATATCAGAGTCCTACCCCTATGGCATTCTCATCTACAAGGGCACACCCTTCTCCCAGGACCTTCCCCATACCATGCCAAGACCTCTTCTCTATATTGTTCCCTCCCACATCAGGGGCCACCCCTCCAGCTAGTTTCTCCACACCATATTCCAGTTCCCCCATGCCACATCAGAGCTCTTCCCCATATTAGTCCAAGACCCCCTCCCGATCAAGGCCCACTCCTCCTGATGGGCACAAAGGGGCAGCCTCTCTTCCCACGGTTTAGAGTGACCCTCCTTCTCTCCCCTACGCTGGATCCTACCCACCTCCTCCCAATCCAATATTCCTACCAGGGCCCTTTCTCCAGTCACTCCTCTCTACACCCGGGTCAATCCACAACTGTGCCATTCCTAGAAGGCCCCCATAACCAAAGTCCCCAAATATCAAAGTTCTTCCCTTCCAGAGTATCTGCCACACCAAAATCCTCTCCCACAGGCCTTTCTTCCTGTCAGACCTTTTCTTCTATGCCAAACCTTGCCACTCCACGACCCTTCCTCTCTCTTGGAGGTCCCCCCCAAAACAATCTCTCTCCCG
Source organism: Hipposideros armiger (assembly GCF_001890085.2). NCBI lineage: Eukaryota > Metazoa > Chordata > Mammalia > Chiroptera > Hipposideridae > Hipposideros > Hipposideros armiger. Next base: position 76,935 of record NW_017732217.1, read on the forward strand.
GGGCCCTCCCACACCAGGACTGTCTCTCCCAGCCCCCACCCCGTACCCGGGTCAGGGCTGGCGCGGGGCCCACGGGGGGCTGGAGTGCGGTGGGGCCCCCAGTGGGGTGGGCGAGCAGCCAGCATGGCGGCGGTGAAGAGACGGCCGCCTGTCCCGGCCCGGCCGACCCGGCAAGCCCCGCAGCGGGGAGGGCAAGCGGGACAGGCGGCCCGGTGGGTGACAACAGCAGCAGCCGCCGCCGCCGCCGCTGCCGGGGGAGGGAAAAGGGGGGGGACGAGGGTCAGCCCGGGGCACGCGGGGGAAAGGGAAAGCAGGTGGACGGGGGAGGGGCGAGTTAACCCTCGCCCCGCCAGCCCCGCCCCGCACAGCCACCCGCCCCCGGGGACACCGGCGTCCCGCCCCCCACCCTAGAGGCCCGCCCCGGCCCGCGGGGTCGGCCTGAACTTGGCAGTCCACACCTGCCATGGCAACAACCGTGCCATTGGTCGCTGCTGCCAAGAGCTCAACCAATCACAGTCCAGGGCAGCTGTTGCTAGGCAACCACGATGCGGCCGGCAGAGCAGAGCCCAAACAAAGGGCGGGAGCGGGGCCCCGCTACCCCCTCCAAGGACAGCTCCCTAGGGCTCGGCCCCTTCCAGGAATCCGACTATGAATAGCCAGGCATGGCCTGCACCAGCCCGCCGCTCCCCTCCTCTCCTCTCTTGGCCTCGTGCTAAATCTCGCAACGACGCGGGCAGGGCGGGTCCCGTACTGCCCCCCCCCCCGCGAGCTGCACGGTCTATAGCCGCGTCGTTACCTGAGAGCGCGGGCAAGAGGACTCAAACTGCTCGGGAAGCCCGAGCTCGGACCTGCCAACTGGCTGAAGGTATCTGACGGACGCGGCGAGCCAGGGCCCTGATTACCCAGTAATGCAACCAGCAAAATGGCGACCACAACAAACCGGCCCCCCCGCCCCAGGCTCCGCCCCCACATCCCCATCTGCTCCCCCTCACGTGACCAAGGGCAACACTCCGCGCCTGCGCTCAGCCGAGCTCACCGGCACATATGCGCAGT
>NW_017732217.1:78057-88340 GCF_001890085.2 Hipposideros armiger
GAGCTCACCGGCACATATGCGCAGTGAGCTACCAGCCCCGCCCAAGCGCCGAAACCAAGTTACAGCGGCGCACAAGGTAGCATGCGCTGTGTAACCGGATAAGAATGTCCACCCCCACCACCACGCAAGTCGACAAAGGGCGCATGCGCCCGGTTGTCACTGGAGGTCGCCAAGCAATCAGCTGAGCAGACAGGAGCGACAGATGAGTCTTTTAATAGAAAAACACACGTGTAACAGTAGCAACACAATCTCTCACAATCCAGGTGGTTCTGGGCTTCAGTTCTTCACCTTGGGGGGTGGCCTGTGAGAGGAAGATGAGGAGTGTCACTGCTTGTCACCACTGTGCGGGTATGCCTATGAAGTACTGACCCGCGCGTCTCTGGGTATAGGGGACAAAAGGTATCTGTCCTGGTGAACTGGGTTTTCTGCTCACCTGTATACACCCACGACCACAGCGTGGTCTCTTTCGTATGGCTCTAGGGTCAACTGCTCCTGGGGCTTCATGTTCTCCTGTTGCATCTTTTTCACTTCAGAGGCAAACACTGCCTCTGCAGAGGCTGTGGAGTCAATGCAGTTGGCCTAGAGAGAAAAGAGGATTTGAAGTCGGCAGCAAGGTTTTGGGTTATTTTACCCTTTTTTGTGCTCTTTAAACCAGAAGTATTTATTTTATTAGAAATGGTGAGACTCAGGTTTTGGAAATTTTCAGTTTGCTCTGGATTTGGAAAAGGAAGCCTTCAACAGAGCCCTATTTATCTAAAAGTCAGTTTATATTTTATACTCAGGGTTTGTTTTTTTCCTTCTATTTCCTCTTCTTTAAAAGTAATAATGAAGCTGAAAATATGAAAATAAATGTAACAAAAATCTAACAAAATGGTGAATTTGGTGTAAAGTTCACTGTATTTCAAAATAAAATGTTTTTTAACATGTACCTAATATTTATCTAGTATTTATTCTATACCAGGCTCTGTTCTAAACACTTCACATGTTGATAAATTTAATCCTTATGTCAATTCTCAAAAACAGGACTAATATTTTTATTTTACAAGTCAAGCAACAGGCACACAGGTTAAGTTACTTGCTCAAAGTCACACAGCAAGCTGGAATTCAAACTCAGATGGTCAGACTTGGTGATCATGCACTTCACCACAATATTCTATTACCTCTTTCAATCCAAAATTGTTTGTTTTGCAGAAATTTTTCATCATGTGCTACCTGGGGGCAGAGGATGGCTTACAGGGAGCTGGGTAGGGATAGAGGCTGGGAACTGAATGGATTCAGAGGGATAGAGTCTCCCTTGCTTTGACTGGCTGCTTGGCAATTACTGATAGAGAAGATATGAAGCCCTGCACCTTAATGGAAATCACGAAGTGTCCTCCATTACGTAGGAAGGTGTGGGCATTCAGGGCTACAATTCGAGTCTGGTCTGGCTGGGCCACATCAGCGAAGATCACATCCACCATTGCTAGGGAGAAAGAAGTGGAAGTTAAAAGCTGGGTCCACTGGATCTTCCCAGCTCCTCCCATGGGGCCTGTGCCCCGTCACCAGTAGGTTCCTGGCAGAGTCTTTCCTGCCTCCAGTCTCACTTCCCCCCACTGATCCCCCTCCCTCCATGGTGCCCCCAAGATGGGTTCAAAACCCACAACCACACGATTCATTCACGCCTCTTATAAACCATGGTTGCCACCTACTCTGTGGCCAGCCCCGGGCCGGGCGTGGGGGACAGAGAGATGAGTCAGACCCGGACCCTGCCCTCGAGACGCTCCCGGGTCTGGGGGGGAGACAGACACGTCATCAAAAAGGCAAGTAAAGATGAGCACTTACAGGCAAGAGGGTCTGCAGGATTAGCAGATGAAAACAAATTACAGGATAAAGGATATGGTATGAGTACATGGAAAAAAACTCATAGAAAAACCAGCAGAATGCAAAGTAATATTTTTAGGGCAGTGTGACTTAAAAAAAACAAAAAACTTAAAGAAATGAAAAGATGGTGTGAGGAAACTGACTTTTTTAAAGCAGGAAGAGCAGACATCAAACTGTTCACATAAATTACCTGGGGGTGATTTATAAAGCATTCCATTTTTATATTATGCTTCTGAATTTTATTAAAAAACAAAGCCATTAATATTCACAATAGGCCCCTCTGGACCAGGCCACACTCAGTTTATGCATTCTGGGTTCTGATCTCACCAGATGATGAGGAGGAGGACCCTGGAAGGAGGCTTTTCTACATAGGCCAGAGGCAGTATAAAAGTACTGTTTTAGCGGGAAGTAGGAAGTATGGGGGGGCCTACAGAGAGGGGCAAGAAATCAGAGGAGAAGAGGCTGGCCCTTTGAGGGAGCCAGACATCTGAGACCCTGAAGCAGGACCACCACCTTCACAACCTCACCTGGCTCCCCCCACCCTTTTCATTCCTGCAGACTCAAAGAGGCCTGCTCATCCACTCCAATTCCATCCAAATCAGGACTTTGCAGCCTCTTCCAGGAAACCTGGAGTGGCCTGTCCTATCCCACCTGGGCCAATCCCCAGGCCCCTCACCAATGAGCATGCGGTATTTGTGGGGGTGCCGAGCATCTTCGATGACAGGAATAATATTGGTCCTCTTCTTGGCCAAGTTAATGAGGTCCCGGCCAGAGCGGTGGGAGAACTCAACTGCATAGACCAGTCCATCCTAAAATAAATAACAAAGATACTAGTTCTCATATATGGAGCACCTACTTTGGGCCCATACAATGCATGAAGCATCTCTTCAAACTCCCAAATCAAAACCCTACCCTTTAACAACTATTGTTACCATGTCCATTTTACAGATGAATAAACTGAGGTGTAGAGACATGAAGTCATTGGCCCAGGGTTATTCACTCCCGCTTTGCCTGATCTGAAAGCCCATGCCCCCAGTACAGGCATAAAACCAGGAAGCTAGGGCACAGGGATAAAGTCATAACAGCCAAGGATATCTGCAATAGGCCAGGCATTGCTCTAAGCATTTTGCAGGAATTAACTCCTTTATCTTCACAACAACCCTATTTACCCAGAGAGGTAAACTGAGGCTCAGAGAGATTAAGTAACTTGCTGACAGCCTATCACTGTTAAATGCCTATACCATTTAAGAGCCTGTGTTTTTAACCACTAAATGACACAGCCTACAATACAGTTGAGCTAGGGGTCATGAAGTGAGACGCACAGGTATCCCCTGAACAGAGAGCCTGTATAGCCACACAGAAATGCTGACCCAGAAGCTGAAATCGCCTGGTTTTTTTTCAAGAGAAACCAGACCTCCAGATTTTGGGGGCATAACTTGTTTTAAACAGCAACCAAGTCAAATAGTCTGATATCTACACACTTAGCTCTGGTCACCCCAATGCTCATGCCCCTTCCCTCCTGGCCAAGAACTCAGGAGTGAGGCTGAATGAAGTTTGGAGAGCAGGCAGTTCAAGTGCCTTCTACTCAGGCACTCTGAGAAGGGCCTCACTGCAAGCCATGCTGTGCAGGGCTTCTGGCTGGCAGAGGAGGTGGCCTTTCTCCCCCTCCTACCTCACCACCAGCCCTTACTCACCCCCCACCTCACCGTTCACTCACTGGGCCTACGATGTCAGAGACATGAGAGACAGTGGTGCCTGACGCAGCCCCTAGGTAGAGCACTTTGGCCCCTGGCTTGATGTGGATCTGGTCCACGCCACCCAGGATCGCTGCCGCCAGCTTAGAGCGGAAGGGGTTCCAGGCGCGGTACTCGATTTTGTCCTCTCCCTCCTGGGCAAGAAGAAATGGGGATGGAAGTCAGTGCCAGACTCTCTTGTGAGACCCCACTGCCCTTAACCCTAGGGCCCTCAAAGGGATGGGTACTCAATCACTGTACAAGAAACAAATGTGGATAGATATCAGTGACCATGACAGGTGCAGTGCCTGCCCTCTCATGGAGGTTACTGACTCAAGGAGAAGGGGCAGTGATAGACAGTAAACACAGACAAGACCGTACCAGACAATGGCAAGACCTATGCATTCAGTCCACAAACATTTACGGTGCCAGCACATATTGTGTGCAGACCCTACGCTAGGCACACAGTAACTGAGATAAATACCCCTCCCCCCAAGGAGTAAGTATATATTGAACTGACTCACACACACATACACACAACATAGCAGCGAATGACAGGTGCTAAGGAGAAAAGAGCAAGCCAGGGAGAAGATATGAAGTGTGGGAGCAGGGCGAAAGACAGGTGATAATGAGAAAGGGTGGCCAGAAAAGAGCCAAGGAAACATGTGAAGCAAACCTGAAGGAGGCGAGGGGCCATTCAAGTTACCTGTGGGGAAGCTCATTCTAGGTGGCAGGACAGGCAGCAGAAAGGCCCTGAGGCAGGAGTATGCCTGGCCATAAAGAAGATGACATGGGACAAGAAGGCAGGGGACAGGAGGTGAGGGCTGCTTTCCACAGACAGGGTGGTGCAAGGTGGTCTTGTGAGAAAGATGAGGTGACACCTGACTAGAGACGCTGGTGATGAAAGGGAACTAGCCAGGCACAGAGCTGGGAGCAGAGTATTCCAGGCAGAGGGAACAGCAAGGAGGTCCGTGCGGCTGGAAGAGGTGGGAAGAGGTGATGCCAGAAGGTGCAGGGCCTTCAAGGCCACACTGAGGACTTGGGACTTGAACCTGCAGGCAATGGGGAGTCACAACAGGCATCTGGGGAGGGGGTGCGTGATCTGACTCGTGTATTAAGATGATCTCCCTGGCAGTCATGGGGAGGACACATGGTGGAAGCAGGGAGACAAGACTGCTGGTTACAATATCATCTGGGGCCCCAGTGGCTTGGACAGGGGCCCTGGTCTCACCGAAATCGAGACTCTCTTCTCTCCATAAACTGATTCTCCAGGGACCAGATTCTTGGTGACTAATGCATCTTCCTTTCCTCGACAAATGAAGACACCTGGGTGAGGGGATCAGAGCAGGGGTGAGGACTCTGGGCCCATCCCCCTCCTCCCCCAGCAACCGCAGTGGGTTCCCTGCCTTCCTCACTCACCCTCATGCCGGTGTGGCTCCACCATCACATTCTTCCCTGACTGGTTTCCTCTTTTTCCTCCCCGACCACGACCCCTGTTGCCACCAGGCTGGAACCCGCCACCTACAAGAGAGAGACGCAGTGAGAGAGGGACACCCCATATCTCTTTCCCTCTCCACTCCCCAAGCCTAGGGAAAGCATCCTCCGTCTCATCTCCCCAACCTCACTCACCTCTTCCTCCGCCACCTCCTCCTCCTCCTCGTCCTCGGCCTCTGAAGCCTCCACCTCGACCTCGGCCCCCGCCAAAGCCCCCTCGGCCCCCGCCAAAGCCCCCTCGGCCTCCGCCTCGACCACCACGGTCACCAAAGCCTCCTCGGCCACCGAAGCCGCCCCCACGGGGGCTGAAACCTGTGGTGGAAACAGAAACAGGAATTGGTCAATGAAGCTCCTCCTGCACCTCATAATTGCCCTCAGGAGGGAAACTGGAGAAACGTGCACCCAGAGATGTGTCCACGAATGTCCACAGCAGCAGGAAATCAGGACTAACTCAAATGTCCACCCGCAGAACGGACAAATAAAATGGGGAACATTCACAATCAACAACGTAAAGGACCTACAGTTACATACAACAGATAAATCTTAGAATCAAAATGTTAAGTGAAAAATCAAGTCCAAGGAAACCATATCCAACATAATATCCTTTTCATAAAGTTCAGCAACAACTGAAATTAAACAATGCTATGCTGTGGTGATATCTGTGGTAACCCACATGCCACCCCCCGCCCCCAAAGAGGCAAGGGAATGAGAAATACAAAACTTATGATACCGGGTAACAGGAGGGAGAAATTATGGGGTTAGGATAGGGCAGGGGTACATAGATAGATGTAGGTTACTATCAGTATTCTGCTCTCCTTGGTTGGATGGTAGATTCACAGAATTCATTCTATTTTCAATACTCATTAGTCTGCAGGAAAGCAAACACTGCATGTGCGTGCTCAGCGGCAGTGGTGTCCTGCAGACCTTGGAAACGTCTTCCTGCCCTCCCACACCTGACCTTGTGCCTGGAACAAACGTGCCAACCCGCAAACAGAGGGGCGTTCTGCATGATGTCTTTCCTGCTAACTGATCTCCCTGCTTCCAAGTTTGCAAAAGGCTCTGCCAGCTCAGGGGAAAAAGAAGAAAAATACCGAATTGTCCTTTATGGATGGGCAACAGTTCATAAGCAGTTTAGGACCTATGACAAGATTGAAAGTTTAAGAAAAAAAAGTTTCAGAAACTTTGTTTTCATCACTTCAGGATAGCGCCAATGATCTTCACTGAGCACAAAACAATGTTTGAGGCAGACAGAATTCTCCTGGTGCTAACGGATTCAATATCTGACTTTTGACAGTTTCAAAAGTTCTTCAGTAACAGTCAGAAAAGTCACAAGTTATAAAACAATAGTGTGAAAATTTTTAGTATGGGCTGATTTAAAATGATCTGACTTGATGTAAACTATTCAATAGCAAACTTGAAGTTTTTGTGAAGGTGTGTTACATTCACACCCATGAAAGCTTCATGCATCTTAATGGCATTAAAGATGAAAATGTAGAACTTATAATAACAATTCCTAATTTGATTTTTAACAACTAACAGTTTCAAAACCCACACATAACCAAGAGTTGTTTACGTATTCTCTTCCACTCCCCCAACAGTCTTCTGTCCAAGTGGCAGCTAGTGATCACCCTTTTTAAAACAGGCATCAGGTCTCATCATTCCCATGCCCAAATCCCTTCAATGGTTTTCCATCACATTCAAAGGAGATCAATCACTGGCTTCCAAAGCTCTAAAGCAGTGGGTCTCACCTTCAGCTAATCCCTGGAACCTAGACATCTTGATCTATTGATAATTGTCTGGGGTGGGGGCCTAGGAGTGGGGGCTTTTGAAAGTTCCCCAGGTGATCCTAAAGTGCAGCCCAAACTGAGACCCACCATCATAGGGCTCTGGCTTCTGCTGACTTTTCTGACCTCATTCTTTCTATGCTGGGCAGCATGCCCCACCCACCACCAACAAATTAGCTCTCCAGTTTCTCAGCCTTTAACAAATGCTGTTCCCACTGCCTGGCTCTCGTGAACATGGGCTGGACTCGCCCACTCCTTCTCTGTACTCAGGCCTCTGATTAAATGTTCCCTCCTCAGAAGGGCCTTCTCAGAAAGGCCTCCACCTTTACCCTGCTTTCTTTTTCTTCCATCAATTACCATCCATGGCACTTGAAATATTACTGCTTGCCTCCCCCATGAGAATCATGCTCCAAGTGGACAGGATCACTTGTTCTGGCCACCACTGCATCTCCAGCACACCACCACTGCATCTGGCACAAAGTATGGGCTCATGAAATACTATATACACTGTTAAGCCTCTGGGTTCTGCCGCATGGAGAAAGCAACCCACTCTGTTCATTCAGGAAGTAGGTGATCAGATGGTGACCAGAGCCATGGTCCCTCCCCTCAAGCAGCTCCTGTGTTTCATACAGGGAGATGGCCACACCATTTGCAACCCTAGAGAGTAGGGAAGGTTCATGGGAGTCTTGTGAATTTCATCTGTAAGGTGGCGATAAGGCGATAACACAGTGCTCACCTCACAGAGTTGAAAGATTAAATGACTTAATACACACAAAGCACTTAATACACCGCCTGGCAGACTCAAGGCAAAGTTCTCCCTCCCACTTAGGGGAGAAACCACTAGACCTAAGAGACTTTCAACCCCTAGGCCTGATAGAACAGAGACCTGGAAAGTGTGGGTACAGGCATGGGGTACAGTGGGCACAAATGTAAACTTTCAGTCCTCGATACTCAAAACATACCTAAGCCATTTCAGGTTCTGGGGCTCTTAAAAAAATGTACTAAGGTAATCATTTCAAAATATATACATATATCAAATCAGCAAACTGTACACCTTAACCTTACACACCTTTATGTCAATTATATCTTAATAAGCTGGAAAAAATAGGTATATTTAAAAAAAAGAAAGAAAAATGTACTAAAAATACCCACTCAGAAAATCACACATTCACACACACTTCTACAATTTTTTTTTTGGAAGAGGGGATCCACAGACCCTCTGGTGTAAAACTGCTCTCCTCCCATAGCCTTCCCCACCTCAAAAATGGCAACTCCGCCCTTCTAGTCACACACATCAACACCGTTAGTTATCCTTGAACTCCTCTCTCATACCCACATACGAACTGTTGGCTGTTTTCAAAATGTATTCCCAAATCGTGACAATTCGTTAGCCAGGTCCACTGCTACCACCCTGGTCCAAGCCATATCATCTCCTGGTAGATAACAGCAACAAATTTCCTCACTGATATACCTGCTTCCACTCTTGCTCCCCCAAGTCTTTTACACACAGAAGCAAGGGGATCCTTTTAAAAGTGTCAGTCAAGTCTGACTGTGATCATATCCCTGCTCAGAATCTCTCAAAGGCTTCCTCTCTCAATCAGACTAAAATCCCCACTGAAGAGCTTACTCCTGACAATGTCCTCAACTTCATATCCTAACAGTGGGGGAAGGGTTGGGAGGAAGGCACATTTTCTGTTTCTGGGAGAATCAGGCTATAGGATACCCGCAGGCATTCAAGGGTCTCAGTTGGCGATACACAGCCTAACACCTCCCACCCCACATTAGATCCCCAAACACTTAAGAGAAAGGGAACTTCGGCAGGGACACAGGTACGCAAATGCTCCTCCCCACCAGATCACTCCATCTCTCTACATGCTAAGAGAAAAAAAAAGAAAGAAAAAAGAAAACCTGTACTAGAAAACAGACCCTTTCTGTCACAGCGGGAGATTTCCCCAACTCCAGTGGAGCAAGGTGGGAGAGGGACAACCGCCTAATTTAGGAAGAACTGAGGCACCAGGGGATAGGATCCTAATTTTGTTCCCCTTAAGAAAGCTAAAAGTAACAATTAGAGCCAATACTATTATGTTAAACACTGTGCTATATTTTCCAGCTTTATTGACATGTAATCGACAAACAACGTTCTCTAAGTTTAAGGTGTAAAACCTATTGATTTGATACACATATACTGCAAAATGATTACCAGGTGTTATTTTTTCTTAACATGATCTTAGTAAATTGTAACTGGGTGCCATTTTACTGATGAGAAAACTGAGGCTCAGAGAAGTAAAGCTACTTGCCCAAGGTCACACAGTAGGTTAAGAAGCAGAGCCAGGATGAAAACTTTGAACTGAGGCCCTTCTACTTTCAGAGCCAGGGCTCTCCGATGGGGTGGGTTCATCAGAATCTCTAGGAAAATTGAATGAATAAAACCACTCATGCCCTGTGACTACCTCCCTCCCCCACCGCATGCTAATCCTATCCTGGGATTGTGAAGTCTCATCTTGGGAGTTAAGAATCACTAGGCCCAGGATCTCCACTCCATCCTCAGGGACCCGCCCCCTGGGGAGAATAGAAGGCAGGAAAGTGGGCCAGAGAGGACCACATACTATCAAGCCGAAAGTCCTCATCCACTCCGACACTCTCTGAAAAGGTAGGCTGGGGGCCAAGGGGACGGCGGTAGCAGCGGCAACAGGGGAGGCAAATGGGGGTCTGAAGCAAACTCAACTCCCAAAATCTCCACCTCTGAATCGACAGATCCCCAAAACCCACGCTCAAAGATCGAAAACCCCAGGTGCCTGGATCCAGACTCTGGGTCAGTAAGCCCGAATGCCGCCCATAGCCCAATTTCCAAGACTCCTATTGACAGCCTCAATGAGACGAAACCCAGTTCAGAAACGCCCCCAATCCGAGGCCCAAGACCCTCGACTAACGATCGTGATCTCCGAAGCCAGTCACAAAACCTCCAGACAAGGAGCCCGAACCCCAGACTCAGGATCGATCATGGGGCGGAATCAAGACACTCTCCTACACGAGACCGGAACCAGTACCCCCTCCCCACACAAGACCGAACCCGGATCTCAGAACCCCTGTCCCCAGGCCATGGCTCCACCCCTCCGATCCCGATCTGGCATCCCGGTCCCCGCCCGACCCCAGACCCTGACCCCCGACCCCAACCCCTGCCTGCACCTGGCCTCATGGCGACCGCTGAGGTGAGTGGCTCAAGAGCCTGCTGCGTCCCGGACCCCACGAGTCTGGGGCTTTCGCACGTGGAAAGGAGCGCGCGTGCGCGCGCGCGGGGACGTACGGCGTGTGACGTAACCACGCAGCCCCACCCCTCGGAGCCCCAGTCCTGCCCAGAACCCAGCGCGCACGCTATGGGCGGGGATTCCCCTGATCGGGTACCGCTCTCTCA
>NW_017732217.1:89055-90203 GCF_001890085.2 Hipposideros armiger
AGCATATATCCTGGAGATCATTCCAGAACAGTGTCTAGAGAGCTTTCGTATTTTTCATTCATCTGTATAGTTGTCCATCATGTAGATGAAGCATAGTTTATTCAACCAGTCTCCTACTGACAGACATCTGAGTTGTTTCGTTCTTTTTCCATTATAAAAAACCCTGCGATGAACAGACTTGGGCTTACATCCTTTTATTGCCATTGTATCTTTGGGTTAGATTCCTAGTGGTGAGAGTACTGGGTCAAGAGAAAAACGCACCTGTAATTTTACCAAATACTGCCAAATTTCACTGCATTGGACTTACACATTTTGCATTCCCACTGGTAACATATGAAAATATTCTTTTCCTCATAACCTTCTGAATAAATACATTGTTGAGTTTTTGTATTTTTACCTATCTGATAGATGAGAAGTGGTGTCTCAGGGTGGTTTAATTTTCATTTCTCTTAATATAGGCGAGTTTGAGCATTTCATATCTTTAAGAGCAACTTGCATTTCTTTTTCTATGAGCTATTCAGATCTTTTGTCTATTTTTCTATTGGACTGTTGCTTTCCCTTTATGTTTAGGACATCTTGATTCTTTTTCTTGAGAGGAAATTAAGCCTAGGTGAGACTCAATAGCAAGAGTCAATGGAAAGGACTAGTTTTGGTGACAATACCTGGATTCAAATCGAGGCTCTATCATTAGAAACTGATTGCCCTGGGCCAAATAAGTTATTTAAGTTAAAGAAGTTATTTAACTTCATTAAGCCTATTTCTTTATGTTCATTTTGCAGGGTTGTTGTGAAGATTATACATATTGTGCATGAATAACCTGACATAGTAAATGCATTCACCATATTTACATTTCTTATTCTGTCAATTGCCTGTTTCTAACCTCAACCATTTTTTTCTAATTGGGATGTTGTCTTTTTCTTATTGATTTGAAGGAGCTCTGCATATTGTGGTACAAATCTTTCCTCCAACTTTGTTGTGGGTCATTTATTGATTCAACAAATATGTACTGAGACCTACTATGTGCTAGCTCCTGGGAATAAAATGGCAAATGAGGTAGATACAGTCTCTCCCTTTGAGTTACTTCTAATTGGGCAGAAAGTCAAATAAAAGTAATTTTAAAGTGAAGGAATGAAGCAAACAAGCGTCTG
>NW_017732217.1:91808-92825 GCF_001890085.2 Hipposideros armiger
TAACCAACACGCCACTCGGCTGGCCCCTCTACCCATTCTTCTAATCATCCATTTCCCTATCTTCCCATTTTCCCACCCACCCCTCTCCCAGTCCACCTATTTATATATCCATCAATCCATCCATCCATCCATTTGCTCACCCCCAATAAATATTCATCATGTGCCAGATTCCCCAGGCATCTGATGCCTGTAGTGCAGAAAGGAAAGTCAGGGATAAGAAGGCTTAAGACACACATCAGCATGCAGCTTAGCTTATGATATTTATTCAATGCTTTCACAGTCAGCCTCAGTGGCTGAGCAGAGGGAAGAGCAGGAAGGGGCACACAGTAACACAGTGCATCCTTCCATTATTGCGATCTCCAGGGTTCAGGTCCTGAAGTCCTCATTCCCAATGGGTGACTGATCAGCTGTGACTGCAAGAAACAGACACTTAGCACTTCCTCTTGTAGACTGAGCACCCACCCCGAATGCCCCTTCCCATGAGGACCCAGGTGCCCCTGCTGCAGGCAGCCTGGCCTCCAGGCTACATCCTCACCATGGGGAGAAGTCCTGCGCTCTCCAGTGCTCCACGGTTGTATTCCCCTCGTAGTTATGCCCATCATTGGTCTGGTCCCCGTCAAAGTTTCCGCAGGCCCCACACAGCATGCCAGCATGGTCACTGCTGACCATCACAGTCAGCTGCCCATTGGTGCCCAGCTGTACCTGGACCCCTGCCTTCTGGTGGACTAGCACGGAGCCATCAGGATTCCGTCTCACGGACACAGAAGGTAACACCTCAGCTGGGAGATCCACTCGGAGACCATTCACCTGGTGGTGGTGGCGGGGACACAGAGGTGAGGCTAGAGCCACAGAGGAGCTTGGGAGTTACCAGGATGGAGAGCCCAAGCAAGATAACAAGTTCAAGGAGCAAAAGCAGAGAGGCAGGTGCTGAAAGAGATGAAGACTTAAAAGGATTCACTATATGGAGAGATGGATACATAAGATAATTGGAGCTTTGGACTGCTAGATTGAAGTATA
>NW_017732217.1:94420-117519 GCF_001890085.2 Hipposideros armiger
TCCAGATTACACAAGAGAACTGCAGCCCCTGCTTCCACCAGCGCTGAGTCTCGGACCCTCTCCGTGCACTGGCGGCAGGATGTAGACCATCCACTGGGGGAGGGGTGTGTGGCCCATTGGCTGTATGCCCCCACTGAACCCGGAAGACACCAGTGGATGTCTCTGCAATCGACAAACAGGTCATGGAATAGAGACATGTTCATCTGGGAACTTTACTGTGGTCTCACATCTGTGTTTGGGTCTTAGGTTCTGCCACATGGGCCACGAATGATTAGATTATGAGTTGGCATCAGCCCTCAATTAGGCCAAACAGATCTCTCTCAGAAATTTGGAATTGGGGTGGTGAGAACCATGGGGTTTGGCAAATGCAACGCGGTTGTAAGTGAAAGGAGGTCAAGGGGCCACTGGGGCTGGAAGGGACTCATGAGGCAAACAACGACAGGCACGACGGGTCCCTAAGAGCAAGCCGAAGGACAGACGAGGAGAGGGTTAAGTGGCCTGGAACTGCAGAGCCCAGAGGAAGTGCCTGCCGAGCACCCCACCTGAAATCCATCATGGTCCCTGTACCCATAGTTACCACCAGCAACTGGTTCCCATCAAAGTGGTTAAGAGCATGGGTGATGGTGGGGTCAAACCTGGGTCTTCCAGGCACCCTCTGAGTGACGAGTAAATGACTTCACTTTCTTGGATCCTAGTTTTCCCTCTGTGTAAAATGGGGATGATAATAATCCCTGTGTTGGGGGGAGTCACAGAGAATGAAGCTTATTTGGAAAACAGTAAGTCTAAAAGATGGAAGTACAAATCCGGATAACACTGCCAGAGCACCTGGACCCAGCCACACCTGAACATCCACCCCTGGATTTTCTAGTTATATGAGCCAATGAATTCATTTTGCTCAAGGCAATTTGAATTTGGTTTCCTGTCACTTGCAACTGGTAGACTCTTGATTAACACTAGTATCAAAACTAGTAAGTTACATGAGGGTGTTTTTGCTCCTCAAGTACTCAGCCAGAACAGAGGGACTAACTTTGAAATACTGAGACCAATACAAAGCCAGAGGCCAAACAGCAGAGATCTGAATAAAAGAAAACAGATAGTAAGACAGATGGGCAGCCAGGAATGGAAGGACACTGCAACAGGAAGACAAAAGCCCAGGGGAGACATGTCCCCCGTGCCCACTCTTACCCATACGCCCTTGTGTGGGGTCACGGTCACCAGGCCGCCCCGGAAGAAGATGTGAGCCTGGCTCACAGCTTCAGCTTTGCCATGGCAGGAGTGGACATCAGCGAGCACACGGTACCAGGGCACGATCTTCTCTAGTCCTGGGCAGCTGGAAGAGAGCTCGTAGATGCCAGGGATGCTGATGTTACTGCAGGCCCCATCAAAGGTGGTGAGATTGGTGCCCATAGAGAGGGAACAGAGACCAGGGGGGACCCAGCAGTCCCGGGCCCCAGCCTCGACCTCACAGATGCGGCCTACAGGGCAGCCAGTTGCCTGGCATGTCAGTCCAGTGCTTGAGGAACAGGAACAGCGCTCGCTGCAGTCTGAGCTCAGCAGGGAGGAGTTCACCTGTGCACAGAAAGGGGCCAGGTTTCAGTGGTGTGGTGGATTGCAACAACGGCCACAATCCTTCAGCCCTCTGGATCCATGCAGATGACTTTGCCATGACTCCCATTAACAACTGTAGTTTATTTCCCCTTCTCCACTAATCCGGGGTGGCCTTAAGACTATGCTTTGGTTATCACAGTGCAGCAGAAGCAATGCTATGCCAGGTTCAAGCCTAGACCTCAAGAGACTTACAGCTTCTCTCTGTCTCTCTGTCTGTCTGTCTGTCTCTCTCTCCTTGCCCAGCCACTATGAGAACAAGCAGGGGCCTGCCAAAGACCCCGTGCAAGAGAGACAACAATCTCAGCCTGATGCCAGCCCCCAGCTGACCCACTGGGGGACTAGAGATATATGAGTGAGCCCAGGGGACAACAGAAGAACCACTCAAGTGAGCCCAGCCCAAACTGCAGGGTCACAGAATTGTGAACTAAACAAATAGTTGTTTTAAGCCACTATGTTCTGGGGTAGTTTGTAACCCAGCAAAAGCTAACTGACACAGGTACGGGTGGGCAGGAGATATTCCACAATCCTGGTAACCCAGCGCCCTTAAAACCCAATCCAGGAAACAACTTTCTCCTGGTTTTTCCCTACCTGACCCGCTGTTATTTCTTCACCACATTTTTAAGTTCTTCCTGATTTCCCACATCCTAAGGATACCTTGCCCAGGGCTCAGTCCTCAGACCCTTTCTTCCCTGTCTACATTTACAACCTGGCGATCTCATCAAATCTCATGAAAACTAAAAGCAGTGTCTGATCCTCAATTAGACCCTGGCCCAGGGGGATGGGGGATTGTTATAGAGGACATTATTGGGACAACTGGTAAAATTCAAATAAAATCTATATAATAGGGTTGAATCAGTGTTGATTTCCTGATTTTGAATTGTACTATGGTCATATTACATGAATTCCCTTATTCTTAGGAAATCCATGCTGAAGTATTTATAAGTAAAGGGGAGCTGTGTCTCTATCATATTATCACGCGGTTCAGAAAAAAATCATATGAATATATATTTATACAGGGTGGATGATAAAACATAAAACACACGTGGCAAAAGGTTAACAGTTGCAGAACCTCAATGAAGGGTATGCAAGAGTTCTTTGTACCATCCTTGAAATTTTTCTTAAGTTTGAATTCTTCCAAAACAAAAGTTTGAAAACTAAAAGAAATGAATGTGATAAAACAAATAAATTCCATCTCTATACCGATAACTCCCACATTTGTATCTCCAGCCCAGACACTCAAATCCAAGAAACCTTCTAACACAGGCAAAGTGGTCAGGGCTGGGATGGAAAAGAACAGGGGGCTGTGAGAGTCCAGAGGTATTTAACCCAGCCTTGGGGGGTTAAGGAGGGCTTCCTGTAGGTGGTGAGACCAGAAGGAAGAAGCAGAAATTTGGCATCTTCTTCCCCAGAAGTCCTGTACCTCCAGATGCTCTAGCCTACCTTTTTGCCAATAATAAAACTAGGATGAATTTCCTTTATTTGATAAATATGCTTTTGAAGAAGTAGAATACCTGGTGGCTCAGAGGGTGAGCCCTGGCTACTGGGGTGTGCATCCCAGCATCACCACTTGCTAATGTAATGGGTAGCCTTGGGCTGACCTCTCTGTGTTGCAATTTCTTCATCCGTAAAATCGGGAAAATAATGATGGCACCTGTCTCATGGGATTGTTGTGATTATTAAATGATTAGCATCTGTAACAAACTGGGTGCCTAGTAAGAGCTCAAAAAACATGCATAACAAAAATAAGTCAGTTATTAACTTTCAACTCACATCATTAAACTATTGTTAGCTGCACTACTTACTGTGCTATTGTAAATTGCTTTTACTTTTACTAAATGTGCTGGCTGTGGAGGGCAAGGCGGGCTCAGTAGGTGTCTTTCATGAGCAACTGCCCCCAATCCTCAGACACCTATGGCTCAAGGATGATGATAAACCCCATTTTACAGATGAAAACATGAGGCTCAGGGAGGGGACTGTAGTAGGCTGAATAACAGCCTCCCAAAGACATAGGGTCCCAATGCCTGGGCCCAGTAACAATGATCTTATATGCACATGTGATTAAATTAAGGATTTTGAGATGGAGAGATTATCCTGGATTATCTGGCTGGTCCATAAATGCAATCATGTATCCTAAGAGGGAGGCAGTGGGAGATTTTATGTCACACACAGAAGAGGAGGGGGACTATGACACAGAAGCAGAAATCAGTGATGTGACCACAAGCCAAGGAATGCCTGCAGCCATCAAAAGCTGGGAGAGGCAAAAAGGGTCTCCCCTAGAGCCTCTGAAGGGAGTGCTGCCCTGAAGACACCTTGATTTTGACCCAGTGATATGATTTCTAATTTATGGCCTTTGGGAGGACAAATTTCTCTTGTTTTAAACCACCAAGTTTATGGTCATTTGTCACAGCAGCTACAGGAAACTAATACAGAAATATCACCAGCACTGAGTCACACAGCTGGGAAATACTGGTGGCTCCTCTGTCTCCATCCTTGAGGGGGTCGGCACAGAAGCTCTGAGTCTCCCTCAAGCCCCTCCACCTCCCCTGCCCACCTCAAGCCCCTGCTCACCGGCAAGTATCGGCCGTCATGAGTGCAGCCGCAGTGCTGGACAGGGATGCAGGTGCCCTGGGAGAGCAGGAAGTGGTCATCGCACTCACAGCCCTCAAAGCAGCGGGTGGTGCAGCCCATGAGGCCAGAGAGAGCCGCGCAGGAGCCCTGGCAGGAGTGAGTGCAGACGGAGTAGTGGCTGTGGGCAGGGCACTGGAGCGCTGTGGAGAGAGGAGGCAGGGTGGGGTCATGCCTGCACTCAGGCACTGAAGAGTGAATGAATGGGGCCTGCTGCACACCCAGCCCTGGGGGGACAAGGGGCGAACAAAGCCCAGGCCCCGCTCTACAAAGCTCATAACTATGGGACAGATAGTGCCAGCCCAGTGTAATCAGGGCTGCACTGGGGAAACACAGAGGGGCCAGGGCCAGGATGGGGCAAAAACGGGGAGCTGAGGACCCAGGGGAAGCATCCAGGATGGGGGCCTGGGCTCTGTCTGAGCAACTGGTAGATGGTGTGGCCGCATCAAGATGAGGACCAGGGTCAGAGAATGGGAGGATCAGGTTTGGGGTGAAATGCTGATATCATATGGGAACACAGCAGGTGTGAGGGACCCTATGGACATCCAGGCGAAAGTGTCCAGAGAGCCACTGGGCCCCTGAGGCTGGCAGTCAGGAGAGAGGTGAGGGCTGGAGACAGACAGTGTCCATGCTCAGCAATGAAGACAAATCTAAGGCCATGGAGGTAGATGATGGCCCAAGACATAGGTCCTGCCCTGATGAGAATGAAGGGGACACAGCCCTGTCCTGGGTGTTTGAAGGAAACAGAGAACACCTGACTGGGGGGATCTGGGAGGTACAGTCCCTGGTGTCCGAGGGGGCTGCAGTCTTGCCCTGGGTGGGTCTAAGGAAATATGTTCCTGTCCTGGGGTGGGGGGTGGGGGGTCTGGGTGAGCCACAGACTCAGGCTTTATTGTATGAGCTTCAGATCTGCCGACCCGCCCTCCTAGGTCACAGCAGAAAAGGTCCAGGATGAGCCCTGAGGAAGAATTGTATGTATCTGAGGTTTTGGAGAGTTGAGAAGGTCCAGTCAGCGGGGCAGAAGGAAGCCAGCAGGGTATGCTGTGGGAGAAGCCAAGGGGAACCCTAAAACGGGGATGGACTGCTCCTGAGATGCAGGTAGGACAGGGAGCGGTTCAGGGGGCATCCCCGAGCCTGGTCTGGAGTCCTCTGGGGGGCCCATGGACACTCACGGCAGAAGCTTTCTGTCCTCCAGGGCTTCACGGTCTGGCCGGCTGCCTGGCAGGCCGCTGTGTAGGCAGCCAGGCTACGGCAGAGGACGGTGCTGTTGCCTTTCTGGGCACACATGTCGTAGACGCATTGGCGGAAGTACTCAGAGGGGCTCAGCACTGCGTGGCAGGCTGCGAAGGGGCCATGGAGGTCCCGGAGCTGCCCGCAGGCCTGGATGCTCTCATATGGTGCTGTCTCCTCTGATGAGCACACGGGGCAGCCCTGGGGCCCGCAGCCCTCGCCACAGCCCTGGGAGGAGCCAGGTGCCCGCCATGCAGCTCCAAAGGCATCCACACTGGGGGCCACAGTGCCACTGGGCAGGACAAAGTCATCGCTCCAATTGCCATTGAAGTTCCCACAGAGGCCACAGAGCCGGCCCCAGAAGGAGCCAGGGATGCCTATGAGGATGTAGGCGTCACCATCAAAGAGAAGCCGCAGCTTCTTGGTGGTCTGCAGGACCATGTTCCGGCCCTCAGCGGTCACCTGCACATGGCCCATGGCCACAGGCAGGGCCACAACCTCGCCATCCACGGTGACCTGGGTGGAAGGGTGGAAGGGTAAGGCACTCGGCGAACCACAGATAAGGCAGTCAGTCCCCTTAGACTCCCAGGATGGAGTCGTGTCCCTCTCGGTCCCTTTGGGGTGGGGCCATGTCCCCCACAGACTTTCCAGGACAGGGCAGTGTCCCTCTCACAGCCCCCAGGGCAGGGCCATGTCCCCTTCAAACCCCCAGGGCAAGGCAATGCCCACTTACCTGTGGGCCCCGAGCCAGGCTCACAGTCTGGCCAGCCACACTGACTAGCAGGCGTTGAGGCTCTCCAGCCACATTTTTCTCAAGTACAATGGTAAAGTCTTCATCCCTGGGATCTGGGTGGCAGACTCGGGCCAAGACATAGGAGCAGGAGCCATGCATATCATAGACACGTCCATCGAGGGTAACGTAGTGGATGCCCCCACTGGCCAGGCAGCGGCCACAGCCTGTCGAATAACAGCCCTGGACACCGTCCTCTATCCGACACTCTTCATGGGGCCTGCAGGCTTTGCCCTCCTGGCAGCTGACTTGGCCTCCTGGCCCACACTCACAGTGCCGCTCGCACTCGGGGCCTGGGTAGAAGGCCTCGCCCAATGGGTAGTAGTGGCCCTCATAGAGGCAGCCACACTGGCCCACAGGCACGCAGGAGTCGCCACTGAGCACGAAGCCGGCATCACAGACACAGCCCTCACGGCAGGCTGGTTCACAGCCCTCAGGCGCAGAGAGGCTCGGGCAGCTCACAGGGCAGGAGTCACCGCAGAGCTTGTAGTGGCTGTGGGCAGGGCACTGGAGAGCTGTGGGGACGAGAGAGGAGTGAACCGGGGGGAGACATGGAGTGAGGGAACTTGCCCAGAGGGATCTGTAGGTTGTGCCTGAGCATATTCACATGTGCATCTGTGCAGGGACCTGAGCAGGGTGTCGGATGCAGCACATCTAACTGGGGGATCCAGTGTGGGGACCAGGTCTCTCTGACCAGGTTGTGTGTCAACCTAATCAATTTGACCACGTAGATCTGACCAAGATGTGCAAACTAACTGTGGGTATCTCAGGGTGTGAATCTGACTGGGATGTGGGGCTGGACGTATCTCAGGGTATGAATCTACCTGCATGTTACCTGGCTGTGGATTTCTGACCTGGAACCCCTGACGGGTGTGTGGCAGTGTGTCTCTGACCAGGTGTATCTGACAGGAGAGAAGAAGTGCCAGGACTATCCGACAGAGAATCTGAAGGTATCTGCCTGATCTATGTCAGGGTCATGATTCCTTCCACCTTGGTGTACCCACCGTGTTTTCGTGAAAATTTGCCCAATTATCTCTGATCAGAAGAGTTCCTGTCTGAGGTTATCGGACCAATTCCTGTGTATTTCAGTGTCTGAAACAGTCCAGGGGCATCTGACCAGGTGTAACTCTCTAGGTCTCTCTGATTAGGTGTGTCTGAGTCTCTCCTATTGCTGAACATGACCTGGTGTATTTCAGTGTGTGAATGCCAAGGTGTCTTACAGGAGATATCTGGCTCAGGAGAGGCAGGGTGGTGTCTAAGCTCCAAGGAGGTGGAAAAGGTTCTTGTCAGAGCCCTGTGAAGAGGCGGGGAGGGGGGGGGGGGACCCCCACTATGTGGCTTATGCATGGATAAGTACTCACGACAGAAGTCTGCCCGCCTCCACTCGCCAAGCTGGGCCCCAGCGGCCTGGCAGGCTGCCACGTAGGCGGCCACGGCAGGGCAGAGGCCTCCCGGGTGGCCCTGAGCCTGGCAGGCGTCCAGCAAGCAGGCCTGGAAGTACTGCGCGGGCAGCACGAGGTGGTGGCAGGGCGCCAGCGGGCCGTCAGGGGCAGAGATCACGCCGCAGGCGTCGGGGCCGCCGAAGGGCTCCTGCTGCTCAGGCGTGCACGGCGCAGGGCACGGTCCAGGTACGCACTCCCCGCAGCCTGCGGCGCCTCCCACCTTCCAGCCGCTGGGGTTCCCGTCCACTGCCTTCAGATCGTCGGCGGGGTCCCGGTTGTAGTTCCCGCACAGGCCACAAAGGGCGCCCGCGTACGCCGCCGGCACGCGCAGGCGCACGTTGCTGTCCCCATCGAAAGCCAGCGAAAGCCCGGTGGCTGCGGTCACCACCACGTCGGTGCCGCTCAGGTGAGCTCGCAGGCGCGAGTCCAGCTGGAAGGGCAGCGCCACGAGCTTGCCGTCCACCTGCAGGCGCGGAATAGGGGTGAGGATAGTAAACGGTGTGGACAGAGGTTCAAATCCTGAATCCCCTACCTACTGGGTGGGTGGGAGCACGTGACTTCCCTCCTTTTAATAACAAGAACATCTATAGACACGATGTCACTGGCTCCTCACATTACCCTCTGAAGCAGCTACCTTTCCTTAGACCCATTTTACAGAGGAATAAACTAAACCTCAGAGATGGGGAAGCCACTGCTCCAAGCCATCTGGCTCCAAGGCCTGCACTCTGAACTCCATCAAGTGCCCACTAACCTGTGAAAGGTAATCAGGGGAATGGCAGACCACTAACTCCTAGGCAACTCAGGGCTGGCATGTGCTCCTGTCTGGCCCACAGACCCCTCACCTGCAGCTGCCGGGGCCAGCGGGCACTGAGGGTCAGGTTGTGCTTGTAGATGTGCAGGGTGACGCTGCGGGTATAGCTGACGGCCTGGCTGCCCCGGTGCTCATTGGCCACAGTGACAGTGAAGTTCTCAACTCCCGCCGGTGGTGTATGGCAGGGTGCACTCAGCAGGTACTCGCAGGCACCTTGGAAGTCGAATCGGTGCCCATCCAGGGTGATGTAATGGGGGTCACCCCAAGCTTGACACTCAGCCGTGCTGACAGGATGGCAGCCATGTTGGCCTGAGGGCAGCAGGGCACATACTTCACCTAGCCCGCACCTGGCAGGCTTGCAGACCAGCGAGCCACCCCCAGGACCACAGTGGCACCTCTCGGAGCAGGTGGCACCAGCCCAAAACTCGCTGCCTGCCTCATGGTAGGTGCCATTGGCCCAGCAGCCGCAGCCTCCATCCAGAGGAACGCAGCGGTCAGCGCTCAACACGAAGCCTGAGTCACACTGGCAGCCTTCAGCGCAGGGGCCCTCACATGGGGCTGGGGTCGTAGGGGGCGCAGGGGATGGGCAGCTGGCTGGGCAGGATGGGCCACAGAGCTCATAGTGGCTGTTGCTGGGGCAGGAGATCTCTGCAGGTACATGAAGGAATGGGAGGGAGAGAAAGAAAGAGAGAGAATGGTGTCAGAGGGTGGAATTGGAGCCTAGGATGAGAGGAGACAGAAACAGAGGAACAGGCAGAAACTGGGAGAGACAGAGCAAGGCACACAGAGAGAGAAAAAAAAACAAAGACCCAAACAGAGACATGGAGAGAGAGAGAATGAGAAATAGAGAGAGAGGGACCACCATAGGGACACAGAGATAAGCACTAAGAGACAGAGATAAGCACTAAGAGAGACACAGAGAGAAAGAAACAAACAAAAAGACCCAGCAGGACTGGCGTGAAACCACATCAGCCCCGCCAAGAGAGCATCCCTGCCCCTAAGTCCTGCCTTTGCTCCCTCAACACTCACCACAGCCTGCCTGCGTCCTCCAGTCCTTGATGACAATGCCAGCGGCCTGGCAGGCAGCAGCGTAAGTAGCCAGAGCCTGGCAAAGTACGTCCTGGGCCCCACCACCCAGGCAGACATCCAGAACGCAGCCCTTGAAGAAACTCTCAGGTGCCACATGGGCATGGCAGGCAGCGAAGGGTCCTCCCATGCCAGCAGCCAGGGGTCCACAGAAGCCAGGGCCCCCGTACTCCTCCAGCTTATCCTCAGAGCATGTTGGGCAGGACCCCTGACATTCATCCCAGCACAGTGTGTTCCAGCCTGGGGCTCGCCAGCTGCCGCCCCAGGTGGGTATGGAGGGAGCCAGTGTGCCGTTAGGGAAGGCTTGGTCGTTGCTGGGGTTTTGGTCCATGTTCCCGCAGAGCCCACACACCGCGCCATGATAGCTACTGGGCAGCGTCACCTCCACTTTCCAATTCCAGTCATAGCTGACCTGCAGCCCGAAGTCAGCTGCCAGTACTGCTTTTGATCCTCCATGTGTCACTGAAAGCCGCCCACCAGCCACAGAGACAGGCAACGCTGTCAGCACACCATTCACCTGGTGGAAAGGGGGAGGGGGGTGGGAGGCAAACAGAGGTCACTCGAGGTGGGGAGGCCCAGCTCTGGCCCCTGCCTCCCTCACTTGGCATGCCATGGCTTCGAGCTGCCAAGGCCTTCCTCATAACTGACGGTCATATAGTCATTTGACAAACACGGACATCTGTAGTCCAGGCCCTGGGGAATGCAACCTAACTGCTTCTTTTTCTGAGCCTCTCTCTTAATCTCCATCTCCCTCCCTTCTTTTCCCTATTGACTCGCCCTCCCTCTACATCTAGATCTCTCTCTCTCTCTGGATTTCTTTTTCTCAGACACTGTGTGTGTGTGTGTGTGTGTGTGTGTGTGTGTGTGTATTCACTCTCTGGGTCTCTATCTGGGTCCATCTCTCTGGGTCTTTCCCTCCCTTGCTCCCTCCCTCCCTCATTCCCTGGGCACCGCTCACCTCTGTGTGGCTGGGCATCTCTTCCACTCACTCACCATCACTGAGTGCCTAACCTGCCCCACGCCTCCCTCTCCCCCATGAGCTGTCATTAATCTGCTTCTCCATTACCCTGGGCAGAAAGGGGGGCCCACCTCTCTCTCTAGCTTCCTGAATCTCGCTCCACTTTGGAGGCCCTGGGCCTTTCATTTGTCCCCTCACGTTCATGGTGGCTTCCCCATGAGGTCAGGCCCTCAGCCGAGCACTTAACATAACCACCTCAATGTGGGGCAGGACCTGCTATGATCCCCATTTCTCAGATAAGGAAACTGAGGCTGACCATGTAGTCACTTGCCCAACATCACACCACTCACACAGAGAGCCTGGATTCTAACCCAGGCGTCTAAAAAGGCAAATACTGAAGGCCTATGTTAAAGCCCTTTGCCAAGGGGTGAGCTCGTAATTCCCAACAGAGGGCTGGTCTTTCTGCTGTAATTGTTGTTGCTTTGTTGCCATTTTGTTTCAGGCCTAGGTGAAGAGAGAGAACGCTAAGCTCCTAACTGTGGCCAGCAGGACCCCTCCCACCCTACCAGGGGCACAGGGGACCATCCTGTGGGACTTACCCGGACTTTGCCAACTTCACCTTTGTGGATGGAGATGTTGGTGTTGAGAGTAGTGACAGTGACGAGCCTCACGAAGGACACAGCAGGGCTGCCCCGGTTCTCGTTCTTGGTGGTGATGGTGAAGGGTGTCAGGCCCTGGGTGTTGACCTTTGGGCAGCTGGTTGTTGCCAGCACATAGTTGCAGGTGCCCTGGAAGTCAAAGTTCCAGCCATCGAAGGAATGGTAGTGGGGATCACCCCATAGCCAGCACGTGGCCTCATAGTTGGGCACGCACACTGCCTGGCCATCCTTGTCCTGGCACGTCTCCTGTGGCCGACACGTCACACCTTTGCACGGTTCTGGGGAGAGAGGAGAGAGGACCTTTTCACTCGAATAGCCCAGATTTTTTTCCTCACACAGAGGACCTTGAGGGGCTGCCCAGCACGAGGCCGGCTGCTCCCTAGCACCTGCCCCATCTGTGCAGGGATGCTGGCTCTAAGGGCCTCTGTAGGCAAGACCAGATTCCAGGGTCCTCACATCTGAGATGCACACCCTACAGTTTGCTGTTTCTGAGACCAGACCCTGGGGGACCCCCATGTCTAAAACTCAGGCCCTGTGGTGGACTGTGCCTAAGACCCTGCCAAAAGTCCCCACACCTGAGACCCAGGCCCTGCAGTTTGCTGTCTGAGACTCAGGCCCCAAGGTCCTTGCAGCCAAGACCCAGGCTCTAGGGTCTCTACATCTGAGACCCAGGCCCTGGGTTTCCCTTGCTTGAGATCTCAGCCCCAGGGAACCCAGGACTGAGACCAGAGCCCCAGGGGTTCCTGTGTCTGCGATGCCAGCCCTGAGGGTGTTCACGAATGCATCTGCAGCCCCAGGATATCCGTACTCAACACCTGGACCCAGGTTCCCCCATGTCTGAGCTCCCAGCCTCCTTGGGGACACCACATTTGAGACCCAGGTCCTGGAAGTGTCTGTGCCAAGAGCAGGGTACCAAAGGAACTTTCTGCTGAGTACCTAACCCACCCCAGAGGTCTCAACATTTGAGACCCTAACCATGGTGTCCCTGCATCTTAGTCTCATGGCCTGGGATCCCTCTATGCAAGGCTCTCTCTTCAGGGTTCCTGCATCTGAGGCCCTACCTCCGAGGGTCTCTTTATCCAAGACTCTGTGAATAAGACCACTGTATTTACAATCTCAGGTTTTGAAACCCCTATGCCCAAGACCCCAGCGGTAAAACTTCCTCCTCTCTCCCAGTGCCCCTTTTCAATTTATCACCTTTCAGCTCCACGTTTACAGAGTTAGGCTTTGCCAGTAGAGGGCGCTGGAGGGTCCCAACAGGAGAATGGGCTCCATTTCCTGCTTCCAGCCTGCTCTGCCCTCCTGGCTCCTGCTGCGGTAGGGGGCTAGCTGCACGTGGGACACCCACTCAGGAGGCCCACTGGCCTCAGCTGGCTTCTCAGTGAGTCACTTAGGCACCCCATCAGGTGGCTTCCCAATGAGTTTTGCCAGCACCCACCGGGGTTTTCCCGCTTGCCAGCTCCAGCCTGCAAAATCTCTCTGCCATCCAGTGGGCTACAACCACAGCCTGCAATGAGATCTGCTCTCCTCAGCCTTGGGATGGGAGCCCTCTTCCCAATTCATCCCTTCCTTGGGTGCTCTGCTTTAGCTTTAGGGGCAAGAGGTGCTCCCTATATCTGTGCTTGTGTTTGTTAGTGTTGTTTCTGCTCCCTAGCACTCAATCCTACAAGTAAAGAATTTGATTAAACTTTCCTTGTTCGAGCTGCTGTGTGGTTTCTGTCTCCTGATTGGACTCTAACTGATATACCCCCACCCCTGGGAGTCCCTGTGATCCTGCCCATCAGCCCTGAGGGTCTCAGTGAGTTGTGAAGGTCCCATTTCCTCACCCTCAGGAATAAGGAAATTATTCTCTGCCCTTTGCCTTAAGAAACCAGTCCTGGGGGGCAGCTCTGTATCTTAGAATTAATCTGGGGGTTCCCCATACCTGATAACATATCCCTATAAATCCTGATCCTCCACTCAAGGGGTGTCCTGTATCCAAGACCCCAGTCTGAGACCTCAGGACTCTACTTTCTGTCCCTGTCCCCATGGGTCCCAGTCTCCCCGACCCCTTGGGAGTGGTGTCTGAAGTCCCGAGCCTAATCTCAAATACCAGTGGTCAGCAAACTATGCCACCGCTAGCTGCCTGTTTCTGTAAATAACGTTTTGCTGGAGCTACACCCCCTCACTTACATGGTCTACAGTTGATTTCATGCCACAATGGCAGAAGAGTAGTTGTGACTAAGACCGTATGGCCTGCAAGTTTAAATATTGGGTTGTCGGAAAAGTCATGATGTATTTTTTCTAAGTCAATATTTATCATCTGGCCCTCTAGAGAAAAAGTTTGTCCCTGCCTTATGCTGAGGGTCTCTGACATCTGCTCAGAAAACCCAGCTCTGAGTGCCCCCACAGACTGGATTCCACCATGAGGGTCCCTGCCTTCCAGACAGGCCCTGGAAATCCTAGCCCAGGGGTCCCCAGGTCTGAAACCTCAATCCTTAGTCCTCTGTGCCTCCCACCATAAAGATCCAGGTAACACCACGTTCTGTTGCTGTCCTCTGTTCCCAGCCACACCGGCCTCAGGCCCAGCCCCAGCCCCAGCCCAGCACCTTTGATGCAGCTCAGGACGCCTTCCGAGGGCTGGCACACCTGCCCCGGTTCACAGCTGTGGCTCTGGCATGCCAGGCCTTTCCCGGTGTGGCACACGCACTGCTGCTGGCAGTTGTCAATGAGTACTGTTTGTCCTGGCTGTGGGGACAGAGGGCACAACCATCAGGGTGGGAGCTGACACCAGCGTCTCTGGTGTTCTGGCACAGAGGAGTTCGGGGGGACATGAAAGGGACATCTTTCAGCAGGGGTGGCCCCTGGTCTGTGAAACTAAGGCACAGCATAGCTTTGGGGTCCAATTCATCCATCCAGTCATTCATTCACTCACTCACTTTCATTCATTTACTCACTCATCTGTTTATTCCAAAATACCGACTAAATGTCTGCTGTCTAGGAGAAATGGTGTAACATAGTAAGTAAGAGCAAAGGCTCTGGAGCAGATTCCTGGGGTCTGAAGCCTGCTTCTGCTATTTTCAAATCATGTCACTCTTTATGCCTCAGTTTCCACATCTGTAAGTTGCAAGTAATAATAGCACCTACCAATGAAAGTATAACTGAGTTAGAAATACATATAAAGTACAGATGAAATGAAATGGGATTTCCTTTAAATCATCCAGATTGAAGAGGAAACGGGTAGAGATGAAACGGGACTGGGAACTATTATTTTTGAAGCTGAGTGCCGAGCGCATGGAGATTTATTACACTGTTCTCTTAGCTTTCACACGTTTGAAAATTTTCATAATAAAAAATTTAATTATAGCACTATACTATATTACTATTATTATTACTATTACTATTACTATACTATACATATAGCACTTAAAGCAATACCAGGCACATAGTAAGCACCATCTGCCTGTTTGCTGTTATTACTATTATTAGTTGTATGAGAAGAGCAACAGAGAGGGTCCTGCTCGAGCTCACAGTGCTCGGAGGGAAACAGACTTTAGATAAACACACTCACATCAAAGGAAAAGGAGTAACTCAGAGTGGGAGAGGGAAGCAGAGGGAGTTAGCTGACTGTTGTAACACACAAAATCTAGCCCTGGGATACAAAGCCAAAACTTGACCTGGGGAGCCAGGGGAGGGTTTAAAGTTGCAGAAGCCATGGTCCTATTTACAAAGTTCTTTCCTGCTGCCAGAGGGACAGTGACCAGAGGGAGCAAAAGCAAGGCTGGGAGGGGACAAACTGGACCCCAGTGGGGCTGTGGGGAGGGAAAGAGGGGTGGGTGGGAGAGATTTCGGAGGCCAAGTGGACAGGCTGTGGGGCTGATGGGCAGTGGGAGGGGCTTCAGGATGACGGCCACGACTTTGCCCAGGATGACCGGGTTCCTACCTCATAGTAGACACCGTTGTGGTAGCAGCCACATTCCTGGATGGGCACGCAGGCTTGGCCATCACTGAGGAAGCCAGGGTCGCACTGGCAGCCCTCAGCACACTTATCTGGGCACTGCGGGGCTTCGCTGAGTGCAGAGCAGGTCAGGGAGCAGGTGTCTGCACAGAGCTCATAGTGGCTGTGGGAGGGGCACTTCATCGCTGCAAAGAGCGGGTGTGGGTCAAAGCCTACGCAAAGCAGGATCTGCCCCTCCTGTGCCTCCACCTCCCCGCCCCTCTGCCCCTCACTCACGACAGAAAGATTCGGTCCTCCAGGGTTCAATGTGACCTCCAGCTGCCTGGCAAGCGCTCACATAGGCCTGGATGTTGCTGCAGAGAATGTTCTGGTTCCCGTCACCCACGCAGAGATCGAAGACACAATCTTGCAAGGGGCCCTGGGGATTGAGCAGCTTGTGGCAGGTGGCCAGCGGCCCCGTGGGGCTGGTGAGGAACCCACAGAACTCCTCCTGCTTGTACTTGTCCTGCAGCCCAGGTTCACACTCCAGATTGCAGTCCTCACCCGGCTTGCAGGTGGGCGGTGGCAAGCAGGGAGAGCCAGGCACTGCCGCCTCCCAGGAGTTGCCGAAGTCATTGGGGCTGCCTGCCTGCGAGCCGTCGGGCTTCTGGAAGTCGTCCTTGGGGTCACCATTGTAGTTTCCACACAGGCCACATAACCGCTGGTAGTAGTTGCCTGGGATGGTGACCCGCACATTGTACACAAGGTTGTAGGCCACACGCAGGCCAAAGTCAGTCTCGATCACCATGTTCGAGCCATGCTGGGAGACGCGGACCCGGCCCTGTTGCAGCACCACCGGTGGCTTCATGTCCACACCGTCCACCTGGGAGGCAGGAGATGCCATGTTTTAGAGGGTACACTTTGAGAGGGCAGCTCCTAGGTCAAGCTCCTGCCTGACATTAAAGATCTGCGTGACCTTAGTTTCCATATTTGTAAAATGGGTATAATAATAGGGTCTTAGAAGGAGTTGAATGGTGTTCCCCAAAAGATATGTCCACCCAGAACCTCAGAATATTGACCTTGTTTGGAATAAAGGTCTTTGCAGATGTAATTAGGGTAATGACCTTGAGATGAGGTCATCCTGGATTAAGGTGGACTCTACGTACAATGACAAGTGTCCTTGTAAGAGCCAGAAGAGGAGAAGACACACACACAGAAGAGAAGGCCATGTGAAGAGGAGGCTGGGATTGGAGTGCTGCGGTCACAAGCCCAGAAACACCTGCTACTACCAGAAGCTGGAAGAGCCGAGGAAGCATCCTACCCTACAGCCTTTGGAGGGGGTGCAGCCCTTGCCAACACTTTGATTTTGGACTTCTGGCATTCATAACTGTGAGAAAATAAATTTCTGTTGTTGTAAGCCACCAAGTTGGCGGTAACTTGTTCTGGCAGCCACAGGAAACTAATCCAGATCTCAATGCGGTAACAACCGTAGCAGCTATCCTTTAATCACCACTTACTACAGTGATCAATAATGCAGTGACTGACTCCAGAGCCACCTGCCGGGGTTCAAACACAGCTCTGCCCCTTTCTTTCTCTGTGACCTTGTGCAGGTGAGTCACCTCTCTTGTTCTGTTTCCTCGTCTATTGAGTAGGAATGAGGCACCTACCCCATAGGGCTGTTGTTCAGGATTCGATAAATTAATATTTGCAAAGTGCTGGGAAAGGCGTCTGGCACAGGAGCATTCACTGTTATTATTAACTATGACTGGAAGTTTTTATTTTGAAGAGTAAATGGGTGCTCAGGGCTTTTGCCTAAAGCATCAGTGGGTGGAAAGTCAGGTGAAATGAAAGTTCTGGGGAAATGAACTTCAAGTCCATGAGCCAAGAAGCAGTGGTTTCAGTTTACAGCTGCTGGGCACCAACAAAGCCTTGCAAATCCATCCCTGAGTAACACACGCGCTCGGCCTTCCTTCACACAGACACAGTGAGCATCAGGTTCTTTATGAAGTGTGAAGGATTGGAGGAGGAGGCAGGAGAAAGACATGCTCCTGGCTGAGCCCCCTAAAAACAGAGTCGACCATCCTACTTCCCGAGCAGGGACAAGTAGTGGTTAAGGACAAGTGACTTAACCCCGTGCCTCAGTTTCCTCGTCTGTAATAGTTTACACCTCATCGAGAAGCTGGGGGATTCAGTGAGATGAACTAAGAACGCCAACAACTCACACGTGTTCAGAGCAAACTATGCGTCAGGTGCTATTCTAGAAGCTCAGCTGTGTCAGGGACTATATGAAAATGTCGAGTGCGTGTACAGTGTGTAGTGAGCACCTGAAAAAGTCAGCTTACTCATTAGCATCCTCATCGTCAACACTGCTTCTCATACAGCGGCCATATGCCTGCATTTTAGAGGGATCTTAGGGGAAACCCCTCCAATGTAAGCGAAATGTGGGTTTCCACGTGAGACCAAAGGTTTCTCAGTCAGAAAAGCACCACGGAGCACCCAGGGTCCAGCGTGCTGTCTCCTGGTTCACTGCCTTGGGTTCATGTCCTACCTTTGCTGAGGGACTTTGGGTCAGTGATGGGGCCTCCCCCTCTAAAAAATAAAGCAGATCATGGTACCTCCAGCGACTGCTGCAAGGATAAAATGACACTGTGGATGTGAAGTGTTTAGCAGCCAACAAGGTCTGGGGCCAGCTGTGTAAAAACCGTAGCTGCCGTTATTATTGTTGTTATGGTTGTTAAGGGGTGATGGTGTCACCCACAGATTGCCCCCTGTCCTTAAACCTTTCCCATCCCTGAATTACCCCAACTTCTGATTGCACAATGTTCTGCCACTGGCCATGAGACCAGGGAGGTGGCTGGACAAGGATGGAGGGGAAGATGGAGTGGAAGGGAGGAGGGGTGGGAGAGACGTTCAGAGGCGACAGGCCAGAGGCAGGCAGAGGGGAGACTGAGGAGCACAGACAGAGGGAGACTGAGCCCCATGGGAGCAGGTCCCAGGTCCCCAAAGCCTCTGCCCTCCTTGGCTCCCCACTCTGGGATCTGACTGGCACCCCCTCTTCTGGAGACCCCATGCCTCCCACATCCACTTGGAGCCCTGTGCCCCTTGCCCCTGGGCTGAGTGCGGCCTGTTTCCCACCCACAGATCGCCCTTTACCCCAGGCCCCCTTCCCTTCAGGTTCTGCCCCTGCTCTCACCGTGACTTTCCATTGATTCTGCTCCAGCCGCAGGGTGAAGTTAGCCACCTTGACAGTGACCACTTTGGTCACACTGACTTTCCTGTTTTTCCACTGCACATTCTCCTGCAGGACGGTGAACTGGTCCAGGCCAGGCCGGCTCCCGCAGGTCTGAGCCAGCACATACACACAGGTGCCCATGAAGTCGTAGCGGCGGCCATCAAAGGTGGTGTAATGGGGATCTCCGGATGCCTGGCAGGTGGCAGAGCCCACAGCCACACAGCCCAGGATGCCACTGGACGGCTGGCAGGCCTCATGTGGGCCACAGCTGGAGGGCTTACAGGTCACCAGGCCACCCTCATGGCAGTGGCAAAGGGAATCGCACCCCGGTCCGGGATAGAAGGTTTGGCCTGACGGGTGGTAGGCACCCTGGTATATGCAGCCACAGGAGGTCATGGGCACGCAGGACTCACCGTTGAGCATGAAGCCCTCATCACACACACAGCCCTCGTGGCATTCGGAGCCGCAGCCCCCGGGCACTGGGAGGTCTCCACAGGAGAGCGGGCAGCCGTGGGAACACGCCTCGTAGTGACTGTGGGGCGGGCAGCTCAGAGCTGCAGGGAGAGCGGCCATCAGGATGGAGAATCTCTGCTCCCCCGTGACACAGATGACTCCCTGACACACATGCATGTGCACACATACGCTCACACATAAGCAGTCCAGCTACAAGGATCCCCTCTGTTGAGTGGGGAACAGATTACATCACAGCTAATCTGATCCTGATAATTACGATTCTTTTCCTCTTTAACTATGGTTTGGGTTATCTATAACGTCTTCAGTGACCTTATTCAAGTTGGTAACAAGTTGTGGATATGTGGTGTGTATTTTAAACATTTGGATGCGTGTATAGTGTGTGTGTGTGTGTGTGTGTGTGTGTGTGTGTGTGTGTATTCTATGCAGTGTATTTGTGAATGCAGTATTCTTAGCTTCTTCACTCTATAGTAGTAGTAATTCTACAGTATATTAAAATATGGGGTCATCAGGAAAGTCATGGCGCATTTTTGCATTGAAAAACATAGAAAAATATGTCATGACTTCCTCAACGACCCCATATTTGGCCATGTTGTAAAGAAAAAAAGAAAAAAATTCTTGTTCATCTCTTCAAGCCCCGTTCACTCCAGATTATAAAACAGGCAGTTTCCTAAAAACAAACAAACAAACAAAACAAAACAAAAAACAAACAAACAAACAAAAACCGAAAACTGAACCCAATCAAGCCTCTATCTGTGTAGTCCAATACAATAGTCACTTGTGGCTATTTAAATATAATTTAATTAAAATGAAATAAAATTGAAAGTTTAGTTTCTTGGTCACACTAGCCCCATTTCAAGTGTTCAGTAGCCACATGTGACTAGTGATGACCATATGGGACAGCTCAGATCATTTCCATCATCACTGAAGTTCTATTGGACAGCACTATTCTAGGTCCAATATCCAGTTTACAAGAGAATCTGGTGGGACAGAGAGACAAGTTAAATAACACTATAAAGAAGCAACTAGCTGAAACCAGAAAGTAGGAAATCCTGCAGGACAAATGACCTGTTTTTTCCAATAAATAAGTGGCATGAACAAAAGGGAGGGGTAGATAGAGGAACGGATATGTGATAGAGCAAGTATAATAAAATACGGATTGTAGAATCTAGATGGTGAGTATCTGAGTATTCACTGTAAGTTCTTTCAACTTTTCTGTATATTTGAAGAATTTTATAATAATATGTCTGGGGGTAAGGAGGCTATTAAAGGAAAAATGTGATTTAAGAAAAATCAACCCAATGCAATATGTGTGGATTTGGTCTGGATCCAGATTCAAAAAACTGAAAAAACACATTTTTTTTAGACAATTGGGGAAATTGGAACCCAGGTTGGGGTTTAGGTGATGTTAAGGAATTAGTGCCATTCTAATGGTTTTTAATTCCAAGAGAATTTAACCTAGTGTAACAAAGTTATAGACATGGAAGTCTCTTTTTTGATCACTGCATCATCCATTTTTGCTGGGTAACAAACATCCCCAAAGTTTAGTGAATTAAAACCACAGGTATTTGTTATTTTTCATGAGTCTGTGGGCTGTGCAATTACTCAAATTTAGGATTAAAATGAGAGATGTATGGTTGAAATTCTATTAAGTTCAGAAACTCTAGGAGTCAGAATAGTGGTTACCTCTTGAGGCATAGTGCTAGGAACGGGTGTGAAGGAGTTTCTGAAGGGGTGGGAAGCTTAGTACGTTCTTTTTTCTGATTCTTGGGACAGGTTATGCAGATTTATTCTCTTGCTGAAAATTGATCAATCTGCTTACTTATTATATGTACATATTCTTGAACATGTGTATTGCATTTCAACAATAAATTTAAAAATGTAAAGATCCAAAAGATCCAGTGAGGGGGTACATAGCTTTCAAACCTCTTTTATAGCAAGCAAAGACATTTGAAGACCATCCCTGCACCCATATCTGATGCAAGGGTCTCAAACTGACTGCCCAAGGGGTCAGGCAGATGTTGTAAATGAATGAGGTAGGCCAGATGGCGACCAAGAACTGGAGAGGGAACCAAGCTCCTTCTAAAGGCAATACTACTGCTTGTTTCTGAATGACAACTGCCATATGGGAATCAGACCCTGGGCCACCAGATGTATTTGGGCATCTTACAAATATTTACTGCATCTATGACTTCCTAGCTGTCATGATCCTGAGCATGCAATTGAACCTTTCTGAGCCCCAGTTTCCTCATCTGTTAAATGGGTAAAACCATAGTCCTTATCTCATAGGGTTGTTATAAGAATTAAGTGAATTAGTGATGTTTTTACATTAATGAATATCCACAAAGCTGAACCCCTCAGCTGTCACTATTGATACTCACGGCAAAGTTCCTCACTCCTCCAGGGGTGCACAGTGGCCCCTGCAGCCTGGCATGCATCAGCATAGCTGGCCAATGCATCACACAGTGGCCCGGACTGGCCCGGCAGTAGGCAGCGGTCGTAAACACAGTCGCGCACAGCACCCTGTGGATCCAGCGTGTCGTGGCACTCTCGGAAGGGGCCCTTAGGGTCGGCAAGGATCCCACACTCCTTCTTGCTCTGCAGCTGCTGGGCCACCAGGGAGTCCAGCTTGGGACAGTCACCTGGCTCAGTCGCTCCACAGCCTGGCCTGGTCTCCTCCTGCCAGCTGTTCCCAAAAGCCAGTGCATTGGCAGCTTGGCCTCCACCCCGCAGAGCCAGGTCATCACCTGGGTTCTCATTGAAGTTCCCACAGAGCCCACACAGGGCCCCAGCATAGCTGCCGGGCACCTTGACAGTCACACGGTCATTCCAGTTGTAGGTGACAGTCAGGCCAAAGTCTATGCGCACGACAGCATCTTGGCCCTGGCGGAACACCTGCACCTGCCCATCTGCCGCCTGGAAAGGCAGGTACTGAAGGATGCCATCCACCTGGGTAGAGATACAAGAGGGCCAAGGGGTCAGGGTATTCATGGCTCTGTGGCCTGCCCCTCTTTCCCTCAGCTCCAGTTATTCTTGGCTCCTTGATATTCTCTTGAGCACATTATGCTTGGTCCCACCTCAGGGCCTTTGCGTTTGCTGTTCCCTCTGCCTGGCACACCATCCACTTAAAGTATCGCCTTAAATCCAAATCTCTAACCCATGACCTTCAAAGCCTACAGGATCTGTCTCCCCATTACCTCCCTGACCTCACCTCCCCCAACCTTCCTCCTCACTCATTCTGCTCCAGCCACACTGGCTTTCTTGACAGTCCTCTAATTCCCCCCATTTAGTCTAACTTTAGGGCCTTTTCACTTGGTCAAGAACACCACCTACCACTTTTCTCCTGGTTGCTTCCCCTTCATCCTTCAAGACTTGGCTTAAACCCAAGCCCCTTCCCTAGAAGGTCCTGCTTACCCTTGGCTCTGTCCACCTTTGTGTCTGAATCACCTGCCACATCACTCACCCAACCTCCTTGCTGTCAACCTGAACAGATCAGTACACTGCCACTTCAGGGCCTTTGCACTTGCTGTGCTCTCTTCCTGGCATACCACTCATCACTCTGCACTTGGCCACTTCTACCTCATTTTTTAGGTGTCAGCTTTGATTCAAATCTCTCACAATGGCCTAAAAAGTCCCAGATTGATGTAAGCCCCACTACTCTCCAATTGAATTCTCTAGTATTGCCCTATTTCCAGGTCCAGTTTGTTCCTGCCTCAGAGCCTTTGTACTTGCTGTTCCCTCTGTCTGGAACGCCCTTCCAGCCATTTCTCTCTCTCTGCCTGTTCCATCTCTTTCTTCAGGAGAAGCAACAGAAGGTAGTGGTTGAGAGTATGGACTCTGGAGCCAGATAGCCTGGTTTCAAATCCTGGCTCTGCCACTCATTACCTGTGTGTCCTTGAATAGGTGACTTACCCTCTCTGTGCCTCAGTTTCCTCACCTAACAAGATTAAGAATTTCACAGGATAGTAGAGATCAAATGAGTTACTATATGTCAATCATTTAAGACATAGCAATAACTTAC
Organism: Hipposideros armiger; assembly: GCF_001890085.2. Lineage (NCBI taxonomy): Eukaryota > Metazoa > Chordata > Mammalia > Chiroptera > Hipposideridae > Hipposideros > Hipposideros armiger. Next base: position 117,270 of record NW_017732217.1, read on the forward strand.
TATATGTTGGTTATTATTATTATTCAAGCCTCCGTTTAAATGTCATCCCAGAGAGGTGAGAACATAAATATTCATAATTATGTTCTCTGTTTGTCTAGAAGCTTCTCTATGCCAAACTAGGCTTTATGAGCAGAATTTCCTTTACTCCAAGGTCATTCTGAGGGTTAAGAGTTAAGGTCTGTTGGGCCGGCCGAGTGGCGCGATGGTTAAGAACTCGCTTGGGATGCCAGAGGGCCCCGGTTCGGATCCC
>NW_017732217.1:126219-132494 GCF_001890085.2 Hipposideros armiger
GGAAGAGCGCAATGATGGTGCCAACTTGGGCCAGTGAAGCAATGTCCTCCACAACTAGATTGAAGAACAAAACGACAGCAACTTGTCTGTTCCCCTTCTTCCAATATCCCAGCACTGTTCCCATCCCCACAATTCCCCAATAAAAAAATCTTTAAAAAAAAATTTTTTTTAGAAGTACAATTGCTGAACAAAAGGAGTTTAAGTTTCTGCCATGGATTTTCAAATCCCTCTTGCCCAGCCCCCACTCCTTGGGTCCACTTCTTGTACCCTCCTCCCCATGGCAAAGGGCTCGAGTTGGGGGCTTGACATCCAGGCTTTGCCTCCTCCTTTTGACTGATGGGCATTAAACCCTGAAGACTCTGGATACTTACCCGGGCAAAACCAACTTCCCCGCGGGCCAGCGAAACGGAGTGGCTGTAGGCGCGCACGGTGACGTAGCCCACGTAAGAGACATGTTTGCTGTACCGGTGTTCATTTTTGGCTTCCACGCTGAAGGCGGGCAGAGTCTCGTCCTGGCTGTTCAGTTCCGCCATCGTGTACAAGCACGTGCCCATCATGTCGTAGCGACGGCCATCGAAGGTGGTGTAATGGGGGTCACCCTGGGCCCGGCAGGTAGCCACAGAAACTGGTATGCACCTAGCCTGCCCGTCCACCACTTGGCAGGATTGCAAGGGATCGCACTGCACACCTTGGCAGGGGTTAATCTCCATGGACGGTTGGGCTGGGGAGGGAAGTGGGGGTGGGGACCAAGAATGAGTCAGGAGTGTCCACGTAGGTTGGAATCCTGGAGCAATCCCACTGTGGGGAGTTTGGGTAGTCTGCTCACAACTACCCATTTTAGAAGTGGGGAAGCTGAGGTCTGGAATCCCACAGGGAGAGAGCTCCTCAGGCCTGACCCCAGCCCAGATTTTTTTATTCCTCAGTTTAACACAGCTCAGACCAGAAGGACTGGAAGGCAGTGAAGAAGGACCCATGGAAATGCTAATTTGTTAATTTTCTCTCCCTGCTTCTTCCTCTCCCCTACTTCCCCACCCAGGTCAACAAGCTAAGGCATCTGTTTTAAGGACAGAAGATGGAAGACAGAAACTGTTCAACAGAATGGAAATGACAGTGGGGTCAGGCTGCCTTAGGTTAGAATCCTGACTCGACTAATTAGCTGTGTGACACTGGACAAGGAATTTTAAACTCTGTGCCTCAGTTGCCTCATCTGTAACATGCGGATGACAATAATACCTTCTTTACAGGGACATATGAGGAGGGGAGTGCTGCCAGGTTTAAATAAGCTAAAACATAAGTAGGGTTTGGAACTGCCCTAAGTGTTCATTGAATGTTATCTGTTATAATTATTTACCTACCCTTTCCCCATTCTACTAATCAAGCTCAAGTGGCCCTTCGAAGTTGAGTGGCTTCCATGTCATGGAGGGTGGGTGAGAGGGCATTATTGCCAGTGCCGGGAACCTTAATGTCTAGGGGGAGGGAGGTCCGAATAAGAAGAAACATCTCTTCCTCCTTGTCTTCAGAAGCTCTTGCCTCCTGTCTGCTCATAATAGCAGCTCACCCTTATGCAGCCCAACTCACTTGCCAGGTGTCCCCTAAGTGCTTTCCAAATGTTAACTTGTTACACCCTCACTTAAACAATCCTGTGAAGGGGGCGTGCGGTTATTATCCCTGTTTTACAGATGTGGAAACTGAGGCCCACAGAGGTGAAGTCACATGCTCCAGGTCACACGAGCAGAGGTGGGATTCGAACCTGAGCAGATTGGCTTTTGCATCTGTGCCCGCAAATGCTGCACGGCCTTGGGGCAGCTTCTCAATGCTCTGAGCCTGAAGTGACACAGAGGGCCAGGTCCTAAAGGTGAACTATGTTAACGAGTGTGAGGCACCCAGGATGGTCCCTGGTATACTGAGGGGTAACTCTCCCAGCATGGTAGGCCTCATTATTATTATACTTTTAGACCTTCTCAGTTTGGGCATAAACATTCCAATATGAAGTGTGGGGAGTGCCAGTTAGCAACTGGTATAGTTGTGTGTCAGTTGCCAAAATATTTCCAGACTAGTTGGTATGAAGCTGCTGACCTGCCCCNCCCAGCACTGTTCCCATCCCCCCAATTCCCCAATAAAAATCTTAAAAAAAAAAAAAAGAGTTAAGGTCTGTAAAGGGTTTAGCACAGTGCCTGGTGCATGGAAAGTTCTCTCGGTTTTCCATTTGCAACCATTCTCCTCCCAAAAGCATGGGCCACTGCCCAAAACTGTTCAATAATAATTATTAGCTATTGTGACTCTTACAACAACCTCACCTCTCAATTTTTATCTTTTGCTTTTTTAAAGAGTAAATTAGTGGTTCTTGACTTCTGCTGGGTGGTGGACCCTCTGAGAACCCTCTGCCCAAAAACCTGCCACTGTTTGGCCCCTCCCCCCCACCCCCAACCCCTAGTTACTGACATTTTACAGGTCACCTTACTCTCTGAAAATCAATTATCCCCCAGGAAAATGCACAAATGTATAACTTGGCAGGGTTCGTATCAATAAAATATTAAGTCAGCATTTACTGAAAATTTGCTTGGTGCCAAGGCCTCTTTTAAACACCCTACAAATATTAACTGGTCACATTCCCACAACCACCTTGAAAAGCGGCTTCTACTTGAAGGCACCCTCTTGTTATCTTGTTTGACAGAGGACAAAACGAAGGACCTGAGAGACACTTACACGGCCAGGGAGAGGCAGCACCCCAGGCTTGGGGACCTGGGCCTTAACCACTGGCCACAGGTCTTCTAACAGACTCCCAGCCCCCACCCCCCCTTTGGAAGGATATCCTGCCCCTCCACCCGGCCCTGGGTGCCGCGTTGCTCACCAGCACTTGACCAGGATGCAGCCGCCGCACCTCCACCTTCACGCCTAGGGTCTCCACGCGCACGGCGCGCGTGTAGCTCACTCTCTGGCTGCCCCGATGCTCATTTTCCACCAGTACCCTAAAGGCGGGCAGCATCGCGTTCTGACCGCACGAACCAGACAGCAGGTAAGTGCAGGTGCCCATGAAGTCAAATCGCCGGCCGTCAAAGCTCACGTAGTGCGGGTCCCCGTACGCCTGGCAGCTCCCAAAGCGGTCAGGGTAGCAACCCAGGAGGTCGTTCTGCACGCGGCAGCGCTCGCCCGCCGGGCAGCCTTGCGTGTCGCTGCAACGCACCTGCCCGGTGGAGCTGTCGCAGGTACAGCGCCGCAGGCACTGGTCATCGGCCCACACCTGCTGGCCCGGCGCCAGCGGGCGGCCTTGATAGGTGCAGCCGCAAGACGAGGCCGCCACGCAGGCACCGCCGCTGGCCACGAAGCCCGGGAGGCATGTGCAGCCCTCCACGCACGGGCGCCCGGAGCAGTTGGCGGGCGCCGCCTCGGAGTTGCAGGAAGCGGGGCAGGCGGGACTGCAGGGATCATAGCGGCTGTTGGCTGGACAGGAAAGGGCTGTGGAAAGAAGGGGACAGGGGTCAGGCCAGTGCAGCGGCGCCCTGGAGGGACGCCCAGTTGGGGACGAGCTAGGACTTCCCTCCCAGAGCTCTGCTCCTGCCTCAGAGCTCCCCAGCTAGTTCACGGCACTGCCATCCTTCAAGGCACTCAGGCCCCAAACTTCAGAGACATAGTTGACCCTTCCCCCTTCATTCACTGGACAACCAATCTGTCAGTAAATCCTGTGAGCTCCATATTCAAAATCTATCCCCTTCTCCTCTCACCACCGTCCCCACCCTGGTTCTGTCTACCCCAGTAGCCTCCTGCTCCCATCCTGCCCCCACAGTCTTCCTCACAGGAAGCCAGAGGGACCCTGTTAACAACACCTGAGTCAGGTGATGGCTCTCTTGTGGCTCCGTCTTGCTCACAGTAAAAGCCGGAGTCGCCCCCACCCCGTGGCCATTGAGGCCCCACACGTCCTGCCCCTATCACTTCTCACTCTCCCTCTGGCTTACTCTGCCCCACCCACAGTTGCCTCCTCATGGGTCCTCACACTCCCAGCTCAGGCCTTGGCTCTAGCTGTTCCCTCTGCCTGTAATGGCCTTTCCTCAGAAGGCAGTGCAGCATGTGGTTAAGAGAAGGCTACTGGGGCCCAGATGTCCTGGGCTCCAGTCCCAGCTCTTCCCTTCTTACCTGTGTGATCGTGAACAAATGATTCCAACCACCCTATGCCTCGTTAGTAAGATGGGATAATAATAGTACTGACCTCACAGGGTTGTTGTGAGGAGTAAATGAGTTCATCCGTGTAGAGACACCCAATGAGCATCATTGTTATTACTTAGCTGACTCTGTTGCCTTATCCTGATCTCTGCTCCAATGTCATCTCCTCAGAGAGGTGTTCCCTGAGCACCCTCTTCTTGAGTCTCCCATTTGCTCTTAAATACATGAACTTTATTTCTTTTGCTCTCTGAAGACAGTCCACAGTTTACTGTTACTCTCTGTCTTCCTGATAGGATATCAATTCTGCGAGAGTGGGAATCTTGTCTGTCTTAAAAACAACTGAATCAGCACCAAGGACAGGGCCTGGCTCATAGAAAATGATCAGTAAATACTGTGGAAATGAGTGAGTAGATGAATGAATTCACTGGTTCCTCTTCAGCACCAAGCATTGGGAAACTCTGGGAGGAGAGTATTTACTGGGCAGTAAGGACATAGCAGCGACCAAGACAAGTCTCAAATGGCCTCAGTATCTCACCCAGACATACTCCCCCTCCACAGTCCCTGTCTCAAGCCCTGGCCCTGGGCCTGGATGCCTCTTCCTCCTTCCCTCTAGCCTCTCTGCCCTCTGAACATTTCTCTGGGAGTCTCACAGTGGAGGGACATCAGATGGGTATCCATCACCAGCACGGGGATGGGGCCAGACAGTGACTCAGGGAATGCTTATTGAATGAAAAAATGAGTGAATGAATGAATGAGTAAATGTATGGACACCTGGCTAAGGAGCTTGTACTTTATCCAAAGGTCATTTGGGAGTCATGGAAGGGTTGTAAATGAAGAGATGTTTATATTTCTGCTTTGGGATTCTGAAATATATTGTGCCAAGCTTTGCACATGCTCTTCCCTCAGCCTGGAACCTACTTTCTGCTCCCTTTCTCCTGTCTAGTTCCAAGCCCTCCTATAGGTTGCCAATTGGGCATCCGTTTCTCTAAGAAATCCTCCTTGAATCCCCCTACCCCCACCCCTTACCCAGACATAATTAGAAAGCGTCTTTGGTCTCCCACTGCCTTCTGGGACTTCGCCCGCCCAGCCCTGACCACTCTGCTTGTGCCTCCCCCCACCCAGCCATGATTACTCGGGACTGTCACTGTCTAGTGATATGGCTGCCCCAACCTTAGGCTCTCTGTTGGCAAAGCCTGGCCATCTTGTCCATCTCCATGTCTCTGGCATGGCCCAGCTCTAGGCTGAACCACAATAAGTGCTCAGATATTGAGCAGATTTAAGGGGTTCCCTGCCTCCCACCATGTATTCCCAGCCCCCACCAGGGTATTTACTCACGGCAGTTGGCTAGTGGCCTCCAGCCCTTGACAGAGATGCCAAGCTCCAGACAGGCCTGGGCGTAGGCGCTGAGGCCACGGCACAGGTTGGACCGGTCCCCGTTGACCACGCACAGGTCATATACACACTCCTTCAGGAAGGGCCTGGGATCCAGAGCATCATGGCAGGCAGCAAAGGGGCCATCGGGCTTGGTCAGCATGCCACAGAGATTGTCGCCCTCGTAGTGCTGAGCCTGGCCTGTGGTGCAGGAGGGGCAGTTGTTCTGGCAGCTGTCCTGACACAGGTAGTCCCCATCATCCAGTTTCCAGCTACTGGCAAACTCGACAACGTTAGGAGCCTGCTCCAGGTCAGGTGTGAGGAAGTCATCAGCGGGGTTGCCATTATAGTTGCCACACAGTCCGTACACCTGGCCTCGGAAGCGCTCAGGCAGGCTCAGTGCCAGATGGGAATCCCAGTCATAGGTGACCACCAGCCCAAAGTCCAGTTCCACAATGGCCCGTGTCCCGCTCTCGAACACGCGGAAGCGACCCTCGGCCAGGGTGGCAGGCAGGCACGAGCGCTGGTTGTCGATCTGCAGCGGGGGTGAGGAGAGAAGGGAGTGGTCAGGTCCCCTGTGGTCTGACCTTCAGCCCCTCATCTCCTCTCACTCCTTCCCCTGCTCTGGCAGCCGTGGGATTCCTCTCTCCTGTTACTGCCACCAACCAAGCCTCAGAATCGCTGTCCTTGCCATCCCCATGGCCTGAAATGCTCTTCCCCTAGATGCACACATGGTTAATCCCTCA
>NW_017732217.1:132896-136254 GCF_001890085.2 Hipposideros armiger
GAGCTGTTGTTCAGCATCTTAGCTGTGGAGGGCAGTGTCACTGGTCCTCATATGTGGGATCCGAACCGGGCCCCTCTGGAGTCCCACGCCAGCTCTTAACCAACGCGCCACTCGGCCGGCCCACTTCCTCACTTCTTACAGAAGCTTTGCTCAAATGTCACCATCCCAGTAAGGCCATCCCTGACCACGCTGTTTTATATGGCAACCCTTCCCTATTCCCTACTCCCCTTTCCTGCTCTATTTTTTCCTATAGCTTCTAACCTTCTAAAATATAATTTGCGTGTATCAGTTGTCTAATTCCATAGACTATCAGCTCTACAAAGACAGGGATTTTTTTCTGCTTTGATCCCTGTTTCATCTCCTGTGCCTAGAACAGTGCCTGATAGAACAGCAGGCACTTGATGAGTGAATGAAGGCACTGCTGTGTTAAATAAACACTCACTGGGCACCCATTCTGTGTCTGTCCTGGGCTGGGAGATCATGGAAATCCAGTGATGACCAAGAAAGCCCTTGACCCTGCTCTCATGGGGCTCCCAGTTCAGTGGGAGAGACAGACTGTCACTAGACAGTGACAGATCAGAATGGACAGGGCTGGGGTAGTGGAGGCACAGGAGGTTGTGGGAGCCTAGAAAAGGGGCCAGATCCAAACCTGCATGTCAGCGGAGGCTTCTTGGAGGAGGGGACAGCTGAGCTGAGCTGTGAAGGATCAGTGAGGGATAGCCACGAAAACAAGGATGGGGAAGGGTATTGCTTTGCAAATGTCCTAAGTGGAGAGAGAGTCTGGTCAGGAGATATGGATTGTGCTCTCTCTGTCCCCTGGACCCATTTCCTCTTCCTGAGCATCTTCTTATTCTTTCCCCACACATTCTCGTCTTAGCCAAGAGGATGGGGTATGAAAATGGAGTAACAGGCAGAGGGAACAGGATGAGTGATGGTCTGAAGGTAAGATAGATCAGTCAGTCAGTCAGTCAGTCAGTCAGTCAGTCAGTCAGTCAGTCAGTCAGTCAGTCAGTCAGTCAGTCAGTCAGTCAGTCAGTCAGTCAGCAAGGAAGGCTTCCATGAGCCCTCCTGTGTGTCCAGGTCTGTGCCAGGCAGTGGTGGAGACACAGTAGTGACTGAGACAGCTCAGGGCCCCACACTCACAGGCTCTCAGTTCAGGGACCACTGTTCAAATCCATCTCTCCCCTAAGACCAGTGATCTCCACTTTTAAATGACACAGTAACATTCATTCATTACAGAAAATGTATAAAATGTGCATGAGCAAAAATGAGAAAAGGGAAATCACCCATATTGCTGTAGAAACACACACACACACACACACACATTTATAAATCCTGCCAGATTTTTTCTACCTTTAAATACATTTATACTTTAAAAAAAAATAATGAGGCCATGCTGAAATCACCATTTCATGAACTCCTCATGAACTGCCCAACAATGTCTTGTGGATATCCTACCATGATTCTACCAGGAGCTCTAAACCTTTGTCAACTCACTGATCTCAGTAAGGATCTGACAAAAGCAATGGACCCTCTCCCTGAAACGCTGCATGGTATGGGCAAAATTCTGCACATAATTTCAAGGGATTTGAAGTCCCCCTGAGCCTATGTTCTCAGAACACCGACTTTAATCCACTTGGCTATGAACTTCACAGGTCCACCTGAACACTCACAAAATGAGGGAGGTGCCAGAATATTCACTGCAGTACCGTTTGCTATCGAGAACAAAGTGTCCATTCACAGACGATTGTGTTAAACGAGCTATGATGCACCCATGCAATGGAGAAGGATGCAGCTGTGAGAAAAAAGGGGAGGCTCCCTACCCAAGAATACGGAAACAGCTGTAGAATGTACGGTTCAGCGCACAAAGCAAAGTACAGAGCAGAGCACACAGTACAGTACACTTTGGGAAGAATGGGGAGAGGTAAGAATGAATGTTTATGGTTGCTTGTATTGGCATCAAGCAGCCCTATATGAATACCCAAGAAATCAGTAAAAGTCATTACCTGTGGGGAATGGGGACGAGCAGATGAAGACAGGAGTGAAAGCAAAACCTCTCACAAAATGCCCTTTTTGTTTTGAGCTATGTGAAGGCTTTATCTATAAAAAAAAAAATCTCAGCAACATGGAAGAGCCTCTAAAGTATGATGCTGAGCAAACAAAGACTTACACATGAGGCTTCTTACACTGGACGAGTCCACTAATATGAAGTTCTTGAATAAACAAATCAATGGTGGGGGAAAAAATCAGAACACTGATTGCCTTGAGGGAGGCTGAGGATTGTTTGGAAAGGGGCATGAGGGAATTTTCCAGAGTGATGAAAATATCCTATATCTTAATTGAGGTTTGGGTTGCTCATTTGACAAAGTTCAGCGAACTGTATGCTTAAGATTTGTGGATTGTATTATGTATAAATTTTATCTCAAAAGTAAGCAATAAGAAGTGTAAAAATGTTGTATTCTAGTTAATGATGTGGATGTTGAAGTCTTTAGGGGTGAAATGTACTGATGTCTTAAACTTACTTTTAAGTATATAAAAAATAAGACGGATTGTTGAATGGACAGAGGGATGGGCAGATGATAGATGTGTGCTAAATCAAGAAGAGTAAAATGTTTAGAATCTAGGTGACTGGCCCATGAGTGTTCACTGCACAGTTATTTCAGTTTTTTGGGATGTTTGAACATTTTCATAATAACATGGTGGAAAGAAGGGACATAATTGCTCTAGGCTGTTATTTGCATTGGCTGAGTTTACAAGAGGCAGAAGGGCCTAGAGGTTAAGAATAGGTACTCAGAAGCCAGCCTGGCCCTGTTCCCAGATCTATCTCTTATAGCTCTGAGTCGCTGCGAAGTAACTCATCTCTCTGGACCTCAGTTTCCTCATCTAAAAGTGTTGATAATAATGCCTATCCCACAGATTGTTGTGAACATTAAATGCATTAATACCTGGAAAGTGCTAAGAAGTCTGGCACACAGTAGGTGTTCACTAAATTTAGCATTTGGTCACTTAAGAAATTTCCCATTGTTGGACATTTTCCTTTCCTTCCCCCCTTCCCTTCTTTCCCTTCCTTCCTTCCTTCCTTCATTCCTTCCTTCCTTCCTTCCTTCCTTCCTTCTTTTCTTCCTTTCCTTCCTTCCTTCCTTTCTTCCTTCCTTCCTCCCTCCCTCCCTTCTTTCTTTCCCCTCTCTTTCCCTCCTTCCCCCTTCCTTCCTTCCCTCCCTCTCCTTCTTTATTTTTACTTATTTTGCTATTATAAATCACATTGGCATAAACCTTTTTCCCCTAACCATATCTCTGAGCATCCTTAAAATTTTTAGAAGTACAGGGCCGGCCGAGTGGCGCCTTGGTTAAGAGCTGG
>NW_017732217.1:142109-147269 GCF_001890085.2 Hipposideros armiger
GAGAGAGAGAGAGAGAGAGAGAGAGAGAGAGAGACCTACAGGATCTTGGGAAGAGTGTGGGAGGTATAGAAGGGCTGTCTGTTGAATAATGGAGCCTCAAGGGTATCCCAGTGTCCCATGGGGCCAAGGGATCAGGGACAATTAACATTTCAAAAGTAACCTAAATAAATGTTGACTGGTGACTAGAGGGCCCTGATGTCCTGTTCTCCCCCCAGGCCTTTGGCTTCACCTAAGACTCTAGTCCTAGACATAGCCCTGGAGAATTGGGTACCAAGCCCTCCAAGAACGACTTTATTGAAATTTCCCATCACCTCATCAGAATGAGGCTCAGAGTCAAAACTTTAGTTGAGTTGCAGAAAATGAAGGAGGTGGTATTTTTTTTTTGCATACTTGAGTTTGGGGACTAAGGTGTTTACTGCTTCCCTCCAGAACAAGGAGAGAATGGGTGAATTCCACCACATTTCTCTGCAGAGCCTAAGGAGCCTCTCTCCTATTACAGCTAGCTAGCCTGGGATAATGTCGGGAGATGGGTTTGTGGAGGGGGCACAAACAGCGGGTGCTGACCCAGGCAGGCAGAGTTCCCCAGACTGTAGCAAGGACAGAGATGGGATCTTGGTCTGACTTACCCCATAGGAGGGTTGCTCCGGCCCAGAGTGTCCAACAGCTCCACAGGGAACCCATGTCTGCAGTGGGGAAAGAGAGGGCGTCATAGGAGGCTGGTCTGCCCCTTCTGCCGGAGACTATCCTAGAGAGGGCAGAAGGGCCTAGTCTCAGGACAACGGCCACCTGGGCACCAGGAAAGCTGAGGTGGATGCATACTGCATCCTAGGGCCAGTATGCGTGTGTACTTGTATATAGGGGAGTTGGATGTCCAGTGGGTCTGGAGGTGGGGTGGGGAGGGCAGGACAAGGGCAAGAGTAGGAAACCTGATGTCCCACTTCCAAAGGGGACCCCAGCCTCTCTTACCTGCAGGTCCCTGGAGCTATAGGGCTATCCCCTGGGCTGGGCTATATAGTGGAGTTTCTTGGCTCCTCAGGACACACCCTGGGCCACCTGCCAAGCTGATGGTTCCAACTTCCTGGAGGAGATTGCCGATCTCAGGGCCAGGTGGAATGGGGACCCTGAAGGCTTGTGAAGGGTGGAGGACAAGACTGGAGGTCTGGGTCTTGAGGGGTGTGAGAACAGATGGTGGCTGTGGCCTGGGAGCCTAATGGGAATTTCGGTCCTGGAAGGGTGGTGTCCCTGAGGGAAACAGCTGGGGAGCAGGATGCTGAGGTCCTGGGTCCTGGGGGGTAGGGAGTGGGGTGGAAGATGACATTTAATCTTGTTTGTTGGCCAGAACCTGCTGCAGCTTCTTCCTCTGGCTCCTGCCAGGAACAATAGCAAAAGACCTGTATCCGGGTCCTGGCTGCTCCCCAGTTCCTATAAGCTGATCCCTGATCCCCAGCCACCACCTCCTGTTTCCAGACACCACTAGGTGTGCAGGAGGGGGTGGGGTGGGGTAGAGGGTGGTCAGGTGTCTGGGATGGGCAGGTATCTGAGCACCTGACCCCTGCAGGCCTTTGGAGTGAGACCCAATACCTCTACTCCCAGTCGGAAAGGGGCCTCGGCTGTGAAATGGGAACATCAAAACTAGCCCCACTGGGCTTATTTGTCCCCCAGAGGGGGCTCTGTAAACTCTCAAGGACAGAAGGTGGGAGGCAGACTCCTTTGGTGTGGTCCCAGGCAGGTAGCATGGCGGGAACTGGGGGCTGGAGCTGTGTATGAAGAAGGATGGATGCCTCGGTTTCCTGGTTCCACGCAGACACTGGGTCTACTTCCTGGAGAATTATTTGTTTTCTGGGAGGTTTTCTTGCCCTGAAAAGGGACTGGGTGAACAGGTGTTGGGTGATCTGTGCCCTCTATCACCCCAGAACCTGCCTGGGATGGGAGATGGGGGTCTAGGTCACACACAGGGAGAAGAAGGGACCGCAGAGAAGTGATGTGGGTTTTCTGAGATGGAGTCTGTTCCTCCCGGGGCGCTGGCCTGACCCACACCCTGCTCCCTTCCTCCTGATCTCCGAACTCACTGTTTGCCGGGGAGTTTCCCCTGGGAACAGCAGCTGCAAAGCCTGGGTGTCCTCTCGGACAACACCCCAGCAGCTGCTGCCCCAGGACTCCTCCTCTCTTATCGCCAAAGCCTGCGCCTCTGGGTGGCCAGGATGGGTGGGGGCTCTGATACCCCCGACCCAGGGTAGGCTCCCAGAGGGAGAGATAAAGGGTCAGAGTTGAATGGGACCCAAAGTCAACCAGGAAAATGAAGTGAGTAAACAGGAGACTGGATAAAGTCAGAGCTACGAACAGGTAGGGGGTGGGGGGACGCAGGAGGAGTGGGAGCTTTGAGGAGAGTGGTGCCTGGGTCTCAGGAGTCTGGGGTGGGTAGAGGGATCATCTGGGTCCCTGAAGGAAAGAAGAGGGGGGCTGCTGGAATTCCTAAGGAAGAAACAGCTGTTGCAAACCAAGATGTCAAAATCTTCTGACAGACACCCCTCTTGTAGTCTGAAACACTCAGAGAAATGATGGGGGAGGGGCAGAGAATTAGGGTTAAGTCTCAGGGATGATTTTGTCCCCCAATCTCCTCCAAGCCTTGAGGTCTCCCCTGATTGACCCCAAAGAGAAGCCTTCCCCACCCCCCTCAAAATCTGTCATTTCTCTTTGCAGCCAGAGTCCCCAGAAGTGGGTGGTGGTGGGAAATCTTTTGGTTTTTTTAAAAAAGATTTTTATGGGGGAATTGGGGGATGGGAACAGCGCTTGGGGAATCGGGGGAAGGGGAACAGACAAGTTGCTGTCCTTTTGTTCTTCAGTCTAGTTGTGGAGGACGCTGCTTCACTGNCACCTCTACCCCACCCCCACTCCCACCACAATCCCTCCCTCTTAGCACCCTGGCTGTTCCCTAGTATCGCTTCCCCAACACCACCACCCAGAAAGCAACAGACAAAGGGCTGATGCCAACAGACACTGCTGCAGTGTTATGGCATCTCTTTTGATTGGCTGGGACCCTCATACTGGTTGTCAAATATTTAAAGTATTGTTCCTGGAGGGGTGGGGGTAGGGAGGGGCTGGGAAGCCTTTTAAAAAGGAAGGATGGCAGGGAGGATGGAGGTGAGGGGGGAACAGCCTGGATGAGCCAGGAAACCATAGAGGAACAGGTGGGTAGGAAAGGCGGAAAGACAAGAGAGCCCACAAAGGACTCAACAGGACTCAACAGGTGGACAGGGCCAGGGGTCGTTTCCCATCACTCACCCTGGCTGCAGGCAGCTGCTGTCCCGTAACCCCCAGACTGGACCAGCCCTACAGTGAGCAGCCCGAAGTTGGTAGTGGCCTTGAACTTGTGGACCATGTTAGCAGTGCTGACGTCCACTTCAGCATATGAGAATTCACTGCCTGGTACATCTGTCCAGGCGAGACTGGCCCCCAGCTTTTGCCCGTCCACGGTGACCTCGTCAGCAGCCTTTGTCTGTGCCACCATCATGGCCACACCGTTAAAGCCCGGAATGCTATTGACCACGTAGGCAGGGCAATAGGACTCCACATCTGGGATCAGGACCAGGTAGGGGTCATAGGTAATTTTGTCCTTTGTGGCACCTGTGCCAAACAGCAGGACTTGGATGCCGACATTTGCAGACAAGTAGAGTGGCCGGGAATGCCGGACCTCAAACTCAGACACATCACCTGCCTGGAGGCTCCTGGAACCAGAGATGCCCCCATGGTTGTAGGTCAGCTTTGTGGTCTGGCTGGCCATGACATAGACCAGATCAAAGCGGGTCTGGGAGGATAGAGTGGGCACCACATAGTGGGTGCCCCAGGCGGATGTGGGTAACAGCTGCTCCGTCACATGGTTGCAGCTTGTGTGTTTCTGGGCACAGCTGTGGCCAGAGAGGACTGCTATGGGGCTACTGGCTGTGACCTTTGACCCTGAGAGATCAGCCTCGCTCTGTACCTGGGCCACTTCATAGGGTCCCAGAGTCACACTCAGGACATTGCCTGAGGGATAGAACTTGCCCTGGAATGTCACTGCCCCCTTCAGCTGCACGCTGACCGAGGCACCCGTTGCACCAGCCACCACAGCAAACTCCTTGACATTCCTGGCCGAGACGCTGGGGGGTGTGAACACAAAATACTCAGTTCCCAGGGCACTGACAGGCCGCAGCAGTGTCAGTTCCCCTGTGTTGGGCTTAGAATTTATGGCTAGCACAGAGATGGGTTGATGAGAGTGGACCACCACCGCATAATGGAAGGTTTTGCTGCCAATCAACTCAGACTTGATGTTGATGTCGACCATGACCGACTGCCCAGGTCCCACTGTGACATTCTGCAAGGTGCCATCTGCCCGGCTGAAGACAGAAACTGAGGCGGAGCTGTTGGACTGACTGGTGATGAGGAGGTGGAGGTAGGCCTTGCCGTACCCAGTCTGGTAGTTCTGCAGGAAGGCCGTGAGGAATTCCTCCCCTCCAGTGTTGCTGGCGTCCACTGAGGCCTTCTGGGTCAACCCTGGGGTGAGATAACACAGCTGTGGGTCCACTTATTCATCAGAGAACCCACCCCTTGCCCTGTGTCTAAATAATATGTTGAAACATTAACTTGGGCTCCCCACACACACCCCTCTTTTCTCTTTCCTTTTTCCTTATTCACGCAGCATTCACCCACCAGCCTTTCTGGCTTTTGTTTTCCAAAAGCCTGAATGCTTTGGACAGGGATCTCAAACTCAAATGCTGACAGGGCCAGGGAAGTAATGTTAACGTGGGAAACAGTCAGGTGGTGACTATGCAAATGGAGAATTCATACACCATCGAAAGTGGGTTGTTGCTACTAGCTTTAGCCTGTTGTTATTATGACAGCTTACAGGCCCCTTTTTTTCTTTTTTATGCCAGATCTTACCATTTTTCAAGACAAACTGGCTGTCTGAATTTCCATGTGATATCTCCAACCGAAAATTGTTTTAAGCACTATGGGGTCCAAAGCAGCTGGATTCAGGTGTCAGTTTATGATTTCTGTCTTAATAGGACTGCGGGGGTGGGAGGTGGGGTGGGGATGGCGCTTTGAAGTGATTATGGGAGTGTGGACAAAACGTCTCCTAGAAATAGAGTGGGCACTTTTCAGTTTCCTCAACTGGGAAGAGAT
>NW_017732217.1:156442-159205 GCF_001890085.2 Hipposideros armiger
GCAATTCCTATTGGTACCACCAATGGAAGCTGAAGGCCTTTACTTGGGCCCACCTGGTGTTGCTAGGTTAGGGGTAGGAGTCGCTGGCATGATGGGGTGGAGAGCACTTTCCTGGAATGCCTGGTGCCAGTGGGGCTCCTGCTTGATACCTGCTGGCACCACCCTTGGAGGAGAAAAGCACCTACCTGGGTGTCTTCTGCCGCTGGATAGGGGCTGGGGAGCCACTGGGTTTGGGCCACCTCCTGTCATTGAGGGCGGAGTTTAGAGATGCTGGTTCACTGTGTTATCTCTCAAGTCCTAAGGTCCCTAGCCAGTTCGCCTTCTTCTTTCTACCTTTCAGAGTCCTCTTATGAATGTCTGTTGTATTATTTCCAGGTTTTTGTTGTACTTACCAGAGAGAGGTAGGGAGAAATAAGTCTCTGCCCTCTTGTCTGGAACCAGAGGTCACCACTTATTATTCTAATGATTTATTTGTAGGTTCTTTTGAATTCTCCACATATACCATCATATGGTTTATGAATAATGAATTTAATTCCTTCTTTTCTCATCTTTATATCTTTTCTTTAGTCTCTTCAATACATCATTGAATAAAGGCATAGTAGGAGGTATCCAGGTCTTATCTGATCACAAGGCAAAAGCACATTTTCCTATTATGTATAATGCCTGCATAATATTTTTGTAAGTACACATTATTGTATTAAAGAAGTTTCCTTCAATTTTTAGTTTTTTAATCATAAGTGGATATTTAATTTTATTAAATGATTCTTCTGCATCTACCTCAGTGATGTTATTAATAACATCCATTGTTGATCATTACCCAGATCTAAGGTTGCCAGATCAAACACAGGACATTCAATTAAATTTGAATTTGAGAAAAACAAAATTAATTTTTAGTATAAGTATGTCCCATACAATTTTAGTATAATTTTGTAAGTATGTGCCATGCAATTTATTTGCTAAATCTGGCAAACTATCTAGATTCATTATTTCATTAGGAGCTTCGCAGAAGAGGGATTTCTAATTTATCATTCTTTCCTCATTCACTAGCTACCATACAGAGAAACATCTGTATACTACTATATACATACACTACTACACGGAGATATAATTTTTTCGTTAACCTTGACTGGTACTTAATACAGAAAAGCAACTTTAATGCTTCAATTTCCGATTTATTCAGTTCTCTGTGAAGGTAAATAAACATTGTGTGTTTAATATCATTATGAATACATGGATCTTGAACATATTTGGTGTTTCAATCTATTGCAGTAGGAGCNGGGGAAGGGGAACAGACAAGTTGCTGTCCTTTTGTTCTTCAGTCTAGTTGTGGAGGACGCTGCTTCACTGGCCCAAGTTGGCACCATCATTGCTATCCCGGGCGAGGCAGATCAGTCGCCGGCTTCTGGACGGCCGCTCACGGCGGCTGCTGGCCACTCACACTGGCTGCTGACCGCTCATGCTGGCTGCTGGCTACACACGGTAGCCCATGACAACCCACTGCAGCAGGGGCTGCAGGGCGGCAACCCAAGGCAGCCCAGCTCCAGGTCGAGCTGTTGTTCAGCATCTTAGCTGTAGAGGGCAGTGTCCCTGGCCCTCATATGTGGGATCCGAACCAGGGCCCTCTGGTTTCACAAGCCAGCCCTCAACCAACGCGCCACTCGTCCAGCCCAAATCTTTTATATTTTGGATCTACAGCTCTGGGACCTTCTCAGTCTTTCCAGGGTGTATATGTGGGGGGTGTGTGTGTGTGTGTAAGTGTGTGTGTGTGTGTGTGTGTGTGTGTGTGTGTGGTATGCTACACCCTTTGTCCTACTCTATATCATATCTAATCTCAGAACCATTTGATGGGGCGGAGATAACTTGTGGGGATACTTGCTTATGGTCAGAGAAACCACATCTGTCGGGGAACCAACAGATTCTCTCAGCCCAAAGGGGTGATTGAGTGTCTGAGCCTTCTGGCCTCTCCCTGCAGGCAGGATCTGCAGGGGGCAGATCTGCACTGATCATACCAATTGAGACCCCTGGGATGCTCTGTCTCTGTCTCTTGACTGGGCTTTCCAGACCCAGGGCACTGCTGGAGCGAATTTACTCTCTGCAGCTAAGTTCAGATTTGCCGGCAATTTCTAACTTCATTTCTTCATGCTCTGGATCCCACAAGGGTCTCTCTACCCCCTTGGGGAACTCCTCCATCTTGCATAAGCTGCCACTAACCTCCCTGAGGTTCAACCTTGATCTTGTTCCTTCCCTGCTCAAGAACATTCCTTGCCTCTCTGCCCCTGTGATTGTAAGTCCACACTCTTGGCAGTATGATCTCAGGCCCATTCCCTGCACGTCCACCTGGCCATTGTCTGTGCAGTTCCTCCCACCTGGCTTACCCTTCCCCACAATCTACAGGCTAACTAACCCCTTATCTAGAAACCAAGCATTGCTTTCTGCATGAGTCATTTTCCTGAGAACCCAGGCTGAGGCTAATCTCTCTTATTCCTTTTAAGTGACACTGGCTACTTGTTCCCTTGCTTAATGGAAATTCCCTTTATTGTTTTAGCCACTTGATACTGAGTCCTGCTACATCTATGTTCTGTACCTCCCTGCCAATCTCCAACCCACCACAATCTGATGTCCATGAACACTGAAACTGTCTTCTAAACTCTCCAATGACCTCATATTTGCCACACAGGTCTAGCTCCTTCTCTGGAACATCTGACATGAACACTTCCTCCTTCAACATTGCTAATGCCTTGGCTTCCACGACATCCTTTTCTT
>NW_017732217.1:161547-171361 GCF_001890085.2 Hipposideros armiger
AATTTTATAAAACATTTGTATGGTTCCAAAGACAACAATACTTTATAATGAGGTATCGTCACAGAGGTTTTGCTGCCATCTCTGTACCCTCCACCAAGTTTCCTCTCTTCCCTATAAGTAACCATTTTTGTGGAGTTTTTAATTCATCTTTCCATCACTTCTTTTTGAAAATATATGTGTGTAGGCCGGCCGAGTGGCTCAGTTGGTTAAGAGCTCGCTCAAGAGTTTGAGCTCTGAGCAACGGCCGTTCGAGTCCAGCCCGAGCTGAGCAGCCACTGAGCTGCCAACAGGTAGCAGGATGGCTCAGCTGAAAAAAAAAGAAAGAAAGAAAGAAAGAAATGGTATTGAAAATATATGTGTGTATTTGCATTTCCCGTCTTCTTACACAAAAAAGTAGCATATTAGCATATTATATACACCATCCTTTACTTTGTTTTTTTTTTGTTTTTTTTACTTAACACCTTATCATGGAGATCACACCATAACGTTATACAGAGATCATCTCCATTCCTTTTTAGGGTTGCACAGTATTCTACTATATAAATATACCTCAGGTTTATTCAGTCAGTCCACAACTGATGGATATTTGGGTTTCAAGTATTTTTCTGTTACAAAAAGTGCTACCACAAATAGCCTTAGACATACAATATTTGTATTATTGCCAGTGTATCTTTGTGATAGAATCTGAGACATGAGATTGCTAGGTCAAAGGCATATACAATTTTGTTAGAAGTGAGATGCTAGGTAAAAAGGCATATGTATGTGACTTTGCTGGAAATTGCCAGATCCTGCTCCATTTGGCTTTAACTAGTTTTCATTCCCACTGGCAATGTAAGAGTGCCAATTACCCCATAACCTTGCCAACACAATATGCTGTCAATCCAATAGGTGAGAAATGATATCTCAGTGTAGTTTTATTTTGCATTTCTAGTATTATAAATGAGGTCAACTACCTGCTCATTTGTTTCAGGGCTCATGTTTTCTGTGAATTCTATTCTTTTGTCGTTTTACTTTGTTCATTGTGTTTTTGCCATGCAAAACTTTTAAATTATTATGTAGTCAAATCTTTTCTTTTACTGCTTTTACATTTTGAATCATAGCAAAACTTTTCCCACCTTGAGATTATAAACGAATTCATCATGTTTCCTTTTAGTACTTCTACAATTTCATTTTTTTAAATTTGGATCTCTGACCCTTTTAAAATTTATCCCAATGTATGGTGTCAGGCATAGATTTAATCTGATCTTTTTCCATATATAGTTATCCACTTACTAAAAAAAATCTTTCTCTTCTATGGTTTGAAATGCAACTTTTAATATATACTAAATTTCTATATGCACTTGGGTCTGTTTCTGGATTTTCTATTCTGATCCTTTGGTCTATCCAGTCATGTGCTAACACGACTCTGTTGTAATTATAGGGGTTTTATAACATGTTTTAATAGCTGGTAGTACCTCTCTATGATGTGCTTCTTTCTAGTTTCCCTGCTTTTCTTGTTTGTTTATTCTTTCAAATAAGTTTTATAATCAACTTTTCTAATTCTAGATAACAACCTGATGGTATTTGGAGGGGGGAGGTTGCATTATATTTATAAATTAACTCTGAAAGAATTGATATCTTTAGTATGAGAGTCTTTTCTCCAAAACATTGCCCTACCATTTGTGCATCTTTATTTTTGTGTCTTTCAGGAGTATTTATAGTTTTCCTCATGTAGATTTTGTACATTTCTGGTTAAGCTTATGCCTAGGTACTTTATTATGATTACTATTGGCTCTTGTGAATAGCATCTGCTCTATTATTTCTTCTAACTGGATACTGTTAAAGGCTGTCGATATCTGTATATTAATGTTATGTCATACCACTTAATATCATACCTCTTATTTGTAGTTGCTTTTCCACTGATTATAATCATATTATCATCAAATATAGTTTCCAACTCATTTTTTTTATTAGCTTCAGGTGTACAAAACAGCATAGCAGTTAGAGGTAATTATAAAGTAATAACCCCAATAAATCTATTACCCATCTGACACTGTACATAGTTATTAGAATATTATTGACTATATCCCCTATGCTGTACTACATATCCCTGTGACTATTTTTTTAATTATAGTTGACATTTGATATTATTTGATATTAGTTTCAGGTGTACAGCACAGTGGTTAGACATTTATATAATTTATGAAGTGATCCCCTGATAAGTCTAGTACCCATCTGACACTATGCATAGTTTTTACTGTTAAAACTATACATAGTTTTAATATTATTGACTATATTCTCTATGCTGTACTTTACATCCCCGTGACTGTTTGGTAACTACCAATTTGTACTTCTTAATCCCTTCGCTTTTCTCACCCAGCCCCCCGACACCCCTCCCATCTAGCAACCATCAGTTTGTTCTCTGTATCTATGGGTCTATTTCTGTTTTGTTTGTTCATTTATCTTGTTCTTTAGAGTCCACATATAAGTAAGATCACATGGTATTTGTCTTTCTCAGTCTGACTTATTTCACTTAGCATAATACCCTCTATGTCCATCCATGTTGTCGCAAATGGTAAGATTTCATTCTTTTGCTGGTCGAGTAGTATTCCATTGTATATATGTACCACAATTTCTTTATCCAATGTTCTATTGATAGGCATTTCAGTTGTTTCCATATTTTGGCTGTTGTAAATAGCCAAATTATGTTTGGCTATTTGTTGTAAATATGTTACTGTATATGTAAAAAATTGTATATGTTGTAAATATTTTGGCAGCAGTGAACATCGGGGTGCATATATCTTTTCAAATTAGTGTTTTGTATTTCTTAGAATAAATACCCAGAAGTGGAATTGCTGGGTCATAAGATAGTTGTATTTTTAATTTTTTTGAGGAAGCTCCATACTGTTTTCCATAATGGCTGCACCAATTTGCAATCCCGCCAACAGTGCATGAGGGTTCCCTTTTCTCCCTTTTTGTTGATTTATTGATGACGGCCATTCTGACAGATGTGAGGTGAGATCACATTGTGTTTTTTATTTGCATTTCTCTGATGATCAGTGACATTGAGCATCTTTTCATATGTCTATTGGCCATGTGTATGTCCTCTGGAGAAATGTCTATTCAGGTTCTCTGCCCATTTGTTAATTGGATTGTTTGTTTTTTTGGTGCTGAGTTGTATGAGTTTTTTACAGATTTTGGATATTAACCCTTTATCAGATGTATCATTGGCGAATATCTTCTTCTAATTGGTAGGCTGTCTTTTTGTTTTGTTGGTGGTTTTCTTTGCTGTGCAAAAACTTTTTAGTTTGATGTAGTCCCATTTGTTTTTTTTTTTTTTCTGTTTCCCTTGCCCGAGGAGATACATCAGTAAAAATATTACTAAGGATAATGTCTGAGAGTTTACTGCCATGTTTTCTTCTAGGAGCTTTATGGTTTGGGGTCTTACATTTAAGTTTCTAATCCATTTTGAGTTTATTTTTGTATATGGAGTAAGAAAGTGGTTCAGTTTCACTTTTTTACATGTACCCATCCAGTTTTCCCAGGACCATTTATTGAATAGATTGTCTTTACTTCAGTGTATATTCTTGCTTCCTTTGTCATAGATTAAATGACCATATAGGTATGGCTTTATTTCTGGGTTCTCCATTCTGTCCCACTGATCTATGTGTCTGTTTTTATGCCAATACCATGCTGTTTTGATTACTATGGTCTTGTAGTATAGTTTGATATTAAGTAGCATGATACCTCCTGCTTTGTTCTTATTTCTCAGGATTGTCATGGCTATTTGGGGTTTTTTATGGTTCCATATAAATTTTAGGATTTATTCTAGTTCTTTGAAAAATGCCATTGATATTTTGATAGGGATTGCATCGAATCTACAGATTGCTTTGTGTAGTATGGACATTTTAACTATGTTAATTCTTCCTATCCATGAATATGGCATATGCTTCCATTTATTTATATCTTCTTTAATTTCTTTCTTCAGTGTCTTATAATTTTCTGAGTACAGGTCTTTTACTTCCTAGGTTAAATTTATTCCTAGGTGGTTTTTTTTATACAATTGTAAATGGGATTGATTTCTTAATTTCTTTTTTTGATAGTTTGTTATTGGTATATAAAAATGCAATTAATTTCTGAATATTAATTTTGTATCCTGCTACTTTACTAAATTCATTTATCAGTTCTAATAGTTTTTGGGTGAAATCATTGGGGTTCTCTATATAGTACCATGTCATCTGCAAATAATGACAGTTTTACTTCTTCCTTTCAGATTTGCATGCCTTTTATTTCTTTTTCTTGTCCAGTTGCTGTAGCTAGGGCTTCCAATACTATGTTGAATAAAAGCGATGAAATTGACCTAATTGATATTCCCATAGCATTACACCCAACAATAGCAGAAAACACATTCCTTTCAAGTGCACATAGAACATTCACTAAGATAGTTCATACCTTGGGTCATAAAACAAACACTTTAACAAATTTAAAAGAATTGAAATCATACAAAATATGCATATACAAAGTATGTTCTCTGACCACAGTGGAACTGAAGTAGAAATCAATAATAGAAAGATATCTGGGATATCCCCCAAATATTTGGAAATTAATCACACACTTCTAAATAATCCATGTGTCTAAGAAAAGTCTAAAGAGGAAATGCGAAATATTTTTAACTGAATGAAAATAAAGCATATTAAAATTTGTGGAAGCAATTAAAGCAATTTTTAGAGGTAAATTTATAGCAGTAAATACATGTATTGTAAAAGAAGTTCTTAACCTAATCCTCTACCTTAAGATCCTAGAAAGGGAAGAGCAAATGAAACCCAAAGCACTGAAGGAAAAAGTAATAAAGAGCAGAAATCAATGAAATTGAGAAGGGAAAAACAAAAGAGAAAAATCAATGAAGTCAAAAGCTGGTTCTTCAAAAGATCAATACAATTGACAAACCTCTAACCAGACATACCAAGAAAAAGGGGAGAAGACAAGAATTACCTATACAAGAATTACCTATACTAAGAGGAAATATCACTACAGATACCAAAAGTATTAAAAGGATAATTAGATAATACTATAAAAAAAAACTCAGTGCCCATAAATTTGACAATTTCCATGAGCTGAACCAATTCCTTGAAACACACAAATTACCAAAACTCACCAAAGATGAAAAAAGATAACCTGAGAGGTCCTATAGCTATTAAAGAAATTAAATTTATACTTAAATGTCTTCCAAAACCTAAATCTCCAGGCTGATGGTTTTACTGGAAAATTCTATCAAATATTTAAAGAAGTAATATGAATGGTAAAAAAAAACCTTTTCCAGAAAATAGAAGAGGAAGGAACACTTTCCAACTCATTTTATGAGACCAGCATTGCCTTGATACCAGAAATCAGACAAAGACATTACAAACAAAGAAAACTATAAATCAATATCCCCCATGAACACAGACACAAAAATCCTTAACAAAATATTAAAAAATTGAATCCAACAATATATAAAAAAGATAACATATCACAGCCAAGTAGGGTTAATCCTGAGAATACAAGGTTCATTCAACAATCAATGAAAGCAATCAATGAAATTCATCATATTAACAGAATAAAGATTAAATACTGCACGATCATCTCAATAGATGCCAAAAAAACATTTGACATACAGATGGCTAACACACATGAAAAACTGCTCAACGTCACTAATCATCAGGTAAATATGAATCAAAACCACAATGAGATAACACTTCACACCTGTCAGAATGACTATCAAAAAGAAAACAAAGATAAGTGTTGGCGAGGATATGGAGTAAAGGGAACCCTCGTGAACTGTTGGTGGAATTGTAAATTGGTGCAGCCACTATGGAAATCAGTATGGAGGTTTCTCAAAAAATTAAAAATAGAACTACCTTATGACCCAGCAGTTCCACTTCTGGTTATTCATCTAAAGAAATGGGACACACTAATTCGAAAGATATATGCACCCCTATGTTCACTGCAGCATTATTTACAATAGCCAAGATAGGGAAGTAACCTCGGTGTCCATAGATAGACAAATGGATAAAAAAGATTATATATATATATATATATATATATATATATATATATAAAACTCAGCCATAAAAAAATGAAATCTTGCCATTTACGATAACATGGATAGACCTAGAGGGTGTTATGCTAAGTGAGATAAGTCAAAGACAAATATTATATGATTTCACTTATATATGGAATCTAAAAAAAACAAAACAAATGTACAAACAAAACAAAACAGAAACAAACTCATAGGTCCAGAGAACAAACTTCCAGATGGGAGGGGTGAGGAGACGGGCAAAAAAGGTGAAGGAGGCAAAGAAGCACAAATTGCCAGTTATGAAATAAGTCTCAGTGATGTAATGTACAGCATAGAGAATATAGTCCATAATATCATAATAACTATGTACGGGGTCAGATGGATACTAGATTTATCCTGGTGATCACTTCATAAGGTCTAATGACTAGGTTGTATACCTCAAAGTAATATAATATTGTATGTCAACTATAATTTTAAAAATAAATTTAAAAAATTAGATTCTCAAGAAATATTTGATAAAAACAAGTGAATGAATTAATTCTACAAAAAATAAACTTTTGAGGGTAATTAATGTTAATTATCTTGATCCTGTGATAGTTTCATGTGCGTATACATATGCCAAAATGTATCAAAGGATATTTTAAACATGTGCAGTTTATTGTATATCAATTATACTCACTTTTATAAAGGTACAGTTTTATATAGCTTGAAAAAATGAAATAGGTATAAATCTACCAAAATACATGTATGCTAAAAGGGACAAAATACTAAAGAAGGAAATCAAAGAGGACCTAAATAAAAGGAGAGACATACCACATTGATGGATCGGAAGACTCAATATTGTTAAGATGTCAATTCTTTCCAAATTGATCTATAGATATAATGCAATCCAATGAAAATCCCAGCAGTGTTTTTTCTTAAATATATAGATATATGTATGAGGTCTGACAATTAAGTTCGCAAACTTGTTGCAATGATGTTGCTAATCTTTTCTGATATTAGAGGGATTATTCATTATGAATTTGTACCAACTGGACAAACAGTTAACCAAGTTTACTATTTGGAAGTGCTCAAAAGGCTGCATGAAAGTTAGATGACCTGAACTTTTTGCCAACAATTCATGGCTTTTGCATCACGACAATGTACCAGCTCACATGGCACTGTCTGTGAGGGAGTTTTTAGCCATAACCAAATAATTGTATTGGAACACCCTCCCTACTCACCTGATCTGGCCTCCAATGACGTCTTTCTTTACCTGAAGATAAAGGAAATACTGAAAGGAAGAAATTTTTATGACATTCAGGACATCAAGGATAATACAATGACAGCTCGGATGGCCATTCCAGAAAGAGTTCCAACATTGCTTTGAAGGGTGGACTAGGCGCTGGCATTGGTGCATAGCTTCCCAAGGGGAGTACTTCGAAGGTGATGGTAGTGATATTCAGCAATGAGGTATGTAGCACTTTTTCTAGGATGAGTCCGCGAACATAATTGTCCGACCTCATATCATCACTTGACACCACTTTACACCACTTTTAAAACTGTGTCAACAGTCTAGTGGTTACCAGAGGGAAAGGGCATGGAGGACAGGTAGAAAAGTGTAAAAGGGGTCAAATATATGGTGACAGAAGGAGATTAGACTTTGGGTGGTGAACACACACTGCAATATACAGATGATGTGTTATAGAATTGTACACTTGAAACTTACATAATTTTATTAACCAACGTCACCCCAATACATTTAATAAAATAAAAAATAAAAATAAAATAAAAACTGTGTCATAGTCCATAATGGATGGATGGTTCAAAGTTTATTTAACCAATCGGCTATTGTATTGTTAGATATTTACATTTGCTTTTCCCTGAATTTAATCTTTATCCATCCATTACCTCATATTCTTGCTGCCTGCTGAATGATTCATACTCCTCCCTACACTTCCACCCTGGGACTGAGTAAAGTCATTCATTCCTGGGCCTTTGATAACAATACTGGGGAGAGATTGTGCCTAGACCAGGGGTCATCTATCTGTTGTATGAAGCCCACAGATGGGTTTTGTTTGGACTGCATGGTGGTTTTAAGTGTTTGAACTTATTGCCAACACTAATGAGATTTCACTTGAAAATCTGGATTTTTGACTGTTTTTTTTTTTTAGAGTAGGAAATTCTAGAAAAGGTAGCTATGGAGGGTGAAATCCCAACTCTGCATATAAAAATACTCCTCAAATCCATGGCTCAGCCTTTTTTTTAAAATTTTATTTTACTTATTTAAAATTTTTTTCCAGTTTTATTGATATAATTGACATATAACATTGTATTAGTTTAAGGTGTACATCATAATACTTTGATGTACGTGTATATTGCTAAATGATTGCCACAATAAGTTTAGTTAATGCCCATCACCTTACAGTTACAATATTTTTTCTTGTGATGAAAACTTTTAAGATATACTCCTAGCAATGTTCAAAATATACAATACAGTAGTGTTAACTAAAGTCACCATGCTGTACATTACATCCCCAGAATTTGTCTTATAACTGGAAGTTTTGACCTTTTGTCTGCCTTCACCCATTTCCCACCCTTCACCTCTGGTAACCACCAACCAATCTTATTCTCTGTATCGATGTAAGAAATGTCCAAACCTGTAGAGAATTTTTATAAGAGTTTATTTGAGCCAAACTGACAGCACATTCTGGGGAGCAAGATCTCAAATGCTCCTTAGTTTTTACTTCTGTTGAACATCAGATTTGGCAACAATGGGTCCACATTCTGGCATGGCCATCGTGGATGGAGTTGACTTTCAGTCACTCTGCCAGCCCAGCTGACTTTATTTGTCTGCTGGCTTCTATATGCACTCAGCCTTGCCCATGGCTCTAAATACCCAGATCTGGGAATACCCTCACTCAAATGAGGGTTGCTCAGGGCTTCTTTCAGAGGGTAATGCAGTTGAGAGGGAAAAAACCCAGGATCTAAACCAGGATTGATGAATTTTAGTCAGCTGGGCTGGTTCTGGCTCTAGTTAAATGCCCATCTGTTAAGTTACCGTATTTCCCCGAAAATAAGACCAAGCCTTATATTAATTTTTGCTCCAAGAATCTACTTTTATTCATTTATTCATGTACAAAAATCTACGTTTATTCAAACAGTCATGTCTGGCTGATGATCTTAACTGGGGCTTATGTTTGGGGTAGGGCTTATATTACAAGCATCCTGAAAAATCATGCTAGGGCTTATTTTCTGGTTAGGTCTTATTTTCAGGAAAACATGGTACCTAGATGATTGCTTCTTAATTGGGGGATGGGAGGGAAGGTAAAAATGATAGGATACAAGTAAAGGTGGGTTTAGCTTGAAAAACTCCCTAAATGATTCAATGTCCATCCCCTTGAGAATGACTGGCTTACCTGTCGAAGATCATCAGCAAATCCAAATAATAACTATCATGTGAGGTTAAAAGCACAGGCTCTGGATTCGAATACCAGCTCTACCATTTACTTGTGTGATCTTGGGCAAGTGACTTCACCTCTCTGAGCCTCATTTCTCATGTAGGACCTGAAAAAGGAGGAAGTAAGACAAGAGATCCCACTTCAAATTCTACTTTAGTCTAAGTCAGATGACTTGTATAAAGCACTTAGGATTCCTGTGGGGAGCCATGGTTACAGGTAATTCAGAGCCTTACAGACTGGCTCGGTTAATGCTTAACCTGTTTCTGCTCCTAAGGCATTGTCTCTGCCTGCACCTGGAGGGTGCTTACAAGTTGCTGAGGTATGTGGTGAGAATGGC
>NW_017732217.1:174516-178074 GCF_001890085.2 Hipposideros armiger
ATGATGGTTAGCATTTATAGCAATAAAGTATTTTTCAAATAAGGTATGTACATTTTTAAGACATAATGCTATTACAATTTAATAGATTACAATATAGTGTAAACATAATATTTATATGCACTGGGAAACAAAAAACTTCCTGTGATTTGCTTTATTGTGATTTTCACTTCACTGCGGTGGTCTGGAACCGAAACCACAGTATCACTCCCAGGTATGCCTGTACTTAAAACTGTAGCTGGGTGTGATGAGCAGCAGAGTAGTCCTGGGGCCAGAAGCGCACAGGCTTTGGGGACAATCAGATCTGGGGCCCTGTGCTCTGGCTTCATGGCTCTCAGCAGAGGAAACATAATGTCTATCAAGATTCAATGAGTTGATGTACACCAAGACTTAAGCAGAGGGCTGCAGGTCCCCCGTGTTAAAGAACAAAATTCAACTGAGTAAATCTGAGGGTCTAATTGGCATTATTAAGCAATCCATGAATTGGGAAGCATCCCATCTAGCAAACAGAAAGGCACAACTAGTTGTACAAAATGGAAGGTTTGAATACACAGAAAGAAGATGGGACTAAGAAATGAAAAGAATGGATTATTTCAGGCAAGGGGAAAGGCAAGGGGTCTTATTAGGCAGATTACCTCAGTAGTGTTTATCAGGAAACTTCAAATTGGTTTAAAATTCCACTCCTGGGAGAGGCTGAAACTGCAGTTAGGTTAGTTATTAACTTTTGGCTTGGTGACGGGTTTAGCAAAAGCGGCTCCATTTTAGCCTGTTGTTGCTTTCTTTTTTTAAACCCCTGTGTGACCCAACTCCTGGTACCACTCCGTCATTTCTTTCAGCCCTGGGTCCACTGGATTCCCTGCTAACGCTAACCTGAGCTTGGGGCTCCTCACAGCCCACCGACTCCCCCCACCCCCCCACCCCCGCTCAGCCCCAAGCACTGTCACTCAAGGGGAAGCCTGGACCTTCTCGTCCCTCCGGGGATAATCCTCCGGCACAGTCCATGTGGAGGGCGCCCCGACCCCCCTTAATAAAGACCCTCCGAGGCGTCTCCAGCCCCACCACTAAATGAGAGAAAAGAGCACTCGGCCACCAGACTCCCTGACAGATTTCTGAGAAGTTCCTCAACTGAAAGTGATACGGCAGTGCCGCCTACTGGCGAGAAAACCCGGGACCGAGAACGCCGCGCCAGGTGGTGTCACCGCACGCTACTGCGCACGCGCACCGCCAGGGCCCTCCCGCGCGCCGGCGAAGTAAAGAAAGCGCTTGAGCTTACCCTGGGGGCGGAGCCCAGGGCGAGGCCTTCCTTTCCCTCCGTCCTACCCTTGACCATCCCGCCCACTCTCAGCGATGTCTTAAACTACGTTTCCCAGAATCCACCTAGGCCCTCGCTTTCCGGTGGCGTCAGCGGAAGCAGTGACTGGATCAGGCCCGGGCACACCACAGGCGGGCTTGGTCACTATGGAGGAAATAGGCATCCTGGTGGAGAAAACTCAGGTCTGGTGGGGCCTGGCTCGCGGGGAGAGGGAAAGACCGATATGAGTGGAGTGCTGAGTAGCTGCAGGGATCCTGGCCCGCGTCTGGGTGATTTCGGAGTCCTCCGTGGAGAGCTTTGTGCCGTTCAGAGGCCTGAGCTGGGTGGCTGGAAGATGTTAGGAGGGCAGTACGCCTCGGAATGTGGGGCTGGGGGAATGAGTGACGTTAGAGGTTCTTTGAGACTGAATGATTTCCAGCTCTAACTGGGAGTGCTTAGAGACCGGTGGCTCGGCGGGTGGTGAGTGATGTGTGGAATTTGGCTGTGAGGCCGAACGATGTCTGAGGCAGGACTGGGGAGCTGACTGATGTGCGGGGCTTGGCTGGTGTTGGAAGGCTAAATAATATCTGTGGTCTGGCCGAGTGACGTTTGGGGCCTAGTTGGATAACATAAGGGCCTAATGTGAGCCAGGGTTCTGTGACACGAGGGATCTTTGGGGGGTAACTGGGTAATGCCAGGGCTGTTTGAAGGCATGGTGACTTTGACAGCTTATATGAGAGAGCCACGTGACATTAAAAACCTCATGAGGAGGGCTGGAGGGCTTTGGGGTCTGGTAAGGAGTTGGTGTGACATTTAGGCCCTAGTAGGGATTTGGGCGACATTGGGGACATGTTCCAAGTGGCATAACGATAGCAAAAGATCTGTTTGGAAGGCTAGTTTGTATATAAGGGGCTTGATAGGGGCCATGACTTTATGGTGAGTGGGGGAGAGGGCTCTAGATTCTTTCATGAGGGAACTCTCTTCTTCCAACCTGAGTTTCCCTCCTTGGTCTAGGATGAGATCCCAGCACTGTCAGTGTCACGGCCCCAGACTGGTCTGTCCTTCCTGGGGCCTGAGCCTGAGGACCTGGAGGACCTGTACAGCCGCTACAAGGTACTTTCAACCCCAATCCGGACCCTGCACAGGGCCCAGCATCCCATTCTCCCCACACCTTCCACTGCTACCTGGCTCATCAAGGCCTGGAACCATCCCCCACCTCTCCACTCTGCTCACAGAAGCTGCAGCAAGAGCTGGAGTTCCTGGAGGTGCAGGAGGAGTACATCAAGGATGAGCAAAAGAACCTAAAGAAGGAATTCCTCCATGCCCAGGAGGAGGTGAAGCGAATCCAGAGCATCCCATTGGTTATTGGGCAGTTTCTGGAGGCTGTGGATCAGAATACAGCCATAGTGGGCTCCACCACAGGTGCATGGGGGTTGGAGGCAGTGGGGGGGAGGGGTACCTCATTCACGCATATGTCCATTTAACAGCTGTTAACTGTTTCCTGCCATGTGCCAGAAACTGTATTAGGGTCTTACAACAGCAAACGAGGCAAGACAGTCTAATGCTGTTTTTAAGGGTATTTTTTTTTTTATTGGGGAAGGGGAATATTGTGTTTTTCCAGGACCCATCAGCTCCAAGTCAAGTTGTTGTCCTTCAATCTTAGTTGTGGAGGGTGCAAGCTCAGCTCTAAGTCCAGTCACCGTTTTCAATCTAGTTGTGGGGGTGTGGGGCACAACTCACCATCCCATGCAGGAATCGAACCAGAAACCTTGTTGTTAAGAGCACGGGTTCTAACCAACTGAGCCTGAGCCACCGGGCCAATCACGGGTATTTTTAGTCTGATGCAAAAGTGGAGGTAATAGTTTACATTCTTTCTTTCCCTCTGTGTATGTGTGTGTATATGTAATTTATATAGTAAAGGTTTGACCAAATATTTAGCCTTACTAGGTATGACATACTCTAATTGCTTTTCCATTTTGTTCTAGTCAGTTTTGTTTTAAACTATGTTCTGATCATGACTCTAAATTGATTTCATGACTACTTCTGAGTTGGGATCTGCACTTTGAAACCATGGAGTAAAGTGTTAAGAAATTGGGTTCTGGTAAGGACTCAGTATATGGTAGTTCCTGTTATTAACATGGGTCCAGGCCCTGCCTTCATGATGGTCATTGTCTCTGTGTCTTATCTGTCTTTCCTGCTTCTGGCCTCTGCCCCTGTGGACCAACCCATGTTCTTGTAAACGTTGTGGGGAAAGGTGTGTGACTGGGCCT
>NW_017732217.1:178760-181403 GCF_001890085.2 Hipposideros armiger
GAAATAAACTCGGGGCTTCAGCATCACTGAAGACCGGCCGCATCAGCATTTGTGTGAGTGTCTTTTTATTCATTCCCACTCCCCGCTTCGGGTACTGATCGACTTGTGGCGGCTGGCCCGCCATAGATTCCCTGTCACAAGATAAGGACTCTGTATAAATGTTGATTACTTTTACTATCCACTTCCTAAGGTGGTTGTGAAGGTTAAATGAGATAATGGGGTAAAGTTCTTAGCAAAGAACCAGGTACATAGTCAGTGTTCAGGAACACTGGTTATTTATGATTATTTTCCATAAAGATTCCAAAGGGATATATTGATTTGCCATTGCCAAAGGGGGAGGAGAGAACTTAGTGATGATGTGACTGGGCTTAAGGGGGCAAAGGCAAAGCTCTCGCATAGGTTTGAGTCTGAAGTGTGGAAACCGGGAGGATGGGGAAAAAGAGGCAAGGAGAAAAAGGATGGATTCCACTTGAAGTGATAAGAATCTAAGCCTCAAGTAGAAATCTAGGATGACTTTTGGGTATTAGATGGAGACCTGGAAGACAGAACTAAGACTTGTCAATGCTGAGAAAAAAGGAAGTGTTTATTTTCATTGTCGTTTTCCTTTTTCGTGGAAATAAAAATACTAGGACCTTAAACAAGGAAGGCAAGAACCAGATCTGATTAATCTTTGGGTTCCCCCAACTTAGGGCTATACTGAGCAGGAGCCCCTAATTCTCTTTGTGACTTAGTAAAAGTGACTTTCCCTGTCTGAGCCTCAGTTTCCTTGTCTGTAAAATGAGGAAAAGCAAACCTACCTCTGAGGGTGTCATAAAACTTCAGAGATTATGGTATGGACATTACCTGGATAAAAGTAAATGTACAAATGGTGTCTGGTGAGACAACCCATGACACACCCACCAGAATGGAAAAATACTTTAAAGACAGACAATTTTAAGTGTATGCACAACTGGTGGGAGTGTAAGTTAGTATAGCTTGACAGTGTCCACTAAAGCTAAACATACATGCCCTGTGACTAGCAATCCCACACTTGAGTATATTCCCATATGTTCATAAAAAAATGTACTAGAATATTCATAGCACCAGTATAGCCCCAAACCAGAAATTATTCCATTTTAGATATATTCACACAGTGGAAACCATACAGAAATGAAAAATGAAAGAACTATTCCTATACACAGTATGAATCTTGCAAACACAATGTTAAGTAAAAGAAGCCAAATACACAATACACACTATATGGGTCCATAGAGATTTCGAACCAAACAAAAGTAATCCATGCTGTTAGAAATCAGGTAAGTGATAAATTTCAGAGGGAACTGGGGTGGCAGAAAGAAAACATGTGCAGGGATTCTGGGGACTGCTAATGTTTGGTGTCTTGATCTGAGTACTGGTTATATGGGTGTGTTCACTTTGTGTAAATACATTGAACGGTAAACTAACGATTTGTACACTTCTCTGCATGCTTCAATAAAAGTTTACAGGCATACCTTGTTTATTGTGCTTTGCTTTACTATGCTTCACAAATATTGCTTTCTTAAGAATCGTGACAATCCTGCTTGGTGCAAGTCTACAGGTGCCATTTTCCAACAGCATTTCTCTTGCTTCATGTCTCTATCACATTTTGGTAATTCTCGCAATATTTCTAACTTTTTCATTACAATTACATTTGTTATGGTGATCTGCAGTCAGTGATCTTTGATGTTACCATTGTAATTCTTTTGGGGCACCACTAAATGTGCCCATATAGATGGTGAGCTTAATTGATAAATGTATGTGTTTTGACTGCTCCAACTGGCAGTTCCCCCATCTCTCTCCCTGTCCTCCGGCCTCCCTGAGACACAGCAGTATTGAAATTAGGTCAATAACCCTACAATGGCCTCTAAAAGTTCAAGTGAAAGGAACAGTCAAGTCTACCCCAAGTGAAGATGCTGTGAATGCTGTTGAAATGACAACAAAGGATTTAGCATGTTACATAAACTTAGTTGATAAAGCAGTGGCAGGATTTGAGAGGACTCCAAAGGTGAAAGTTCTATGGGTAAAATGCTATCACACAGCATGGCCCACTACAGAGAAATTTATTAGAGAGGACAAGGGTCTCAAGGTCTGAGCAGTTCTTACTAAATTCTATTCTTGATAAATGTTAAAATGTAGCACAGTATTTTGCACTGCAAGGCTGTAACTGGATGAGCTTGACCGGAACCCAAGTTTAGCTGGCTGCAAAGAAGAAATCAACATGTAATTAACTAAATAGTGTATATAAGCAATGGCTAAGCCTCCTACAGACTTTGGATGTGAATCACTGTTTCCTTTACTTGCTGCAAATAAATAAAACTACTTAACAACCACCACCTCTTGTTCACCCCAAGGGGAAAAACAATTGTATTTGGGTACAAATTGATGCAGCAAACTGCACTGTTGTCTTATTTTAAGAAATCGCCACACCCACCCCAACCTTCAGCAACTACCACCCTGATCAATCAACAGCCATCAACATCCAGGCAAGACCCTCCACCAGCAAAAATATTAGGACTCGCTGAAAGCTCAGATGATGGTTAGCATTTATAGCAATAAAGTATTTTTCAAATAAGGTATGTACATTTTTAAGACATAATGCTATTACAATTTAATAGATTACAATAT
>NW_017732217.1:185063-202335 GCF_001890085.2 Hipposideros armiger
TGTGTCTTATCTGTCTTTCCTGCTTCTGGCCTCTGCCCCTGTGGACCAACCCATGTTCTTGTAAACGTTGTGGGGAAAGGTGTGTGACTGGGCCTTAAACTGGACTGATGGGCTGGTGGTGAGGTAGTGAAGGGAGGGAAAGACCCAGAAGAGGCCTGTTCTTTGACCTGTAGGATGTAGGGGGATGGTGGGGCTATCGCTGAAATGACGACACACACAGAGTAGTAGTTGGGAGGGAGACAATGAGGGCAGCCTGGGACATCACAGGGAGGTGTCTGGGAGGCTGCTGGACAGCCAAGTCTGAAGGTCAGGAGGGAGATGAGACTGGAAAGAGATGTGTGCATCACTACCATAAAATGTAGAAAGTGGATTGGAGAGGTGAAACTGGAGGCTGGGTGAGCAGGAAATGGTACAGAGACCTAGAAGGGAGAGGACAGGGCTAAAGCAGGGCAGGGTCAAGGGGGAAGAGAGATTGGTTGGGGAGACATTCAGGAGGCTGGGTGGAAGGTCATGGTGACTGATGAGTTGTAGTGAATGATGGGCTGCGGAGGGAAGGGGAGAAAGGTCCAGGATGAGGCTTGGGGCTCTGGCTGGTGACTAGGGACTGTGGGCCTCCCTGAAACAGATCCAGGAGAAGCAGCATAATTTGGGGGAAGATATGAAGGACATGTAAGGACACAGTGGGTGATATACAAGGGAAGGCATCCAGGTGGCTGCTGGACACCTGGGGCTGGAGCTCGAGAGATAGTCAAGCCTACACACACACAAGGAAGTTGTTAGTGTGAAGGTGGGGGACAGACTGGAGGAGGCAAGGATAGAGACCCGGCGCGGGGGACAAGGGGAAGGCAATCAGGGTCTGAGTACGAGACACTAGTGGCCTGGAGGATGCAAATGTGAGGTTGTGGGGAGGGGACAGTTTCAAGGGTCTGGCATGTCTTACTTTCCCCTCTCCCTTTCTCTCCCCTTCCCAAAGGCTCCAACTACTACGTACGCATCCTGAGCACCATTGATCGGGAACTGCTCAAGCCCAATGCCTCAGTGGCCCTCCACAAGCATAGCAATGCCCTGGTGGACGTGCTACCTCCTGAAGCCGACAGCAGTATCATGATGCTCACCTCAGGTGAGGGTGATGGGGGAGCCTGGGGCTGGGAAGGCCTGAGGGGACCCTGTGGGCCAGGCTGGCAGCTCCAGCTCTGCTCTCTCACCAGACCAGAAGCCAGATGTGATGTATGCAGACATCGGGGGCATGGACATCCAGAAGCAAGAGGTGCGGGAGGCTGTGGAGCTTCCGCTTACGCACTTTGAGCTCTACAAGCAGGTGAGGAGCCAGAGGTGGCAAGGAAGGGAAAGGCCCTACTGAGTCTCGGGTTGGTGACAGGACTGGTTCATCCTTCTTTCTCCACCTCTGCGTTTCAGATTGGCATCGATCCTCCCCGAGGCGTCCTCATGTACGGCCCGCCAGGCTGCGGGAAGACCATGCTGGCAAAGGCCGTGGCTCATCACACCACCGGTTAGCTGCTCGGCCCTCCCCCGGGCTCTGACCTTCTGGGCTCTTCCAATCTTGCTCCCTGCTCTATCTTCCTCCTCAGGAAGTGGCACAGCACGGTGACTAAGAACACGGGCTCTGGGGTCAAAGCCCCATTGTGCCTCTTACTCATTGGCTGTGCAGTCCTGGACAGGTGACTTTACCTCCTTGTGCCTCAATTTCCTCATCTAATAGAAGACTCACCTTACAGCATGATTGTGAGAATTAACAAAATAGTTCAGTGTTTTTCCTGTGGTGGGTTGTGACCCGTGATGAATTCCAATTTATGGGTTGTAACCAGCATTTTAAAAAATACAACAGAAGGTGTCAGAGTCCATCCCACACAGTGAGAGCTTGTACTGTTTTGTTCAACTTGTTTCACACACACATATATTGTGACTGTTGATAAATGTATTTGTGTAGTTTCCAGACAAGATGTCTAGAAGTTACTATTACTATTTGTAAAGACTAAGGACAGATCCTGGAAGATAGAATCCTAATGTGAGCCAGGAAGCGGTAGAAGGCAGTGGTTAAGGAGTCTATTTTCTGGACTAAACTGCCGGGTTTGAAATCAGGTTTCCCTACAACTATTAGTGCTACTTACGTAAGTTAGTTTATGTAACTAACTACTCAGTAAGTTAGCCTCTCTGTGACTCTGTTTCTTATTTTTTCTGGATTAAATTGATATAAAGCTTCTAGAAGCATACCTGGTACATAGTAAGTAGACAATAAATGTTAGCCATTGTCATGATTATTGATTTGCTTAGCAACTCATTGGACTTCTGCTCTCCCAGGCCTAATGCTGGGATACAACAATGAATTGGATATGTCTCCTGCCCTGGAGAAGCTCCCAGCGTGGCTGGAGGGGAAAAAAAGAAATAAACACTTAGAACTTAGTCATTCGGTTAATATTTACTGAGCATCTAATATATGCCAAGCTGTGTTCTAGGTACTGGAGACATGGCAGTGAACAGAACAAAGTCTCCATTCCTCAGAGTCATGGAGGTGATGTCTTAGTTGGGGAAGCTCTTGAACAGAAAAGTGAACAGGTTAATGTCACATGCTGCTAAATGTCTGACAAGAACAACTAAGCGAAGTAAAGGGATAGAGAATAATAGGGGATGCAACTTTATACATTAAACTTTAAGAAACAAGTTAAAAAGGAGGGGCCCAGAACAAACCTGTCTTCAACCCCATTGACAGCTGTCAATTATATGAGAAGTGGGTCCCTGACTCTTGCATGGTATTCAAAAGTGGGTCCTTATAGCAAAGAGGAAGTTGGAGTTCATGGTGAGGCAATATGATGCCTTCACCTATGACAACCTGTTTTCTTAGATTTTTTCAAGCACTCTAGAAATCCAGGGGGTTTTTTTCTGTATCTTGGATTCCATGAATGTCTATAGCTCTTTTCTGTACAGGCATGTTGAAGCATAGACACATTTGGTTTTTGTTTCTTTTAATATCCTGATTGCTAAATGCTGGGCCAAAAAAATGACATGTCTGTGGGCAGGGTTCATGATTTGTGCTACTTGGTTGCTGTGGGATGCAAGCAGATGGCTTGTCCTTGAGGTGTTAGAGAATGACGTGGCTACTTGGAGTGGGCATTCAAAGGAAGAGAAGTCCTCGTTTCAGGTAATGCAGAATGGGACCTACAGGAGGCCCATCTCCGTCTAACCCTTGTCATCCTGCCATCAGCTGCATTTATCCGGGTCGTGGGCTCAGAGTTTGTGCAGAAGTACCTGGGCGAGGGCCCCCGCATGGTCCGCGATGTGTTCCGCCTGGCCAAGGAGAACGCACCTGCCATCATCTTCATAGATGAGATTGATGCCATTGCCACCAAGAGATTCGATGCCCAGACAGGGGGTGAGTGATGCCCAAACAGGGCCTGGGGTCTTGGGCAGGCTTTTCATACAGAATGCCCTGGACTGACTGTGTTGGACACTCTAGCTGACAGGGAGGTAC
The DNA here is from genome assembly GCF_001890085.2 of Hipposideros armiger. Classification (NCBI taxonomy): domain Eukaryota; kingdom Metazoa; phylum Chordata; class Mammalia; order Chiroptera; family Hipposideridae; genus Hipposideros; species Hipposideros armiger. The sequence goes on from NW_017732217.1 coordinate 188,551, forward strand.
AGAGGATCCTGCTAGAGCTGCTAAATCAAATGGATGGATTCGACCAGAACGTCAATGTCAAGGTTCGGGGTTCGGGATGGGCAAGGGGAGGTGTGTAGGAGTTGGGAAGGTGGGAGCTGGCACGTGAGGGGCAGGTATCATGGTGGGAAGAGGGTATAATGGGGACAGAGGTCTGAGCCAGCCTATCCCCGATGCCAGGTGATCATGGCCACGAACAGAGCAGATACCCTCGATCCTGCCCTACTGCGTCCAGGACGCCTTGACCGTAAAATCGAATTTCCACTCCCTGACCGCCGCCAGAAGAGGTTGATTTTCTCCACTATCACCAGCAAGATGAATCTCTCTGAGGAGGTTGACTTGGAAGATTGTATCCTATTCTAGAAGTGAGGGGAGGGTCATTGCCACCTCTGTCATCACTATGACCCAGACTGTGCACGTGGGAGACCAAAATCCAGGGGAGGCGGGTGGTGGCAACGACAGCCCAAGGATGACTTCAGGCCGCAGGCATTTACCCCATCATGCTGGGAACGGTTTCCTTAACTCACCTGCAGATGTGGCCAGGCCAGATAAGATTTCAGGAGCTGACATCAACTCCATCTGTCAGGAGGTGAGTGACGATTTCTTTCTAGATCCCGGCTGAGGGTAGGTCCTCTTTGAGACCACGCTGCTGCAGTTCTGTCCCTCATTGTGTCCCTGGAGTCTTGAGCCCTGTCTGTCTCTTCCTCCACCATCACTAGGGGTGGGAAGTACAGAGTAGATTTTAACTCTCATCCCTTAATAGAGTGGAATGTTGGCCGTCCGAGAGAACCGCTACATTGTACTGGCCAAGGACTTCGAGAAAGCGTACAAGACAGTCATCAAGAAGGATGAGCAGGAGCATGAGTTTTATAAATGACCCCTCCCCCTACACAAGTCCCAGAGACTCCCCTCACCTCCCCAACCTCTGTTCCCACACCTAGTTCTCTTTTCTCTTTACCCAGGATTGATTTATTCAATAAATATATGATTGAATCCGCCTAATCTCTTTAGAAGTTTAATTCCTTTGGAGAACCTAGGCCTTGAATAGGATCTTCTGTGCTAGAGCTTGAGAGAGAAGCAAAGAATTCAAGCCAAATGACTTCAGAAATTTGGGAAATCGATGGAAAATGAACCTGACTACATACAGCCCATGACCACAAAATAAAGCCCCCGTACATCTCCCCACCCCCATTTCCTACAGGTAGAAGACTACTTGAGTCTTGGGTGATTTGAGCCTTCCTCACACTTGGAGTGTCAATGACAGAGAGAAGACCCCACACAGTTGCCCAGAGCAAGGATGAGGGAGTGTGGGGGAAAGGTTGGATGCCCAGGTTCTGAGAATGTCTCTGGCTCTTCTCCATATGGTCTTGTTGGGGTAGATGCATTTGGTTGGACCACTTCCCATTCTTTTTTTTTTTAATTAGGGAATTGGGGAAAGGAGAACAGACAAGTTGCCATTGTTTTGTTCTTAAGTCTAGTTGTGGAGGACATTGCTTCACTGGCCCAAGCTGGCACCATCATTGCGCTCTTCCCGGGTGAGGCAGATCAGTCACCGGCTTCTGGACGGCCGCTCACTGCGGCTGCTGGCTATATACAGTAGCCCATGGCAACCCACTGCCACGGGCTGCAGCCTATGCCGTCGCCGGCGACTCACGGCAGCCCAGCTCCAGGTTGAGCTGTTGTTCAGCATCTTAGCTGTGGAGGGCAGTGTCACTGGCCCTCATATGTGGGATCTGAACCGGGGCCCTCTGGTGTCCCAAGCCAGTTCTTAACCATCGCGCCACTCGGCTGACCCCACGTCCCATTCTTGAAGTCTCCATTTAGCTAACTCCCCCTCCAGTCAGCCTTCCCTGATGCCCCAGTTTGGAAGGAACCCTTCCTCTGTGCTCCCCTGGCACCATGAACGGGCTCTGCTTGGCTAGACTTTCTCATGTGTTTGCCTGTCCCCTCAACACGAGACTCCTGTAGAGTTAGTTGTCAGGGATTATAGCTTGATTACATTTTAAGTGGTAGACATTGTTAATGTTTCTTGAACAAATATATAGATGCCAACTATGTATTTAGGAGTGAGAAGGGAAGAAGGTATAAGGAAAAATACTTGGGACATTACAGGTCCTTGAAGAGACAGGGGTGATTCCTCCACTGATAGGCATGGCGGGTTGAGCAGAGAAGTTAACTTTTCCTCCCTCCTGGAGCCTCACTAAAATGGGTCAGAAGATAAGAGAGTTAAGGTGTAAACTCACATGGACACAGGAGGAGAGAGGAAATGGCAGCAACACAATTGTGGAAAGAGGCAGATACCTGCTCACTGATGTAGTGGACTTGAGGAAACATGAACCTGAACCAAAGAGGGTTTAGGGAGGGTTTCAGAAACAGATTCCCTTTTCAGAAAACAGAGGTGCCAGGTTCTAAAGGTGAGAACTGACACCAGGACTACCTGAAAGCTTATATAAAAATAAGAATTCATACATCCAGTGTGATTAGAACCTGGCGTGCGGTAAATAACTGTTATTCCATGCCCATGACCCTTCTCCAGCGTGGCTGAAGACTGCAGGCTTACTCTGGAAAGGCTGGACCAGCAGTCTCTGGGCTGGTGGGCCTGGAGCATGGGTGCGGGGACAGGGGGTTGCTATGCTGAAGACAGAATTAAGTGAGAGCCCCAGGCAGGCAATTGAAGGATTCCTTCAGAGGAAATAGAGCAGCATGAGAGAAAAGACTGGAGAGGAAAGGGTTGATAAGACACCTAAAGTTGGGCCGGCTGGGTGGCTCAGTTGGTTAAGAGCTCGCTCAAGAGTTTGAGCTCTTGAGCAACAACGGTTAAATTCCTGGCTCAAGCTGAGCTGCCGCTGAGCTACCAACAGGTGGCAGGATGGCTCAGCTAAAAAATAAAAAAAAAAAAGGACATCTAAAGTCCTCATCTTCCATAGTAGTCGCTAATATCTATAACTGATGAGTTTACAAAAGCATATACACATTTTAAGGTGGTAAACGAGTGATGTTTTGCAATATAAGTAGTTTATTTCTGGAACGAATTATGCTCACAAACCAAGATATTACTGTAATTTAGAAATATGGAAGTAAATTTCAAAAGAAACACATAAGAGGGTGGGAAGTAGTTTCCTCTTATTTATCCTCTTGGAAGCACAGATAAATAAGGGGTGAGGGTGCCATGGGAATACTTTTTGCTAAATACTTTCTATAATATTTGACCTTTTAAATTGGGTAATTAAAAAATGACAATAACAAAACTACAGGAAAAATAAAGCTCTCACAAGCCAATACATATCTGGAAGGGGTAGGATAAAGAAGGGAATTGATAAAGTGACAAAGCACCCTAGAGATCAGTGAAGGGAAAAGAGATTGGGAAAAGAGAACAAAGCCATGTGTCCCAGAAATGACAGCAAAGAAAATAACTCAGGAAGGATACTGCCACAACCCAAACGGAGCATCCTTGGAGTTAGGATTGCAGGTTCCTGTTTCCATCCCATCAGATGGTAGTGTAATGTGAAGCATCTGACTTAAGCTCCATCATTCAGAATCCTCTTCAGTTAAATGGATATAGTGAGAGAAGTATGTGACATAATACACAACGCGAACAGCTTAAAGCACTAGAGAAGTGAGAGGGAAATCTCAAGTCCTTCCCAACAAATGTGAAGAACTCTCCTCTTGCAAGATATTCTCTCCTTGAGTCGGTGTGACAAACTGTTCCCACAGCAGGATTGTAATCTGGTGCTTTGGTTTATTTTGTCGCTGTTGGCATTCTGGAGGGAATGACTGATGTTTCAGAGATGAATCAGACTCAGTCCATTGTCAATGACCTCACAAGTGCAGAGAGGAGGCTGATTAAGTTAATCCCAAAGTTATATTTTAATAATGGCATCTACTTTTTCTGCTTGAGAGAGGTGGCATTTAATTTGGGTTTCTGAAAAATACGAAGGAATCTGAGATATGATTAGGATAGAATGTTCTCTAGTGTTCTGAAGTCATTTTTACATTTGCCCTGACCACTCATCCAACTTAAAGCTCCTGGAGAATCTGAGAAGATGCGGAGATCCCAGAGGTGGAGACCACACTTTCTCTATCCATCCACATGACACTTGACAGGCGCTTTCTCCACTTTATTTAGGTGAAAAGATCCCAAACTACCAGTCAAGAATTACCTTAACACAATTCATCTAGGGGTCCAAGGCCTCCCGAGCAGTATTCTGCATTTCAAAATGACTTTCTGCATTTTTAAAATAAGCATGGGCCAAGGCCAGTGAAAGCAAAAGCTGCTGCAATAATAATGTTACAATTAGCTGCATATGTATTATGTCCTTCAATGCCATCCAGCGAGAGACCCCTCCCCGCCACCGAAACACCTGTAGCTGAACAAGTTGGGTTTAATACTCCTTAAAATGAGGGAGAACGTACACCATGGGGAACTGTGTGGCATCTCCAGAAGAGGGTATTAGGAAAGACTTATTTAAGGATTTGGGCTTGTGTAAGGTGATTTTAGGAAGGGTTTCAGGAAGCAGGACTTTGTTTTAGATTGGATGTCAGGAAGAGGAATTTTATTATGACTGGGCATTGTGATAAATCTTATCTATAATGAAGGCAGACCAGAGTGAGGCAAAAGCTGTAATGGGTAAGAAGTGATGGCCACTAATATTAGCTAGGAGAGTGGATATTGGGTTCTGACACTCACCACCTCCTATCTGACTTCACGTGAATATCTCTGACACCCCATTTGGGCCCCAACACCCAATATGGGGCAGTACTAATACCCAGATGCCGTTTTCATGTTGCTACCTGGGCTCTATTATCCTTGTTACCCTGCAAAGGTTGACACCTCCATGCTGGTCCATTCCACCACTTGGAATGCCCCCTAGTAGGCTGTCACCCTGCACCAAGCCACCCTCTGTGTGAACACCTCCTTATCCTACTCAGACTCTGAGACCATCTTATGGCTTTTGGACTGGGTTGTTCAGAAAGGGAAGGGAAGAGAAAGAGCAAAATGTGTTATGATTTGAAATAAAGCAAGTCATTCTCCCATGGACTGTGCATGGTCTTAAACATGTTTCTTGCTTTTATGAGACAAGGTTTTCTCTTCCAAAAGTAGGACTAAAGAAGTCTGACCTAGAATCCAGGACATCTGACTCTAATTGTGGGCTCACTATTCTTTGGCACACTGCCTTTCCAAGCATAAAGCCATTTCCTCAGTCCAAGACTCTCACATTTATCTGCCAAAGACCCCTAACAGCACCGAAGTGTGGAAAGATTCCTTTCATACATTAAAAAATTACTATGATTTGCATTTTGCATTTTTCTTTATGAAAAAATTCATTCAACTAAATAAAAATACAAAATTATTTGCTGTAAAAATTGAAAATGTTTGGTTCAAATCTTTAAATAAAGCTGATGCTGCAAGAAGATGCAAAATCTTCTCTTTATCCCATAGAAAAGGCCTGTGGTTGCTCACGATCATACACACCAAGTCCCAATTCCACTGGCACCCATATGTCCCACATCTCAGATGTCCACCTTCATATAGGCTGGCTTGCACCCAGCCACTCAACAATACCAGTCACACAGCGACCCCCACACACCCACACCGTCGAACACATATTACCCCAGTCACAGTCAAGCACAGCCACAATCTCCCACAAAGCCTGTCACCTCACATTTTACAGTCACAAATCTCACTCCCAAGCTACTTTCTGTGACCTCCCCACATCAGATGCCGCTTCAGTCATAGACCGTCTCACAGGCAGGTTACACACACGCAGAAACACAACTCACCCACAGCCAGAGAGGCGCAGTCGGTCCAGCCACCCTTACAGTGACACACACACACACACACGCTCAGAAACCCAGATACAAAGGGCCACATACCCATTCTTTAAAATATACCTATAAAGCTCACGAGTGTACCAGGCGCCGGGACTACCTCAGGGGGTAAAAAACCTGACAAAATCCGCCTCCCGGAGCTCCCGCCTGGTCCCGCATGCGCTCGGCCTCAGGCTAGCAACCACGGATGCATTCGGTGGTCGAGCACTCTGGCAGTCCCGCGAGGTTTGCAGAGCCCAGAAAGCCCTCAAGTGTGAGGTCCCCTCCACTTAACCAGCGAGTCACCGGGACGCCAGCTGGAGCCGCCGGTTTCGCGCGAGTCTGCGCCTGCGCATTCAGTGTCCAAGCCTACCGGCTTCCAGCTGTGGACTACATTTCCCAGAACCCCCAGGGGCGGTGTTAGCTACCACCCTGAGGGCCCTCTACGGTGCGTTCTAAGAGGTTCAGCCACCGCGGTTGAATTAATTGCAGCCAGGGAAGAAGTCGGCGCTAAGTGAGACGGGGCGGGACTCGTGGGAGTAGAAGTGGGGATGGGGTTGCCGCCCAAAGTGAGAAACCCTGGGGCGCGGGCGGGGCGCTTCATGCCGGGAGCGTCAGGCCTGTGCTTGCGTGAAGAGCAGACGAGAGGGGGATTGTGTCATTGACTATGTGAGTGTGTGTGTGCGTGTACGCGCGCGCGCCCGCCTGTCCGCTTGTCAGGTCCAGGTTGGGCCTTCGTGAGGGTGGGTGCGGTTGTGAGACTGACCCTGGTGCTTTCCCCGCCCTCCCCTCACAATCCCGAGTGTCCTCACAGAGTAGTGTCCCCATGACAATGTCCCCAAGACATTTCAAATATTGCATTGAGCCCTAGAATGAGGATTCCCAGCAAGAAGGCATAGTCCTGGGCTTGGGATGGGACTTTCAGATCTAGAAGTGTCCCTGAGGCAAACTTGTGGGACGAAATGATGGGAGTGTCCCTACTTGGAGGCGCTGTGGGTGCTGCTACGTTTTTCAGAACCATAGCATTCCCATACCTCTGAATTCAAAGACAGATTCTCTCCTCCCTCTCCCACCTGGTTATGTATGTAAGATCAGAGCAAATGTGGCGCTGGAGCGGATTTTCTCGGTCTGTCTGTACTCTAAGAAAGGCCTTGTGTTTCACAAGTTCCTTCTTACCCAGTCCTACCATTCTCCAAAACAAGGCTCCTGAGGAAGAGGGAAAAATTGTTGTTGCACATCTGAAAGTCCAGATCAGGTGAGTTTGTATTTCCTCTTTGTCCATACCTGCTTTTTTGTTTTTAGAAATTGGGTACATTTGCTTTTAGTTTCCTGAAATGTTCATTTGCCTATCTTAGGCCTTTCTTTCCAATGAATGATGGACTATGCAGATGGAACCCTCTCCTCATTGGCCCTCAAATGCTCCCTCCTCATTTTTCAAATCATTTGTTCACACTCGCTTTTTATAATAGTAAGAAATGCATATCCTGGAGTCTAACGTTAAAGTTTTGTTTTATTGAGATTAGTGTTTAGGTGGAATCACATCATTGATCTTCTCCAAAACCTTGGTTTAAAAGTAAGGCAAGATCAGAGGTGGTTAGACTGATGTCAGTAGGTAAGTAACATGGTCATCTGCTTTTTAAGGCTTTTGGGAACAGGAGTTTGATTGGAAGTCTGAGCTTCCAATCTGTGTCATCTGTGAAATCTGTGTCATCATGGGCAGGGATTTTTCCAAGAAATCAATGGGTTGAGATTTATGTTAATACAGTTTGTCATAAGAAAAAAAGTACACATGAGTAAAGCAATAGTCATAGTGATAATAATACTCAAATTTTAAAGTTTATATGAGTCTCATTTACAAATATTTGGATTCAAACACATTTTATGAAGGTTATATACCCAAAGTGATATTTCAATTGATTATTCAGTGGAGAAGTAAAAAGAGAACCAAACACTCTTCTGTCTTGCCCAAATTTTATTATTTAGTCTGCAGATGCCCCTCATCTGACTTATGTTCATTCAGAGAAGAATCTTGTCAGAAAAAAGGTCTCTTTGTATTGGAGAATAATGTTGAAGAATTTGTAGGTTTTATTTATAATAGTCACACTGATTTTTTTACTGTTCCCATGGAGATGTCAAACCAATTTGTTTTCAAGCTTTTAGAATATTTTAAAATCGGATATAGATTTATTATACACTTACAATTATGGAATTAATGCTCATTTTTTTGCAAAAAAAATCAGTTATTCAGTTATATTATATGAAGGACTTATAAAGAAGAAAGTTAAAATAGCCCTAGCATCAGGATTAATATTTTGGGGAGGTATGTTTTAGCAAAATTTTTTGTGTGCACGTGTGTGTGTGTGTTTGTGTGTGTGTGTGTGTGTGTTTCTGCAGAATAGAAATTGTACTAATTAAACATTCAGAGGACACAGAAACTGTCCAACTCCTATTTAGAAAAAGTAATTATACCTAATCATAGGTTTCTTATACCTCCATGAATATAGGAAGAGGAAGAAAATGCCAGTCAACCCCTCTAGTTTGATAAACCTTCCAGGTATTTACACCTTTTAGGGTTTTATAAGTCAATTAAGAGTAATTATTATGGCACAATTTATCAAATAAGATAGCTCTTCAAGATTACATATTTTTTTAGATTTGTAAGGTTGCTTTCACAGGACACAGTAGTACCCTCCCCTGTCCATGTATCTTTTAAAGCTCCATTATGCAAATAATATTTTGTAGGACAGATTTATAAAAGTAGAAAGCAGAATAAAATGGTAATAACAATAAATATTTATGTAAATCTTTCCATAGGACGGGAGAATAAGATTGAATCTCTTATTAAAGTTCTCCATTTAATGCCTTTTTAGGTTCTTTTTGTTAGTTTTATGTTAAAGAATGGTGTCTCCTCTTTGTTAGCTTCAGGGAAAAGAGGAGATTTCTTGGGTAGCTTTCTGAGAATCTCTTTTGCTAATGTTAGTTAAAAATAATTTTAACTAACCAAGACTTAGCTCTAAAATATTTAAAATGTCATTATAAAAAAAGAATGGACATGAGACTCAATTTTCACTATAAAAAAGAAATAGCAGAAATAGTTTTATTTAATAACAATAGAACAAAGGACACGTAATATCCTTTGTTTTAATAATACTATCTTTTATTAAGTAATCATGTCATTACATGGTATATACATAATATCTCAATCTTCATGACAACTGTATGAGATAGGTGCTATTCTTATCCCTAGTTTATGAACAAACTAAATGAAAAGTTAGTAGGTGTTGGACTAAAATTCACATTCTGATAGTCTGACAAGTCTGTGTTATTAATGATATGATAATCCCTCCCGTAGTTTTACATACTTCTTTAATATGCCTGTATCAATCAGTAATTCATCGTGAATGTCTTTCTTCAACAATAAATATGGACCAATATAATCAGTATTAATAGGGTCTTGGTGTGCCATTATAACGGACCATAATTTATTTAACCTGTTGCCTCCTGCAGCTATTTATAACATATGGTTAGTCTAAGTTGTTATATGATAAATAACTTATGCATATATCTTAATGTGCTTTTATAGCCATTTCCTAAGAAAAACTGCCTAAAAATGGAATTTTAATCAAGTATCAGACATAAGGGCTCATAGTATGTTGGATCTTACAATGGTAATTACAAGAATACAAGCACTGAAAACATAGTTGCTACCCTTAAGTTTCCTGTAAGATTCAGCAAATAACATAAAATCAGAATAGACTGAATAAGTGTGAGATAGAAGGTAATAAATGCCACTAGAGAAATTCACATGCCTTAGGAGTTCATAGGAATGAGATATTATTTCTCTAGCTACCTCTGTCAAGTTTTGACCAAATTATTCTGAACTCAGGGGAACTCTGTGGCAATAAATGGATTTTATACTGTATGCTCTCTAACGCTCTCCAGTAGAGCTTTCTGTGATGATGGCTATATTCTATATCTACAATCTCCAATATGGTAGCTACTAGCCACACAGTGCACCTGAAATGTGACTACTGCAACTGAGAGACTGAATTTTTAATTTTATTTGATTTTACTTAATTTAAAATTTGATTTAAATAGCCATATATGACTGTTGGCTATCATATTGGATAGCACAACTTCTTATCTTACAGTCTTTATTCTAATAATGTTAGATTTAAAGTGAGACTAATCAGAGAAGATTTTTCAGCAGCAATTTGGAGGATGTTGTGGCTAAAAGGATAGTTTCAGAGCAAAATAAACTCAGGAATACATTTGTCAGGAGTACTCGAAAGAAAACCTCATTGAGGCCAGCCTCTATACATACAAGACATTACAGTACATTCATATACATACACATATATTAAAAATCAGAGCGTTGGTTCAGGTGTGAGCAGCTAAAGGAAAAAAGGGCATTCAATAAAAATATAATAGGTGTTTTCAGATTATCTTGAACTTTTTCTCCAAGTTCAAGGGAATTGTTTAAAAAAGGAAGAGCTGAGGGCCGGCCGAGTGGCTCAGTTGGTTAAGAGCTCGCTCAAGAGTTTGAGCTCTGAGCAACAGCAGTTCGATTCCCAGCCCGAGCTGAGCTGCCAACAGGTGGCAAGATGGCTCAGCTAAAAAATAAAATAAATAAATAAATAAAAAAAAAAGGAAGAGCTTTCTCTTATCAAAATGAAATAAATACATGTCAGTATGTATATTTTAAATTGCATTTAAAAGTTATGGATTATACTTTTTAAATTTAAAAAAATTTTTTCAGTTATAGTTGACATTCAATATTATATTAGTTTCAGGTGTACAACACAGTGGTTAGACATTTATATAACTTACAAAATGATCTGCCTGATAAGTCTCGTACCCACAAGTTATAGATTATACTTAAGCAAAAAGAATATCAAAATATGTCATGCAGAGCAGCAGTTTTGACATGGATATATCCATTATGAAATGTTAGTATGATAAAGGACCCATCACAGAAGATACTAAAAGTATCGATTTCTGTTGTCACCTTGAGACCATCGGTATGATTTCAGACCTCAGCAGCCTTGATATTGAGAGATTAGCGTAGTCAGTGACTTCCTAAAGGAAAGCAGTATAGATGATCCTCATTAGGAAACAGGTTGGTTGGAAACAGAGCCCAGAGGATTCTGGGAGCTATAGTTGTGGCTGGAGAAGGACTCTGGGAAGTGCATTTTGCAGTGGGAAAGGCTGCCTGTTTTCTGCCTGAGTGTCTGCAGAGTTCAGCTACATACCTGAGCTGAAAGATATTCAGGTTTGGATGGGGCAGCCCTCTTCTCAGCTCTAGAAGGTAGCCATGGACGGAAATGGATCTGCTCAGGGCAGGACCTGACAGTTTGGTCTCGGCTACAGATCAACATCATCAGAAATTGGGGTGGGCCAGGGACCCTCCTACTGGAGTGTGTGGTCTGACTTCATGCAGGAGGCCTCTGCTCTGTATCTACACTTGAGCAGGTGCTTCCTCATGGTATAGGGAGGGTTTGGCTTTCTCCAAACTCCCTCTTGTGTCTCCCAATTTGTATGTGGGGCATTCGAAATGGGATCAGAAAGAAGGCAAAACAGGACCATTTTAACTTAAGTCATTTGGGGATTTGTGAGCCATACCTGGTCTCAGAGCCTCTTGTTCCTTCCCCAGCCCAGGCTTCTCTGGACTCGGCTACCCCAACTGGAAGAAGCCCAAAGAGGACTGACAAATTCTTGCAGTTCTAAAACCATGGCCCATGTAAGTTCACATTTCTCCTCCTTGATGTATTGTGGTTTTGAATTCATGAGATCATTTTTATTATCCTAAGATTTCCTTCCTAAGACAATCGTATTGCTGAACCTGCTCCCCAGTTACTCTAATCACAGTGAAGCGTGGTATCACACAGCCTAGTGTCCTCCGCATTTGCCTCTCATCTGCGTTGCCTATGTTCACCTATTCATCACCTCTCTAAGTGCCCAGGCTCTCTCAGGAGCACTGATGGGGCATGAAAGATGAAGTCACTTGAGGGAAATATTTGAACTTCCTTCGTTAAGAGTTATGATTCCATGACACAGAGATGATAGTCCCATTAGACTCCATAGGCCTGAGTTTTGCAGGTTGATAAGATGGAATTTAGTGTTGAGTGTTCTGCATGTGGCGAGATCTTATTCCTTGAGAGGCTTACAAGGACTGGCTTGGAGTGTGGTTGAGGTTTGCATATGGGTATCTCAGAGATCTTGCCAGGGGTCTCAGAGGGATGAACAACAGGACAAAGGTCAATTTTGTGGTAGAGGAGTTGTGCTGGTCACCAGTGGCATCAGTGTCACTGTGGGTCATCCTGCATCAGCATCTTCTACTTCAGGATGAAGGCAGGTGCTCCTGGGGGATGGTGGTCGTAGCCAGTCCGAAGACCGTCCACATCCCTAATGGGGGATGAAAGTAGCCTCTCAGAATTGGGGAAGACCTTAGATATTTCGTCCAACCTAAATAAAGAAGGATTAGTCTGATGTATCCACGAGAGCAGTAATTAGCCAGCCAATAAAGAATTTAACTGAAGACGTGGTCACTTGTTACAAGGAAAAATGCTTGTGACATTATCTGACATAGTGATGAGCCTGAATTTCAAATGTCAGTCAAGTCCTGTTTTCTAAGACAGAGATTTTAGCGTACTTTTTGGGGAAAACACTATTTTTTTTTCATTCCTTTAAGGAAAAAGAGAATAAGACTCATTTATTCAGAATTTACCATACAGGCACATGATAGGCAGTGTACTTATGTATATGATTTCATTTCGTTGGGAAACAGATTATTTTATTCATTCCTAGACTCTTGGATAATTATGGTATCCCACTATATACAAGACATTTGTTTGTATCAACAATATTCTTTTTTGAAAAATATGATTTATTGATAACAATAATTACCAGGTTTGTTCTACATATAGTCCTTTTTTTTTCCAATTATAGTTGTCATTCAGCCAACAGTATTCTTTTAAAACATATAGGTACTCTACTTTAGAAATAGTAATTTCCTTACTTTTCCCCATTTGCCACAGGCTTGAACCCAGTTTACTCGATTGCTATGTTGCCTCTTTCCTGAAAAGCAGTTTTCCATCTTAAAAATACATTTAAAATAATGTTTATAATACATGGGTCTGTCATTTCAGATGTCCCTGACATTCAGGGATGTGGCCATAGACCTCTCCCAGGAGGAGTGGGAATACCTGGACCCTGCTCAGAGGGCCTTGTACAGGGATGTGATGTTGGAGAACTACAGCAACTTGGTCTCACTGGGTGAGGGTAACTGCGCAAGTAACTTACAATCCGTTTTCTGGAATATCAGTTTCCCCCCACTGTTGCATTTCAGAGCTGTTTTAAGAAAGTAGCTGACTCTCTGCCCCCAATTTCAAAAGAAATGGTTGAGGCATTATTGGGTTGGAAACGGGCACTTCTGTTAAGTGCCTTCATGTTCCCCATCCTTCAGTGACCTTCACTCCTCCCTGTGGCCCTTCCTGCAATTGCCTGTTTTTCTAAATGATTCCCAGATTGGTTTTCTACAACGTTTTCCAAGAAGCCAGGTTTCATAAAATGTGTATGATCAAAATTCCTGTAGCTGCTCTGTGTTAATGTCTGGCCCACCTGCAAAGAGATCAGCCAGTCTCCGGGTTTTGGTTTTCTCTGATCATCAAAAGAGCCTCTATGGTTTACATACTGGTGGATTGGGTTAATAATACCCATTTAAAATTCAAGTAAACACATCCCATCCTAAAAGAGACATAGTCTGTTTAACCTACTTTGTGGTTGAAAGTTATAGTTTCTGAACTTTGCATTTTCCATTGAAAGAATATCTGCAGAAGAACCTGGAAGTGTTTTAGGAAACAGTATTTTTCTTTTAATAAAAAGCAACAAAAATACTACTATATACTAGGTATCCTTTTAAGCCTCTCTCTCTCTCTCTCTCTCTCTCTCTCTCTCTCT
>NW_017732217.1:203630-216500 GCF_001890085.2 Hipposideros armiger
TTAAACATTCTGTTACACTTATTAGCGTGTTCCTGTGTTTTCATTTCTATTGGGAATATATAGAATTGGAACTGCTAAGTCATGGGTCAGGTGTATTTTCTTAATCGTATGTATTGACACATACTTTACATAATATAAAATGCACCCATTTTAAGTTTCATTGATGTATAATTGTCATACAGTACTGAACATATTTAAAAGTGTACACATTTAAAGTGTGTAATTTGATAAGTTGGCATAATGTATGTTGTGGAACTATTACACAATCAAAATAGTAAACATATCCATCACATCAAAAAGTAATCCCTTCCTCATGCCACTCTCTACTATGAAATGCAACCACTTACCCCACCCCCAGCACAGAAGAATCACATAACAGCATTTGTTTCCCTTTTGTTTGTTTTTTTGTTTTGTTTTTTTTCAGATTTGGAGTCTAAGTATGTTGCCAAGAAGTTATTTCCAGAAAAGGATATTTGTGAAATATATTTATCTCAGTTACAGACAGAAAAGAATAAAACCTTCATCCATCAGGATACAGTTTTCAGAAATGATTTGCAGTATAAGCATGAGTTCGAGCTACAAGAAGGACAGATGGGATGTGTTAGTAAAATGATAATCCAAAAGCATGTATCTCCTCCTCTACATCAGAAAATTGATGCTAGAGAGAAATCATATGAATGTAAGGAATGTAAGAAGGCTTTTAGACAACAGTCATACCTTATTCAACATCTAAGAATTCATACTGGTGAGAGACCCTATAAATGTAAGGAATGTGGGAAGGCCTTTTGTCGTGTGGGAGACCTTAGAGTACATCAGACGATTCATGCTGGGGAGAGACCCTATGGATGTAAAGAATGTGGGAAGGCCTTTAGACTTCATTATCATCTTACCGAACATCAAAGAATACATTCTGGTATGAAACCCTATGACTGTAAAGAATGTGGGAAGGCCTTTAGTCGTGTTCGAGACCTTAGAGTGCATCAGACAATTCATGCTGGGGAGAGACCCTATGAATGTAAAGAATGTGGGAAGGCCTTTAGACTTCATTATCAACTTACAGAACATCAAAGAATTCATACTGGTGAGAGGCCTTATCAATGTAAGATTTGTGGAAAGACCTTTAGGGTTCAACGACATATTAGTCAACACCAGAAAATTCATACTGGTGTAAAACCCTATAAATGTAATGACTGTGGAAAGGCCTTTAGTCATGGCTCATACCTTGTTCAACATCAGAAAATTCATACTGGTGAGAAACCCTATGAATGTAAAGAATGTGGTAAATCCTTCAGTTTTCATGCAGAACTTATTCGACATCATAGAATCCATACCGGTGAGAAACCNGGTGAGAAACCCTATGAATGTAAAGAATGTGGTAAATCCTTCAGTTTTCATGCAGAACTTATTCGACATCATAGAATCCATACCGGTGAGAAACCCTATGAATGTAAAGAATGTGGGAAAGCCTTTCGTCTTCAAACAGAACTTACTCGGCATCATAGAATTCATACCGGCGAGAAACCCTATGAATGTAAGGAATGTGGAAAGGCCTTTATTTGTGGCTATCAACTTACTTTACATCTGAGAATTCATACCGGTGAGATTCCCTATGAATGTAAGGAATGTGGGAAAACCTTCAGCAGTCGCTATCATCTTACTCAACATTATAGAATTCATACTGGTGAGAAACCCTATGGATGTAAAGAATGTGGGAAAGCCTTTCGTCTTCAAGCAGAACTTACCCGACATCACAGAATTCATACTTGTGAGAAGCCCTATGAATGTAAGGAATGTGGGAAGGCCTTTATTCGTAGTAATCAACTTATTTCACACCAGCGAATTCACACCAATGAGAATACCTTTGAATGTAAGGAATGTGGGAAGAATTTTAGTCGTCGTTACAATCTTACTCAACATTATAAAATTCATACTGGTGAAAAACCCTATGAATGTAAAGAATGTGGAAAGGCCTTTCGGTTTCAAACAGAACTTACTCAGCATCACAGAATTCATACTGGCGAAAAACCCTATAAATGTCAGGAATGTGGGAAAGCCTTTATTCGTAGCAATCATCTTATTCAACATCACAGAATCCATACTGGTGAGAAACCCTATGAATGCAAAGAATGTGGGAAGACCTTTAGTCGTCACTATCATCTTACTCAACATCACAGAATCCATACTGGTGAGAAACCCTACATATGTAATGAATGTGGGAATGCTTTTATCTGTAGTTATCAACTTACCTTACATCAAAGAATTCACACGGGTGAGATTCCATATGAATGTAAGGAATGCGGAAAGACCTTTAGTCGTCGGTATCATCTTACTCAACATTTCAGACTGCATACTGGTGAGAAACCTTATGGATGTAAAGAATGTGGGAATGCCTTTCGTCTTCAAGCAGAACTTACCCGACATCACACAATACATACTGGTGAGAAACCCTATAAATGTAAAGAATGTGGGAAGGCCTTTAGTGTTAATTCAGAACTTACTCGACATCATAGGATTCATACCGGTGAGAAACCCTACAAATGTAAAGAATGTGGGAAAGCCTTTATTCGTAGTGATCAACTTACTTTGCATCAGAGAAATCATATTAGTGAGGAAACCCTATGCATAATATAAAGAGGATACAATGGCCTTTAGAAATTGCCTTTTAAACAGCAGAGAACTCATAATTTAAGAAATGTTTTACTTGTTAGGTAACATGTGGGAATCCCTCATTTCATGCTTAAAATTTAACAGAAATAGTTTTATACTATACATGTTGATGTAAACAGTTGAAAAATTATAGCATCATCCAGTCTTGGTTAAACTTTAGCAAATTGATATTGGTGCAGTGCATCTCAGACCAAGGTGAAGGGCACCCCCCACACACACACTGTTGTTCACCAAAACTTTTATAAAATGCAGTAAAATAGGATTGCCAGAAAGAATGGTATGGAAAGAAAAAGTCGTACAAATGAAAGCCCTGATTTTATTGTTGAATTTAACGGACATAAACTTAGCTCTGTCAAATTGTTATAAAGGTTTCTAAATGCTTATTCTCAGTGTCTACACCTCACCTCGTTACAGACCAGATGCAAACACTGGATCAGCATCAATCAGTACATGGACCACACTTTATATAGCGCTGTAACAGAAAATACTTCTAGAGTGAACAAAAAGGGGGCCGGGGGTACTTTAGGAAGAATCATAAAATGTGTTTTACTTATATAAAATATGAGGAATGAATTTATGAAAGGGATATATTGACTTATTCTAGCTACCTTTGCAAGCCTGCTGGCATTTATTTGGGAGAACCACTGATCATAGGTCACTTGCAAATGTAGTGTGCCTTTCCTAAAAACCTAAATACACCTATGTTTTATTCTCACATTGGTGTGACTGTATTTATGTGACCATGTCCCTGGTAAAAGATGGCCCAGACTTTGTGCATTATCCCAGAGCTACTTGGAAACTTCCAAAGAAAACGGAGGGCTTCTCAACATTTCATTTGAACAACGGCCACAAGCACAGATATAGCCAGTGTGAACTGCAATATTTCTGATAGCCAAATTCAAATATTGTTGAAGTAGATAATTTTGAATGAGACATTATATGACTAAATGCTCACAAATTTAGCTAAAGCCACCTAAATATTTATGTTGCTGTTTATGGTAGTTTGGGATACATCCGTTGGAAGATTCAGTAAAATATAAAGAAACAAAATTATTGCAGTTTAAAATAGAGGAATAAGAAGGGGTCACCATACTCTGGGCTAGACAAATCCTATGGGTAAATAAAGAGAAAACCCACCCTCCCATGAAATGTCTGATATCTAAAAGTGTATCCTGTGTGACAATTTTTAAAACTATTCATATCTTTAAAAAAATAATTCTGTTAATGTAGGAAAAGGCTTTAGCTATAGCATTATTTTTACTGTAATTCTTACAATTCCACCTCAGCCTGTGTGTGGTATTTGGCAAAACACTTCTCTCTGTGCCTCAGTTTTAAAATAGTGATAAAAGTACCTACGTAATAGTATTTTTGTGAAGATGAAATATCAATAAAAAGACAAAACCTTTAAAAGAGTATGTGCTCAATGCATACCACTGTTACTTTTATCATTAGTAATATTATTAGTAAATTCATGTGAGAAGAAGACCCTATGAGTGTAAGCAATTTGTAAAAGCCTTCCATTACCCTGTACTCGTTACTTATATTGAGATTATTGTGAGTAAAGTCTAGTAAAATGACCTTTCATTTCTAAAATCAGAACTCATCTCTGAAAACTTATGTGAGAAAAACATCTCTAGAGTTGATGAGTTTTGTGAAGATTATGCAAGTAAAGCTTTTGAAGAATCAGGGAAAGCTGTAATCCTTTTTCTTTTCATAATCCAAAAAGCAGACAAATTACAGTCTGCTTTTTCTGCCCCAAATTCATGATAAATTAGAAACTAACAACCAAAAGACTACTGTCCATTTGGAAAAAATGTTTAAATAATACAGTGAACACTGGTATGCCCTTTCTAGATTCAGTGATTATTCATACATTGTCATCTTTGATTTGCTTCTATATCATTTTTTACATTTTTGCTGTATTGTTTGAGTATAAAGTGTAGACATGACATTTCACCTATCTGTATATAATCATGTGACTCCTAAGAATAAAGGCTGCCTCTTACTTATATAACTTCAAATCTAAGGAAATTAGTAATTCCATAATCTCTAATATTACAAATAGATACCAGTGCCTTAACCCAACGTATCTGAAAGAATATCTCTGGGAACAGTATATAATGGTACTTTAAAAATGTTCTGTGATCACACAGGCTTATGAAGCTTTGAACACTAAATCTCTTCTAAGGAAAAAAAAGTGCTTATTAGGCTATCAGAAGATGAGTCCTACACTAAAGATAATTTGTATGACTTTGTTTATCCCAGTGTATCTTAAAATTTACTAAGGAAGTCCCATTCACAATACCTAATATCTTTGGGATGTGAACCCACACTGGAAATGCTGCCATAACCAAAAAAGAGTGACCCTAAGGATGGATTATTTAGTTAAAATGGCAGATGCTTAGCTGTGTTGAGAAAAGAAATGCATGGTGTATTTCTCTGCTGCTCGCATCTTCCTCTGCAATCAATTGCTTGCCCTCTGAATTTTTCTACAAAATAAAAACCCCATTTGGCCCACTTTTTTATACGAATATACTATAGTGTATCTAAACCTCTCATTGTTTAGTGTTTAGGTTTCAAGAGTTTTTCACTATTTCAGATATACTTCAGTGAATATCCTTGTCTGTGATCACTGGTCTGTGTAAGCTGGAATTTCTTTAACTGAACATGTGGAGGTAGGATTGCTCATACATTATATACTTTTTCAGTCATGTTAGATATTGCTAAATTGATCGAAGGTCATGTACACTTCCAGTTATACTAGATATTGTCAGATTATTCTCTTAGACTCCTGTCAATACTCAATTTCACAGGAATACTATCACATTGAGTATTCCTATAGCCTCACTCTAGATGTTTTAATATATGTTTTTATACATTTCAGCTTCAGTTGAGCATTTGTTCAAACATGTTTCTTGGTTCTTTACTTTGACTTTCTTACTCTTGACTTTCTCCATTATTTTTGTTCTTTTGTTTTTCTACTTGACTTGAATGCCATTCTGAACACTTCATTTGCTATATCAATGCAATTATTTTCTCCTTCATTAAATATAGCATTGGTTATGTCTCCTGAACACTCATCCTGTTTTTATGAGACAGATTTCTAGGCTATAAGTTGTATAATCTGGAAATAAAATTTTATTTATGTTCCAATATTTAATTTATTACTTTGTTTACTGATTGCAATAGCTAGACTCTTCTAAAGAAGGTTGAATATAATGGTGATACAGGCATCAATTTCTCCAAATTTAATGGAAAATTTCATAACATTTAATCATTTACTATAATATTCACTCTTTATTTGAAGAGTAATTCTCTTTGTTGCCTCTAAATATTTTCCTGCGATATACTATGTTGGGGAGTGGAGGATGCCTACTTTGTTTGGTAGTGACTGCTAAATTTTGAACAAGGCCATTTTGTTATCTGTTGGTATAATCTTATGTTTTTCTCCTTAAAGTTATTGATGTATTGATTTGTACTCATTAATTTCTTGAATTTTAAACATTTCTTGTAATATACTGTGATTTTTGTCATACTGCTGGAGTTCACTTATCTTAATTAGAATATCTTAATTAGAATTTTTCCATCTATAGTCATGTGTGAGGCAGTATTATAGTTTCCTTTTTATTAATAAGATTTTGGAATTTTAATGAACTGTTCTTTAAAAACTAGAAACAACTTGTCTTTAAGATGTAATGAATTTTTAAATATTGACTTTGTATTTTATGACCTTGCTAAATTCACTTAGTTCTAGAAGAGTTAATTTTTTATAAATTACTTGGAGTTTTCTATAAATACAATCAAGACATCTGGGGAGACAGTTCCTTTTTCATTTTTATTTCCTTTTATTTCCTTTACTTGCTTTATTGCACAGAGTAGGACAGTGTTGAATAAAAGCACTCAGAGCGGACCTTGTTTCTGACCTTAGGAAAAAGGCATTCAATATCTTATCATAAAGTGTTATATTAGCTGCTCACTTACCATAAATATCCTTTATCATATTAGTGTTCAATTTTGTCAAATACATAAAAAGCAACTATTGACATGATATTTTGGTTTCTCTCCTTCAATGTGGTGATTTACTTAGATTAATTTTAGAATGTCATACCAGCCTTGCATTCGTGGGTTATGCCCTACTTGGCATGTAGCTGAATTCCATTTACTAATTAGTTTTGGAGATATTCGTGTATATGTTTATTGTTGATATTGGTCTGTAATGTTTTTTTCTAATGATCTCTTTCTCAGGTTCTAGTATCAGTGTCAAGTTGACATCATAAAATGAAATGGGAAATGTTCCTTTCTCTAGTTTCTGAAAGAAATATTGTAAAATTCATATTATTCCATTCTTAAATCTTGGGTCAATTATTTGAGCCTTGAGTTTTCTTTGTGGGAAGGATTTATAGTTTCAAGGACAATATACTCCCTCAAATTGAATTTTTATATCACAGCAAACTAAAATGAAATTTCAAAGAGAAGAGTTCCATTTATAAAGAACATAAAATACGTAGGAATAAATTTAACAAAACACATGCAGGTTCACTACCTGAAAATGACACAGTTTTGCTGAGAGAAGCTGGAGAAGTTAAGTAAGTGGAAAGATATACCAATATCATGGATGAGAAGACCCGATAATGTTTAGAAGTCAGCTCTCCCCAAATTGATGTAAAGTCAATGGAATCTAATCAAAATCCCAAAAGGCATTTGAAGGAATGGCTAAGTTGATTATAAAACATATGTGGAAATACAAAAGATTAAGAATAGCTTAGACAATATTTTAAAAGAACAAAGCTGGAGACAAACTTCCTAATTTCAAACCATATTATAAAGCTACAGTAATCAAAATAGTATGGTACTGGCATAAAACCAGACACAGACCACAATGGAACAGAATCTAGAGCCCAGAAATAAACTCATACATATATGGTCAACTAATATTTGATAAGGGACCCAAGAACACTCAATAGAGAAGAAAGCCTCTTCAGTAAATGGTGTAGTAAAATTGGATATTCACATGAAAAAGAATGAAACCAGAGAGCTCTCTTACACCACTCACAAAAATGAACTCTAAATGGATTAAAGGCTTAAATATATTAAAGACTTGAAATATATATATATATAAAAGACCTGAAGCCATAAAACTAGAAGAAAGCAAAAGGGGTAAACTCCTTGACACTGGGCTTAGCAATTATATATATATATTTTTTTCACCTAAAACAAGTTTAAAAAGCAAAAATAAACAAGTGGGACTACATCAAACTAAAAAGCTCCTGCACAGCAAAAGAAATTATCAAAACATGAAAAGGCGACCTATGAAAGGGGAGAAAATATTTGCAAACCACATATTCGATGAGAGGTTAATATATAAAATACAAAAAGAACTCATACAACTCAATAGCAAAAATACAAACAATCCAATTTTTAAATGGGCAAAGGACCTGAAGACATTTTTTCCAAAGAAGATATTCAAATGACCAACAAGTACATGAAAAAGTGTTCGACATCACTAATCATGAGAGAAATGCAAATTAAAACCACAATGAGATATCACCTCACACTGTTAGAATGACTATTATCAAAAAGACAAGAGATAAGTGCTGGAGAGGATGTGGAGAAAAGGGAATGCTTGCACCTGGTAGTGGGAATGTAAATTGGTGGAGCCACTATGAAAAACAGTATGGAGGTTCTTCAAAAAATTAAATATAGGACTACCTTATGATCCAGCAATTCCACTTCTGGGTATATATCCGAAGGAAATGAAATCACGATCTTGAAGAGATATCGGCACCCCCATGTTGATTACAGCATTATTTATAATAGTCAAGAAATTGAAACAACTTGTGTCCAGTGACATGAATGGATAAAGAAAATGTTATACACACACACACACACACACACACACACACAATGGAATATTATTCATAAGGAAATCCTGCCATTTTTGACAAATGATGCACCTTGAGGGCATTATGCTAATAGTCATACAGAGAATAAATACTGGATGATCTCACTTATATGTGGAATCCTAAAATAGTGAACTCAGAAACAGAGCAGATTGGTGATTGCCAGTGGCAGGGATGGGGATTGGGGAAAATGGGTGATGATGGCCAGAAGGTACAGATTTCCAGTTAAAAGATAAATAAGTTATGGGAATGTAATGATCAGCATGGTGACTAGAGTTAACAATACTGTACTGTATATTTAAAAGTTGCAAAAAGAGTGGATCTTAAAAGTTACACAGAAAATGTAACTATGTGAGGTAATGGGTTTGTTAACATTGTGGTAATCATTTGCAATTTATAAATCATGTTGCACACCTTAAATTTATACAATGTTATATGTTAGTTATGTTTCAAAAAATCTGGATAAAATAAAAAATGGATGAAGTCTATTTGTTTCCCAGCAATTAATCCTCATTTTTACTATGCTGCTTCCTTAAATTAGCTTATGTTCTGTTTGTTTTACTCTTGACTTGAAAGCTTAAATTTTTTAAGTTTATCAATTTCTCATGTTCCAGGCACAGTAGGTGCTGGGGATAGAGTGCTGAACAACAACAAACCAAGGTTCTGGTCAAAACTGTCTTGGTTTCCTGTATACACTGAAGGATACTAATTTTGTACAGAGTTTAGGTTCAGCCACATCCAGCAAGTTCAATTATGTGGACATTTTAATGTTCTTCATTCCTGAATAGTCTATTTCAATTTTTATTTCCTATTTGGTCTATGCTTTAAATACACAATTAATAATTTCCAAAGAGATGACAAAGTCTCTCCACACAAATTACTTACCAACTGCAAACTAGACCTTTACAATGGCGATCCAAAAGCCACCTTACCCAAATAATCAAATTTAGTTTCATTAACAGTGTGATGACCTGTCCTTACATTTTTTCTGATGTTGCAATATGACACACAAGCGTAACCTACAAAGTATTCTTCCCCCCAAACATCTAACCCTAACATAATGGAGCTTCTAGAACTAACTTCCTTTGTACAGAAAATACAAAGGATAGAGCAAGGCTAAATGGCACTATAAAAAAAATCTACACATGGCAGACAATTTTTCAAGACTTCTCAAAAAGCCAACACCATAAAAAAATGAGGAGAAATGTTCCAGTGGCTCTATAACCCTGGTGTGCCCCCAGAGTCACCTGGCATTAAAAAACAGAGACCCAGACTCACTGAAGTATTGTAGGGTAGGGGTGGGATCTTTATATTTTTACCAAGTTCCACAGGTTTCTCATACCCAAGAAAGTTTGAGAGTCACTGTTCCAGACTAAGAGACTACAGGGAGCTAATAAGCACATACATTGATCTGGAAAGCATCTCCTTAGAAAATAAAGTGCTGTGAAAAGCATTATAGAGTCCAATGAAGAAATGTGAATATAGGATAGATATTAAGGAATTATGGATAATTTCCTTAAGGGTAATTATAGTACTATGGCTATATATGAGATTATCCCTTATTACACCAGTATCTCCCAAACAAAGACAAAGTATAATGATGCCTAAAACATTCTCAATGGTACAACAAAAAATAAACGTGTCAAATTGTTAATAACTGTGACTCTGGATTAGCAGTTTATTTAACTATTCTTTCAACTTTTCCATATGTGTAACAATTTTCATGATAAAGAGTTGGCTAATATATGTGGATAGTTTTTATTTTGCTAATTTTTAAAATACCTAACAGCTTCTAGACAGAGAACATAAATTATACATTTTCTGCCTGATGAAATTTTTATAAGCAAATCACTTCAAAAACTCTGATTCTTCAATAGCTGTATTTTAAACATCTCCACATTTATGAAATCCATAGGATTTCTTTCCAGCATTAACTTTTTTTTTTATGTAACTTAAGGAATGAGCTCTTGATAACAATCCTCTTGTTTTTTTACCTTCCACTAGATTTCATCCAGAATTAGTTATTTAAAGCTTAATAATGGATAAATGGGTAGGCTTTTCTAAGTTATTCTCAATAATGTAATTTTCCTCTGATATCAGTAACAGTAATGCTGATGAAATAATGTAAAATACATTTTTGATGATTTCATATGAACTATGACACATTTCTTCCATAACTGCACTACTAGGTACTCATTATTACAAATGATGCAATAGGAGGCTAAGCATCTAACCTAATGTCACACAGGTCGTGAAGTGGCAATGATGATAAAGTATGTATCTCAGACTTCTATTTACATTTGTTCTGATAATAGTTTTTCTCTAGTTTGAGTTTGAAGGCCTTTCTGTTTATGAAATTAATATATCTAATAAAATATCTTTTATGGTTAGTAAACTGCAAATAGGAAGGCTACCCCATATTCCTTACATTCAAATATTTTCTCACCAGAGTGTCTTCTCTTAAATTGACAGTGTTTACTGTGACTATCTTCCCACATTACTTATAATCATTGAGTTTCTCACCAGTATGAATACTGTGCTGTTGAGCACATCTCAGACCATGATGAAAGGTCTTCCCACATTCTCTTATATTCATAGTATTCCTCACCAGTATAAATTCTCTGAAGTTGAGTAAATTGTTCATACTCAGAGGTTTGCCCACGTTCCTTATATTCATAGGACTTCTGATGGTTGTGAATTTTCTCATGTCGAGTAAGCTGAGCATTCGCAGTAAAGGCTTTCCCACATTCTTTACATTCATAGGGTTTCACACCAGTATGAATTCTCTCATGTTGAACAAGGTTTGAGCTACAACTAAAAGTCTTTCCACATTCCTTACATTCATAAGGTTTCTCACCAGTATGAATTTTAACATGTTGAATAAGGTTTGAGTTACAACTAAAGGCCTTCCCACATCCCACATGGCTTCTCACCAATATGAATTCTCTGAAGTAGTTTAAGGCCTCTACCACGAGTAAAGCATTTCCCACATTCCTTACATTCAAATGGCTTCTCACCAGTATGAATGTTCTGATGTCGAACAAGCTATATCAGGAGACTGAAGCCCTTCCCACATTCCTTACATACAAAAGATTTCTCACTAGAATGAATTTTTTTATGCTGAACTTTGAACCACGATTAAAGCCTTTCCCACACTCCTTACATCCATATGGTTTTGCACTCATATGAATGCGCTGATGTTGAACAAGGTTTGAACTATGATTAAAGGACTTCCCACATTCTTTACACTCAAAAGGTTTCTCACCTGTGTGAATGTTCTTATGGCAATTAAGTTGGGTGGGAAGACCAAAAGCTTTCCCACATTCCTTACATTTAAAGGGTCTCTCAGCAGTGTGAAATTTCTGATGTAGAGTGAGTTGTATATGAAGTCTAAAGGATTTCCCACATTCCTTACATTCATAGGGTTTCTCTCCAGTATGAATACTCTATGCTGTATAAGATTTGAACCATGACTAAAGTTCTTCCTACACTCTTTATATTTATATGGCTTATCTGTGTTGTGAATAGAGAAGCATGATCATTATAAGTGGGCTTTTTTTTTTTAGATTTTTTTATTGGGGAATTGGGGGAGGGGAACAGCATTGGGGAATTGGGAAGGGAAATAGACAAGTTGTTGTCCTTTTGTTCTTCAGTCTAGTTGTGGAGGACATCACTGGCCCATGTTGGTATTGTGATCATTGCGCTCTTGCTGGGTTAGGCAGTCACTTGCCAGCCACTGGACAACTATTCACAGTGGCTCTTGGCAGCTCATGCCGGCTGCCGGCTGCTCACGGTAGCTTAAGAGAACCCACTGCAGCTCCACTGCAGCCTCCACCATCGCCGGTGACTCATAGCAACCCAGCTCCAGGTCGAGCTATTGTTCACCATCTTAGCTGTAGAGGGCGCAGCGTCACTGGCCCTCATGTGAGATCTGAACCAGGGCCCTGCTGCTCAAAGCTGGTATCCCAAGCCAACTCCTAACCAACACGCCACTTGGCCTGCCTGAAGTAGGCATTTTTTTCATAGCTGATAATCTTTTGTCTGATCTATCCCTCTTGATGTCCCTGCGGTCCCTCAAATCTACATCTGTATTTTGAGTCATTTGTAAAACTGGAGGCCGTGAGGCCAAGAGTTTTACTTATGGGCTTTATACCCTGTTAGGGCAAACTTATTTCATACATGTCATTTTCTGGAGACTACTTCTCAGTTCCATCATTTGATCCCAAAAGGAGAAAGTAAACACATTTTATTTTCCTCTCCCTCTCCCTCTCTCTCCCTCTCTCTCCCTCTCCCTCCCCCTCTC